>NC_134181.1:24206990-24506990 GCF_964188355.1 Buteo buteo
TCCATCTGTCTGTCCATAGGAAGCCGAGGGGCAGCTGGAGGCGTTTGTTGTGTGGGGACGAGTCTCACTCCTGTCCCTTTGTGTCCCCACAGACGCATCACACCCTGCTGCTGGGCTCAGGCCACGTCGGCCTCAGGAACCTGGGCAACACGGTAAGTGCCCGCGTCCCCCAAGCCCTCTTGTCCCTATGTCCTGGGGTACTTAAGGGACCCGGGGTCCCCCTGGGCTTGCAGTGGCTCTGACAAAGCAGTTCCCTCCTGCCGGGGCTGGCACATCCCTGGAGATCCCCCAGCCCCTTGGGGGTCCCCACAGTGCAGCAGGGTACGGTCAAGGGCACGAGGGACAGTGGAGGACACACCAAGGCTTGGTGGCTCCCCCCTGCAGGGCGTCACCACATCCCCACCACTCTCTCGGCAGTGCTTCATGAACGCTGTGCTGCAGTGCCTGAGCAGCACCAAACCGCTGCGGGACTACTGCCTGCGCCGGGACTTCCAGCAGGAGCAGCCCCCTGGCACCCGTGCCCCCCAGGAGCTCACCGAAGGTGGGATGGGAGCCCTCCGCAGCTAATCACCCCCCCCAGGTCTTATATAAACCCTGCTGGCACTGACACCCAGCATGTCCCCCGTCCCCACAGCCTTCGCCGACGTCATCGCTGCCCTCTGGCACCCCGACTCCTCCGAGGCTGTCAACCCTGGGCGCTTCAAGGCCATCTTTCAGAAATATGTCCCTTCTTTCACTGGATACAGGTGAGGCTTTGCCCCCCCTGCCCCAGAGCGCCCCTGGCAGCTCCCCAGCCTCCTGGGGGGCTGGGAGCAGCAGTGGGCGTGATGGGTCCATCCCTCCACAGCCAGCAGGATGCGCAGGAGTTCCTCAAGTTCTTCATGGACCGGCTGCACGTGGAGATCAACCGCAAGGGCCGCAGGACCCCCAGCATCCTCTCAGATGCCCGGCGGACCCCTGCGCTGGAGGACCCTGAGACACTGAGGTGAGGGGGAGAGGGGTCCTGGGGAGGGGGGTGAGCCCCAGCCGCAGGGACACAGCCCAACTCACCACCTTTCCCCGCAGTGACGACGAACGCGCCAACCAGATGTGGAAGCGATACCTGGAGAGGGAGGACAGCAAGATTGTGGGTGAGTGCTGCCGGGTGGGGATGACTCCCCCCAGATGCCTAAACCCCTCAGAGTGCCCCTCTCTACCTGGCTTCACACCCCTCCTCACCCCCAGACCTCTTCGTGGGACAGCTGAAGAGCTGCCTCAAGTGCCAGGCGTGTGGCTACCGTTCCACCACCTTTGAGGTCTTCTGTGATCTCTCCCTGCCCATCCCAAAGGTAGGGATGGGGCGGAGCCCCCCAGCCACCCCTGTCCCCCCCAGCCACCCCCTGGCCCCTCACCTGACCCTCTACCCCTGCAGAAAAGCTTTGCCGGTGGGAAGGTCTCGCTCCATGACTGCTTCAGCCTCTTCACCAAGGAGGAGGAGCTGGACTCAGAGAATGCCCCAGTAAGAGGGTGGGGCTGGCGGCTCAGCACCCCCAGCTCAGCACCCCCAGCCCCCTCTCACCAAGGCCATGCCACCGGCAGGTCTGCGACAAGTGCCGGCAGCGGACGCGGAGCACAAAGAAGCTGACCATCCAGCGCTTCCCCCGCATCCTGGTGCTCCGTATCCTTTGGGGACTGGAGGGTGGGGGACCAGGGGAGAGGGCTGGGACCCCCGGAGCTGCTGGTGCTCGCAGAGAGGGGTGGGAGGACATCCCCAGGAGCGGGGTGCCATCCCTCTGGCTGCTCAGGGTCACGTTTTCCTTGACGCTGCCCAGACCTGAATCGGTTCTCCACTACCCGCTACTCCATCAAGAAGTGCTCCGTCTTCGTGGACTTCCCCCTGCAGCAGCTCAACCTCCGGGAGTTCGCCAGCGAGAAGGCGGGTGAGGCGCGTTGGGGGGCAGGTGGTGCGGGGCAGTGCCAATCCCCCGGGGCAGCGCTGAGCTTGGCCTCCCATCGCAGGCAGCCCTGTCTACAGCCTCTATGCCCTCTGCAACCACTCGGGCAGCGTCCACTATGGCCACTACACCGCCTTCTGCCGGGACCCGGCTGGCTGGCGTGTCTACAACGACTCCCGGTAGGTGCCCCCCACCCACCCCCCGGCCTCGCCCGGGCCCTGCGCCCCCCCCTGCCCAGCCGGGTCGGGCGCGGGCTGAGGGTGCCGCCGCAGCGTCTCGCCCATCAGCGAGAACCAGGTGCCGTCCAGCGAGGGCTACGTCCTCTTCTACGAGCTGGAGGAGCCCCCCGGCAGGAGGCCCTGAGCCGCCCTGGCCCCCCCAGCCCCTCGAGGCGGGGGGCTGCTGCCTCCCCGGGCCCAGGCTGCAGCCCCCCAGCCCCCTGTGGCGGGGTGTGGGCGGAGGGCGGGGGGCCGCAGCCCACGCTGCCCCGGGCGGGGCTTTTGTGAATAAATTTACTAAAAAAAAAACCAAAAAGCCCAAGTCCGGTGGTGTGAAGGGTTGGGGCTGGGTGCTCTGCTCGGGGAGGGGGAGGGTGTGAGGGGCGGGGCTGGAGGCAGGGGGCGGGGTTATAGTCAGAGGGGCGGGGCAAGAGCGGAGGGGCAGGACTGTTGGTTTAGAACCGGTGGGGTGAGTCGGCTTCAAGGGCGGGGTTTAATGCACAGGGGCGTGGCTAATGGCGGAAAGGCGGGGCTTGCCGTGGGGTCCGGGATGGGCTTTGTGTGGGGGCGTGGCTAGTGGCAGGTGGGGCGGGATCTGTTACAGGAAGGGAGGGCCTAGAGCTGATGGGCGGGGCTCATTGCTGGAGGGGCGGGGTATCGAGCGCGTGGGCGGGGCTTGACGGGCGGGGCGGGGCGTAGGTCACTGATAGCGGGGCGCTTTGCCGGCAGTTCCGCGCCGCGGCATGGCCCTGCCCGGCCGCCGTAGCGGGCCGGCGACCCGTCCCCGCGCCTGTCCGTCAGGGAACAGGGTCGTGCCATTGGCACGCCGCGTTGTTAGCCCCGCCCTCTTCCTCATCACTCGCGGAAAAGGGGCGGAGCCTGCTCGGCCCGGGCGCCGGGAGAGGTGCGGGCGGGAGGGGCCGGGGCCGGGGCTGTCGGTGTCCTGGCGCTCAGCACGGCCTCGCGCCCCCGCTGACCCGCCCGGCCCAGGTCCCTCATGCCGCCGACCGTGGCCGTCGTGGGGGGCGGCATCAGCGGCCTGGCCGCCTGCTACCACCTGGCCCGCGGCCCCCGCCCGCCCAAGGTGAGCCCGGGCCCGAGCCCGCGGGGGCCGGGCTGTCCCCCGGGGGGGGGGGGCCGGTATCCCCAGCCGCGGTGTCCCCAGGGTGACCGCGGTGTCCTCAGGTGCTGCTGCTGGAGGCCAGCGCCCGCCTGGGGGGGTGGCTGCAGAGCACCCGCACTGCCGACGGGGCCGTGTTCGAGCACGGGCCCAGGGGCATCCGCCCCGCCGGGGTGGTGGGCACCGACACCCTCCACATGGTAGGGGGGGCCTGGGGCTTGGTTCGGGGTGCGGGGGCGTGTGGGGGGGTCTCTTGGGCAGGGTGCTGGGGTCAGGGGTCCCTGGGTGGGTGCCGGCGTCTGGAGGGCCCCTCTGACGGTCCAGCTCCAGGGTGCTGGAGTTCGGGGGGGGGGTGTCCCTGGGTGGGTGCTCGGGTCTGGGGGAGGGCCCCTGGGTGGGTGTTTTAGGTCCCTGGGGGCACAAGGGCTCAGGGGTCCCAGGGTGCAGTGGTCCAGAGGGACCCTGGTGCAGGGTGCAAGGGTGCCAGAGGGTCTCTGGGTGGGTGCTAGGGTCTTGCGGTGTCCCTGGGTTGGTCCAGGGTGCTGGGGGTCTGGAGGGGGTCCCTGTGTGGGTGCGGGGGCCTGGGAGTCCTTGCATGGGTGCCAGGGTCCGCTTGAGGCTGCCCCAGGGCAGGTCCTGTGGCCTCCGCCGTGTCCGTCCCCCGCCCCGTCCTGCCCATGTCTCTGCAGGTCTCTGAGCTCGGCCTGGAGGGTGACGTCCTGCCCGTCCCTGGGGACCACCCGGCTTCCAGGAATCGCTTCCTCTACACTGGCGGGGCCCTGCACAAGCTGCCCTCAGGCCTGGGGTAGGTGCCTGCCCCAGTGCCACCCCAGTGCCACCCGTGGGCCACCCTGCCCTGAGCCCTCGGTGTCCCCAGGGGCCTGCTGCGGCCGGTGCCCCCATTCTCGCGGGCGCTGCTGTGGAGCGGGGTGCGGGACCTGCTGGCGCCGGCCGGGACAGAGCCTGACGAGAGTGTGCACGCCTTCGTGCATCGCCGCTTTGGCCAGGAGGTGGGTGTCTGCGTGGGGGCGATAGCGCCAGGGACTTATCAGGTCCCAGCAGGGGCCAGGCGGGGACCGGCCTCACCCTGCCATGTCCCTGCAGGTGGCCGACATCGCCGTGGACAGCCTATGCCGGGGCGTGTTTGCCGGGGACTGCCGAGTGCTGAGCATCCGCTCCTGTTTTCCCGCACTTTTCGAGGCCGAGCGGCGCCGGCGATCCGTCCTGCTGGGGCTGGCGCTGGGCTCCGGTGAGCACCAGGCCAGAGGGACACGATGGGGGAACACCTTGATGCCATCACTATGGCATGAGGGAACACTGGCGTTGTCACCTGCAGGAAAGGAGCGTGGGGCCGAGTCAGGGCTGAGCCAGCGGGCACGGGCTGAGCGCTGGAGCCAGTGGTCGCTGCGGGGCGGGATGGAGAGCCTGGCCCAGGCCCTGGCGGCCTTCCTGCGCCCACGCGGTGTCGAGCTGCGCTGCCACGCGCCCCTGCACCGCCTGCGCCGCCGCCCCGACGGCCGCTGGCAGGTAGGGCCCTGGTGGTGGGGGTGCCAGGACACCTGGGTTCTCTTCCCATCGCCCCCTTCCACCACTCTCCTTCCCCTCAGCTCACCCTGGCAGACGGCACTGTGACGGCCGACTATGTGGTCAGCGCCCTCCCGGCTGCAGGTAGGGGTTGGGGTGCCCAGACGCCGGGGTTCCTGCAGGGCAGGGGAGAGGACAGCATTACCCCCCCCCACGATGTCCCCTCCCCTCCCAGCCCTGGCTGAGGTGCTGCCTGCCGAGACGGAGCCACTGGCGCAGGAGCTGCGGCACATTCCGGCTGTGTCAGTGGCCGTGGTGAACCTGCAGTACGAGGGTGTCGCGCTGCCCGTTACGGTGAGAGCGGTGCCCACAGGTGTCCCCTGGTGCCCAAGGGTGTCCCCAGAACCCACGGGTGACCCCATCCCACTCCCGCTCAGGGCTTCGGGCACTTGGTGCCCTCCTCCGAGGACGCCTCCCTCCTGGGCATTGTCTACGACTCGGTGGCCTTCCCCCAGCACGACGGCACAGGGGCCGCCTCGGTGCGGTTGACGGTGAGCAGCCGGGGATGGAGTGGGGGGGACAGGGATGATCTGGGTGGGGCTAACAGTGCCGCCAGTGCTGTATAGGTGATGCTGGGAGGCGCCTGGTTCGGGCAGAGCTTTGGGGACCCAGTGGCGGTGGCACCGGCACTGCTGCTGCAGCGGGCACAGGTGGCTGTGCGGGAGCAGCTGGGCCTGGAGCTGGCCCCGACCCGCTCTATCGTCAAGGTGCACCAGGTGGGTGGTGGCACTGCGGGGCAGCGGGGCCTAGGGGGGTCCTGGGGGGTCCCACAGGGCTCACCGGCTGCTCCCCCCTGTCCCCCAGGCCTGCATCCCCCAGTACACGCTGGGCCACTGGCAGCGCATAGGTAAGAGGAGGCCGGGGCCTGGGGGTCCCCCGGCCCCCACAGAGGCACCCACTGCCCACCCCCATCCCCGCAGAGCGCATCAACCGCTTCCTGGCAGAGCAGCGGCTGCCCCTCAGCCTCATCGGGGCCTCCTACACCGGCGTCTCCGTCAACGACTGCATCGCCAGTGCCAAAGTGGCCGTTGGGCAGCTGCTGGGGCAGCTGCGCTGAGCCCCAGTGTCCCTGCGTCCCCTCCTGGCACACAGCAGCTCCATGGCAGTAGGACAAAGTGTTTTTTTAATTGAAAAACCCTTATAAAGGTCCAGGGAGCAGCTCATAAATAGAATAAATAACTGCGCACTGGTAGCGCAGCCTGCAACCATCTTCAGGCACCCATAGCCAGCAGGGAGACTGAGTCAGGCGAGCCCCTGGGACCCCAGCTCGCCCTGACCCCGGCTCTCCCTGCACCCCTTTCCAGGGTTGACCCCTAGTACCAGGCACCGGCCCCACGGCCAGCAGCTCTCCGGGCAGTTGCCCCCACGGCTCGCTGCTCCCCCCAGTCTCTCCACCAAAGCCACAGGACAACCAGCCCAGCAGCAGCTCCCCAACCCCACAAATGACGGGGGTCCCTTCCCAGCACCAGGTTGTGGCGAACAGAGTCCATCTGGGGCCCACAGTGGCCAGCAGCTAGCGGGTGCCTTGAGGCAGGCTCTGATTGTCCCCACGGGCAGGCAGCATCCCTTCCTCCTGTGTCACAGCCACACCAGTGCTGCTTCCCAGGTGGGCATCGCCCTCCCTGGCAGCCTCAGGGCTGTGCTGGGTGATCCCCGGTGCCGGCGGGGGGCTGGCGCTGCCCTGGGTGCTATTACCTTCCAGTGGCTGCTGCGCGGTGGCTGTGGGCAGCCGGGGGGACAAGGACAGGCCCTGGTCCCCCCAGCCCGCAGCATCCTGGGGCAGCTTACGCAGCATCTCCTCCCGGAAGAGGCTGGTGCTGCTGCGGTACCTCTGCCCCTCGTGGCCCGGCACTGGCCCCCTGCGGCCCCGGCCGGCGCGGGGGTCCGTCCCGATGTCCACCGTGAGGTTGGTGTAGAGGGGGTGGAGGTGCTTGGCCAGCAGTGTGTAGGTGAGGGAGTTCATCCCATCCTGCGTCCACATCCGCTGTGTGCGGATCAGCAGGTCAAACCTGGAAGGGACAAGGGAAGGGGAGCATCACTGCTGAGCCCCCCACCGGCCCTCCCCCCCACACCCCTTGCCAGCCCCCTGACCTGTGGGGGTTCTCTTCGTTGCCTTTGTCACTCTTGTGCTTCACCATCTTGTAGTGGCCGATGGAGATGGGTGGGCGGGCGATCTTCATGCCAGCCAGGCGCACCCTGCGAACAAGCCACTGCGTCACCTGAAGGTGCCAGGGCGTGGGGACGCTGCCTGTGTCCCCCCCAGTGCGGTGGCAATGGCCCCCGTGTGCTCTTCCTGTGCAGCGACGGTGTCCCAGGGCCTGGCGACCAGCCAGTGCCTCCCAGCAGGTCACAAACACGGGGGACGGTGAGACCAGCAGGTCCTTGCGGCATCCTACCTGGTGGCGATGTCATCGTCCTCGCCGCCCCAGCCCCAGTACTCGTTGGGGAAGCCGTTGATCTTCATGTACTGGTCAGGGGTGAGAGCCGAGACCCCCCCAAAGTACTGGGGGTATGGCAGGCTGCAAGAGGCAGGGCAGACACTGAGCCAGGGCCAGGGCCGGTCCCCTCACTCCCAGCTCACTCCCAGCCGCAGTCACCCACCTATATCCGAATTTATTCATGGCGATGGAGACGTGTTTGGGGTTCCAGGGGTCGCAGATGTAGAGGTTGTGGTCATTCTCAGGGATGAGGTCGACATCATGGAGGAAGAGGCAGTCCCACTCCTCATCCTTCAGAGCCTCCTTCACCCCCACGTTCAGCAACTTGGCCCGGTTGAAGGTGGAGTTGCCCGCCTGCGGGGAGAGGGGGCTGGCAGCAGCGGTCCTCGGCATGAGCCCGGCAAAGCCACCGGCGCCTGCCAGACTCACCTGGTGCACGACATAGATGCCGTACTGGAGCTGCTGACGCTGCAGGAAGGGGTGCAGGTAGTAGAGCAGGTGGCCCAGGTGGGTCTCACGGTTGCGGTGGGGGATGATGATGGCAGTGCGGGACCGGGACTCACAGGTGGAGGGTTGGTACCGGCCGCCCTCCCGCACTGCCGGGTTCTTCGCCTGGATCTGCTCCAGCGTGTGCACCCGGCTGAAGCTCACCGTCAGCGGGCCGACTGCGTGGGGGAGGCAGGGGGCTGGCGCGGGGTGGCGGGGACAGCACCCACGAGGGGGAGCACAGATCCCCGGGGCCGCTCCCCCCTGCCCCAAACCTCGGGAGCCTCCCCAGACGGGCCCTGCCTGCCCGGCTGGTTAGTCTGGGCTGGCAGCTGCAGGGCCGGTTCTTCCCCCAAGGCGGGGGAGGGGGGACGGACACGGTTCTTTCCCCGGGGCGGTTGTTTCCCTTAGGGCGGTGTGGCCGGTCCCTGCCCCGACAGCTCCCGGGATCCCCCACTCCACGGCCGCTTTCGCGGCTCCACCGCGGGCAGGGCCGGGCATAACCCTCCCCTCCCCCGCGCCCGGGCGGGGCTGCGGGCAGCGGCCCCGCACTCACCGAGGAAGGGCGATCGCTCGGGGCAGAAGGGCAGGGGCTGCGCGGGGTC
This sequence comes from Buteo buteo, assembly GCF_964188355.1. Classification (NCBI taxonomy): domain Eukaryota; kingdom Metazoa; phylum Chordata; class Aves; order Accipitriformes; family Accipitridae; genus Buteo; species Buteo buteo. Next base: position 24,215,376 of record NC_134181.1, read on the forward strand.
GGGGCGGGCGGGCTGGCGGGGCAGGAGCCGGCTGAGGTTGGCGTAGACGTCGTGGGTGCGGGAGTAGTCGAAGACGGGCCCGGCGGCGCGGCCGAAGAGGGAGGTGATGTTGCGGAACCCCCCCAGGGAGAAGTAGGCGACGAAGGCGAACTGGCAGCCGACCAGCAGGGCCAGCGTGCAGGGCCGCTCCAGCAGCCGCCGCAGCATGGCGGGGCCCGGCCCGGACCACCGGGGGCCCGGATCACCGGGGGCGGCTGGGGGCGTCGAGGGGGCCGGGCCGCATCGCAGGGCGCTGCGGAGAAGGGGAAGGGTCAGGCCCGCGGCGGGGGGGGGAGGGCTCCGGACGCCGCCGACCCCCCCGCCCGGACCCCGCCCCGGTACCTGCGGGCGGTGGGAACGCCTCAGTGCCCCCCGGCCGCCGCCGCCATCTTGGAACGGGGAAAGAGAGAGCGAGCGCGCGGGGTGGGCCGTGGTGACGGGAGGGGGCGGAGCCTCCCTGACGTGACAGGTGTTAAAGGGGCCGTTCGGGAGCACGGCCCGCGTCTCACCCCCCCGGCGGCGGTTCCGGCGGGCGGGGTCAGCGAGCGGGGTCAGGGTGGGGATAGGGCCCGGCTCAGGCAGGAGGGGCCGGGGTGGTGTCACCCAGGTCCCTGGGGCAGGCTGGGAACCGCGGGTCCCGGCTGGGGGTGGCAAAGGGGGACGCGGCCCCACGGGCCTTGAGGGGACCGGGCGGAGGGCCCCTCGGGGTGCTGGGGAGGACAGGAGGAGCCCGGGCGAGTGGCCAGGAGGGGAGGCGGGCCCCGAGGGGGGGGGGGGGGCGGGGCTGCGGGATCCCAGGGCGCCGGCTGGGTGACGGGCGGCGGGACCCGGGGGAGCCCGAGCCGGCGACAGGGGGCGGGGCTCCTCGTGGGGCCGCCCAATGGGGCGGGTCCACCTCAAGCTCCTCCCCCGCTCCGTTGCCGCGGCAACCGCGCACGCCACCGCACCCCTTTCCGCGTGTTGGTCCCGCCCCTACTGTCGACGTCACGGCCGGGGCGCGGCGGCGGGGGTGTCATGGCGGCGGCGGCGGCGGCGGCCGGGCGGTGCGGGCGGGACCCGTGCGGCGCCCTCTGCCCGCTGCTCACCTACCTCGGCGTGGGCTACGCCGACTACGCCGTGCTGGCCCACGTCCTGCCGCAGCCCGCCCTGCGCGGCAGGTGCCACCGGGAACCGGGGGAGCCCACGAGGGGGGGGGGCGGTGGCGCGTGTCCCCTCCCCGCGGCCCCGGGGTTCCCCCCCCGGGAGTGTGGGGTTCCCCCGGGCACTGGATCCCCGGGGCTGCCGGGCCGGTGGCGTCCCCGTCCCCGCGGGGTCCCCGGGCACCGTCCCCGCGGTGCTGCCCTGACCCCGCGCCCCCTCTTCCCCGCAGCCCCTGGTGCCCTTTCCACGCTGCCGCCTTCAACCTCATCGTCCTGCTGCTGCTGGCCTGCCACGCCCGCGCCGTCCTCGCCGACCCCGGTGAGCGCCCGCCCCCGACCGGCCCCCCCCGCCCCGCTCCAGATCCCCGCGGAGCCCCAGGGCCGGGCATCCCCCGTGCGCCGTCCGGGTACCGCGGGGGGAGCGGCTGTTCGGCGCCCCGCTGCGGGGGTGGCTGAGCCGTTGCGCCCCGGCGAGGGGGGGGGGTGCTCACCTTACCCCCCCCCTTCCGCCGCCCCCCAGGCGTAGTTCCCCTCCCCGACACCGCCATCGACTTCTCCGACCTGCGCAGTGGGGCCCCGCGGAAGCCCGAGCGGGTGAGGCCGGGGAGCCGAGGGGGCGGCCGGGGGGTCCGGTGGGGCGAGATGGGGGTGAGGGGCTGCGCTGCGGCCCCGCTCAGCCGGGAGCGACCCCGGCGTCCGGTCCCCGCTGAGCACCGTCCCAGCAGAGCCAGGAGGACTGGACGGTGTGTGACCGCTGCGAGGCATACCGGCCGCCTCGCGCCCACCACTGCCGCATCTGCCACCGCTGCGTGCGTCGCATGGACCACCACTGCCCCTGGTAGGCACCTTCGGCACGGCCCCGTGCCGGGGCACGAGGGGCTCTGCCACGGCTCGTTCCAGTCCCTGGGCACCGGAGAGTGCTCCGAGAGGGGACCAGGGACAGCAAGACACCCGTCACCCGTCTGTCTATCCATCCATAGGATCAACAACTGCGTCGGGGAGTTAAACCAGAAATACTTCATACAGTTCCTCTTCTACGCCGGTGAGTGCTCGTGCGGGGGTCCCCATTCCCTGTGGGGCAGCCCCATTCCTGGGGCTTCTTGTGGGCAGAAGGTGGGTGATGGGGTGGGTGCAGGGCTGGGTAACACCCACCCACTCCTGGGGATGGCCTGTCGGGGTGCCCAGCCCCATGGCAGCAGGTAGCTCTGGGGGGATATGATGTGGGTCGGGGAGGGTGCTTGCTGCCCACACACTCACTGCTTGCTCTGTGCCAGGGCTGGCTAGTCTCTACGCTGCAGGGCTGGTGCTGGCCGCCTGGCTGGGACCGGCGGGCAGGAGCCCGGCAGGGATGGCAGCAGGAGGAGACGTTGCCAACAACCGTGTCCAGACGTGAGTGGGGGCAGCGTGGGGGTCCCGTCTCCCTCCTCTACGGAGGAGCTTGCAACAGGAGGGGAGGGCCAGGGTGGCGGCGGCGTGTCGGGACCCTGGGCCTGCCCTGGGCGCAGCAGGGATGGGCTCTGGGCTGCCCCACGTCGACTCCGGCCCCTGACTCCGCTCTGACCCGCACCTGCCTTCCCAGGGCTCACTGCATTATCCTGCTGCTGGAGTCCCTCTTCTTCGGAGCCTTCGTCACCGTCGTGTTTTATGATCAGGTTAGTGGGGCAGAGGTGGTGGCCGGGAGCACAGGCACGAGCCGGGGATGGGGGTGCACCAGCATGAGTAGGGGTGGCTGTGTGCTGGCAGTGACAACCCCGTCACCCCCAGGTCGTGTCGATCATCACGGACAAGACGCCCCTGGAGCAGCTCCGCAATCGGGGGTTGAAGGAGATGAACCGGGAGGGGCCACGTCCCCTGAAACCCAAACTGGTGCTGCTGCGGGAGGTGTTCGGGCGAGGTGCGTGGGGCCGGGGAGTTTTGTGGGGCTGGGGCCAGGGATCCCAGCACGGTTCATGCCTCTCCCTTTCCCTCTGGCCAGGTTTCGTGCTCTGCTGGCTCTTCCCCTGGAGCTGCAGCACCTCCCCAGGCACGGGTCCCATGTACAGCCCCCTGCCCAGCCGCTATGTCTGAGCTCCCTGTACTTGGCACGTGAGAGGATGCTGGAAACACACCGATGACAGCTTCATGCCGGGATGTGAAGCTGTGACTGAGCTTCACTGCCTCCGTGCCCGGCCGCATGAGCCCTCTGCCCACCCAGGGTGAATCGGCTGCCCCCAAAGCCAGGGCATTTCCCCAGCAGCACCAAGCCGGTGCAGCAGCGAGCTCCTGGGGCTTTCCGGCAGAGTGGGTGCCTGGCCCCGCTGTCCCTGGGGTGCAGCAGGGTAGGATTCTCCACACCGGGATGTCTCAGAGCAGGCTGGCAGCAGGGCCCTGCGTGCCAGCAGCTCTGGCTGCCATCTCAAGAGACGGGTACAGACCTCTGGCCACCCTGGGGGGCTGCACACAGCCGGGAGGAGGCACCCAATAAAGTCCTGTTCTGGGCAAGGCTGGTGGTGGCCTGTTCTTGAGGAGCGCTGGTGGCACCCGGGGTGGGGGGGGGAAGACGCCAGGGAAAGATGCTGGGACTGTGCTGGGAGCAGTAACGGAGAGTTAATGCAGCTGCGCCTGAGGGACATTGCGGTGCCTGGCACCACCATGCCAATCACCACACACCATGCTAGCTGGTTCCATAAATAGCTTTAAATAACGGCACTGCAATAAATTACAGCTGGGTGGCTGTGCCGGCGGGGGGGCTGCAGCTGGGGAGGGGGCCCCCCTGGGGCCTGCCCAGGGGGTCACCCCACTCTGCCCATGGAGGGGCTGAGGTAGATGTGGTTACCTGCACTGGGGCTGGTCCCATGCATGGCATGAGCCCGCCAGGGCTTTGCTGAGGGGCTGCCCAATGCCATCCCATGGACGGTGCCCCCGCTCCTGGTGGGCAATAAATAACCAAATAAATAGGCGCTGCAGTGGCCGCTGGGATCACTCTGGCAGAGCCACGTCCCAGCCAGGCTCATGCCGCTACTTGTGTCGCTGGCGGCTCCTGAGGATCTCCAGGATCTCAGCTTTCTGCTTCTCCCAGGCTGCCGACGGGTGTCTCTGTGCCCGGGGCACGAAGAAGCTGTATTTCAAGCGCGGTGGGTGCTGCTCGTCCACCACCAGCACCTGCAGCACCAGCGGTTCGCGCAGTGGCCCCCGGCCTGTCAGCGTCTCGGTGGCCGCTGTGGCACCGCTGTAGCGCAAGGTCACGCCGCCTGCCAGCACCACATCAGTCGGGGAGGGCACCAGGACGTAGCCGCCATTGAGCAGGGAACCACCGGCCGGCCGCCGCAGTGCCAGGAAGATGTCCTCGCTGCCCACCGCTGAGATCTGCCGGACCAGGAGGTGTGTGGCACCCGCCGGGATGGTCACCACGTCGTTGTAGCCGTAGCTGCGGGGCACAGCGGAGTTGGAAGGGGGGGATGATGGCAGCCCACAGGTGGCATCCCCCCCACCCCACCACCACCGCTGAGGTGCTTACTGGGGTTTGGTGAAGGAGCCGTAGACCTTGGTGCAGCCAGAGCCGTCACCGCCACACGTCATGCATTTATCAAACTTCTTCTTGGAGCCGATGATGCGGTCACAACCAGCAGGGATGCAGTGACCCTGCACACACACCCCTGTGCTCTCAGGGGAGCAGGGTGTCCCGTCAGCCACCTGCGGCACAGCACAGTCTCAGCACCTGCCGGAGGCATCCTGGGGCGCCCGGCAGGTGGGGGGACGCTCACCCTCGGCTGCAGCACATGGTAGTAGCCCAGGGTTTGGGACTGGCAGATCAGCTTACACTGGTCCTGTTCAGAGACACCGCTGTAGCGTGGCACCCAGTCCTGGGGGGCCGGGAGCCCCCTGACAAGGTCGGGGCGATGGTTGTAGGTGGCACATTGCTCCTCCCGGAAGGTGAGGGCTGCCGGCAGCAGTGGGGCACAGTCAGCACTGGCGGCAGCCCCCAGCCACCCCCACAGCCCATGCCGGGGACTGGTGATAACCCTGCTCTCCCCGACCCGCGCCAGCCCTACTCACGGGTGCTGCCAGGACACTCCTCCACGTTGCAGGACTGGAAGCGGGTGCGCTTGCCCTTGCAGTACTGGCCACCGTGGCGAGGTGCTGGCGCGGTGCAGTTGCGGTGGGAGAGCTGGACGCCACCACCGCAGGTCCGTGAGCACCCGCCCCACGGTCCCCATGGTCCCCAGCCACCATCCACAGGTGTCTGCAGCAAGAAAATGCAATGGGGGGGTCAAACCCGCTACTGGCAGGTGAGTGCCCACCCCACCACCCACCCCACGCTGCCCCACTGGGACTCACGGTGAGCTTCTGCATGTGGCTGATGCCGACACAGAGCCCATCCATGCAGACTCTGCCCGGTGCGCATGGAGTGCCGTCGGCCCAGGGGAAGTGCTTCGTCTGGCAGACGGAGCGGCCGTTGACACGGCCGGTGCACCACAGCGAGGCGCAGGGCGGCTGCAGGTCACCGCAGTGCCGCGAGTCGGGCCCAAAGGCAAGCTGGCATTGCCGCAGCACCGGGTAGATGCTGCCTGGCAGCACCGAGGGCAGCTGCAGCCACTCCGAAGGCTTGTCCAGTAGGCATTGACCTGCGGGGACATGGCACCGCTGCACCAGGGGTCCCTGAGGGTATTGGGACCCCCTGCACTGAGACCGCCTGTGCCGGGTCGTACCATGGCCGTTGTCCAAGAAGTCGGTGATGAAGTGGGCGCTGCATGGGGACCACATCTCACCAGGCTCCAGCGAGGAGAGGACAGGAGCCATCACGCGGCGGGTGGCTCCAGAGCGGCTGTTCAGCTCCCGGCAGGGCTGGGAGGTGTCATGCAGCATGTTGAAGATGTGGCCTGTGCCGGGGGATGGTGGTGTCAGCCCTAGGGGGAATCACGGGTGGCAGCGCCCCGCCCCCCCCCACCCCACAGGCTCCTGCTGCTCACCCAGCTCGTGTGCGGCCGTGAATGCCGACTGCAGCCCGTCGTCCTCCACGATGGCACAGCTCCGCTCGGGGTCACAGACGGTGCCCACGTCGGCCATGCCCAGTGTGTCGCAGGTGGCTGCCCCACACAGGTCCTGGTGGCAGGCAGGGTGTGTGTGGGGGGGTCTCGGGGACACCTCCAAACCCGGCCAGCACCCAAACTCCCTGGGATGGGCCCCAGTGACCCCACCAGCCCTGAAACCCATGGACACCCCGGGGGCTTGGCCAGCACCCAAACACCTTGGGGGACACCCAGGGACCCTGCCAGCTCCCAATCACCCTGCAGGGACCCCAAACAGCCCTGCAGCACTCCCGGAGCCCCCCAGCAACCCCCCAGCTGTCACTCCCCACACACCTGCCGCGTGAAGAGGATGGCGGTGTCAAAGTGGAGGGGACTGTCCTCGTCGGGGACGTTGAGCCCCTTCTGCCACTGGCAGAAGTTGCGGAGCATCTGGGCAGCGTTGGGGGTGGTGGGGGGCCCGGGGGTGCCCTGGCCCAGCACCACCAGCCGCGTCACCCGCAGCTCCACCGCGTTGCCCAGACTACTGTGCCGGAAAGACCGGGCGGCCGCCGCCAGCACCGTCAGCAGGTACCGCCGGAGCCCGGCGCCATGGAACTGGGCCATTGACTCGTCGGCCACCACCAGCATCTCCACGTACCGCGGCACCGAGGCGAAGCGCTGTGGGGAAGCGGGGCGCTGGGGCAGGGGACCGGCATCCCGGTGCCCCCCAGCACCCCCCACCCACCCCGTGCCGGTGCCCTCCAGCACCGTGCACGTCCCTGCCGGTGCCCCCCAGCACCGTGCCCATGCCAGCTCAGTGCACGCCGGTGTCTGTGGGCTCGGTACCAGCGCCCGCCCCGTCCCCTGTTCCCCCCCACCTCCCTCACCCCGCAGGGTCCCGGCCGCCCGTGGCCCCGGTCGCCCCCTCGGGGCGGGTCCCGGCGGTGCCCCGGGAGGCGGAGGGGAAGCCCGGCCCGGCCCGCCCCTGGCCCAGCCCATCTAGGTCCTGTGTATCCCGGTCCCAGCCCATCCCGGTCAGTCCCGTCCTGTCCTGGTCCGGTGTGTCCCCATCCATCCTTGTCCATCCTTGGCCCGGCCCATCCCGGCCCGGTCCACCCCGGTCTGGTATGTCCCGGTCCAGCTTTGTCCATCCTTGTCCCAGTCCATCCCAGCCCATCCCAGTCCACCCCGCCCCGTCCCCGTCCCAGCCCATCCCGGTCCGCCGTGTGCCGGTCCGGCCGTACCTTGGCTCTCCTCGGGGCCGGCCCCACGCGGGACCGTGTCCCGGCTTCGTCCGGTGCCGTGACGGGACACGCGGGACCGGGGGCAGCCCCGACGGCGGCGACAGCAGCGACCAGGAGCGCCAGGAGCGCGCGGCGCATGGCCCGGGCACCGCGACACCACCGCGACACCGCGACAGCGGGAGGCGACAGTGGGTCCCGCCGGCTCTGCCCGCGCCTTTTAACGGGGGGGAGAGGCGGCCCCGGGCGGGCGGGGCGGAGCGGGGCTGCCCCGGTGGCGGGGGGGGTGGCCCCGGCCCCCCCGGGCCGTTCCGGGAAGGCAGAGCCTGGTCCCCCGGGAGCAGGGCCGGGCCGGGGGATGCCCCGCACCGGGATCCCCTTGCCGCGACCCCCGCACCGGCATCCCCTCGCCACGACGCCCTCGCCCAGACTCCTGCACGTCGCTGGGACCCCCGCACAGGGATGCCCTCGCCAGCATCCCCTCGCTGGGACCTCTGCGCTGGGACACCCGCACCGGGACCCCCTCACCAGCACCCCTGCACCAGGACCCAGCACCCGGACCCCCTCGCCGGGATCCCCTTGCCGGGACCCCCGCACCAGCATCCCCTCGCCAAGAGCCCCTCGCCCAGACCCCTGCACTGGGATCCCCTCACTGGGACCCCCTTGCTGGGACGGCGGAGCCCGGGGTCAGTGTGGGCGCCTGCCAGGGGTGACTGTGGTGTGCCCGGGGTGAGCACGGGGCTGGGGACACCCCGGGGTGCTCCCCCACCCTGCAGCACCCTCTGCCCCCTAATACCCCACTGCTCCATCCCCATCCCCATCCCTGCCTGTCTCCTTCATCCCTCCTCCTCCTCCTCACCCCTCCCTGTTCCCTCCATCCCAGCGCATCCAGCCTCAGCCCCTCCGTCCCCTTCCAGTGTCCGCATTTCCCAGCAGGGCCACCCGCTGTGTCACACACCCCGAGTCACCTCCTGGCCCCCAGCCCGGCCAGGCAGGACACGGGCCGCATCCTGCTTCCTCCTTTCTCGGAATGGGGGGCTGGGCCCAGCCACCCTTCCTGCCCCGTCACCCCCCAGCACCCCTGTCTGGGGGTGCCCTGTGTGGCACTGGGTGCTGCCGTGCGGGTGCTGGTGCCAGTGCCATCCCCGCCGTCCCCGGGAGAACAACAGGGTGACGCGGCCCTGCACAAAGGGAGCCGGCAGCACCCGGCGCCGCTGCACAAAGGGCCTCTGTACCAGCACCGCAGCGGTGCTCGGCTGCGCCCATGGGACCCCACCGGCACCACAGCCGGGCCTGGCTGGGACAGCACCTGCCCGGCACCCACCCGTGCCCAGGAGCGGTGCCACCAGCGGGGCACAGAGCCCACCACAGCCTGGGCACCTGCCATGGCTGGCAGCCTGTACATGCGGCATCCGCTGGGCAGCAGCATCTGCCACAGTCAGCATCCGCCAGAGCCGGCATGCCATGGGCTGCGGCATCTGCTGGCTCTGGCATCCGGCACAGCCGGCATCCCTGGGAGCGGACATCTGCTCTGGCCGACATCCGCCTCCTCTGGCATCTGCCACGAGCAACATCCGACACCTCTGGCATCTGCTGGCTTCAGCATCCCCCCAACTCCAGTGCTGCCCAGCTCCAGTGTCTCCCAGCTCCAGCATCCCCCACAGGTCTGGGGTCCGGGCCGTGGGACACCCTTGGGTGCTGGCAGGGGTCCAGCACGGGAGGCTCCTCCTGGCTCAGCCTCCTGGCCTGTGGCCGGATCCAGCCCCAGCAGGGTGGCCCTGTGCCGGGAGGAGGGGTTGCCAGCAGCCAACATCTGGACAGCATCAGCTTGCACGGCCACCGTGACTCACGCCGGGTCAGGAACAGCCGTGACGTGGGGGCCGGGCGGCTGCTGGCGTCACTGGGGAAGGTGACGCAGGGCAAGGCTGCGGGAGCCGCCATGACCCCGCGGCTGTGAGGACATGGGGGGAGGGGGGGCAGGGGACGTGGAGGGTCCTGGCACAGCAGGATGGTCCCCGTGTCCCCCAGGAGGGGGGGCGAACCCAGATGCCAGAGCCTGGGAACTCCCCGAGGGCGGGGGCTGGGGGTGCAGTTTGGCTGGAGTGGACACAGGACAATTTTGGTCACCCCCTCAGCCCCACCACCCACATGGCACCCTGGTACCCGTTGTTCCCCCCCAGCACCCGCTTGGGGACACTGGGGGTGTCACAAGAGGGGACAGGGGCCACCTCTGGCTGCCGTGGTCCCCAAGCAGGGAGGCCTGGGGACACGTGTCCCCCCGCCATCACGCCAAGACACCCCACTCCTCCTTAACCATGCGCATCCTGCTCGCCCTGTCCCCTCTGTCCCCATCACTCTGTCCCCTCTGTCCCTGTCCCCTCTGCCCTCTCTGTCCCTGTCCCCTCTGTCCTCATCCTTGTCCCCATCCCTGTCCCCTCTGTCCCCTCTCCCCTCTGTCCCCATCCTTGTCCCCATCCCTGTCCCCTCTGTCCCCTCTCCCCTCTGTCCCCATCCTTGTCCCCATCCCTGTCCCCTCCGTCCCCGTGTCCATCCCCACGGGACTCCCCATCCGGCCGCCGGCCTCTGCCCGGCACAAAGATGGCAGCGGCCTCAGCGGCCATTTCCCGGCTGTTTCCCTTAGTAAAGATGGCGGCGGAGCTGCCCACGGTCAATATGGCGGCGCAGCAGGGCTTCGCCTGCCCTCCCCAAGCATGGCGCCCGGCCCCGCCCCCTTCGCGGCGGTGAGGGCAGGGGCGCGCATGCGCAGTGCCAAGGGCAAGATGGCGGCGCTGCGGGTGCTGGGGAGGCTGCGGGCACCTTCGGGGCTGCGGGCGGCGGCGGCGCGGCTGGGGCCGGCCCCGGCCCGGTGAGAGCGGTGGGGAACCGGGACGGGAGACGGGGCCGGGGGGCGGCGGTGGGAGGCCGGGGCCGGGGCCGGGGCCGGTGGGGCCTGGAACCCCCCGTCACGGCCCGTCCTGGCCCCGTCCCGTCCCACAGGACGGCGCGACAGTGGCAGCCCGATGTGGAGTGGGCCCAGCAGTTCGCCGGTGCCGTCATGTACCCGAGCAAGGAGACGGAGAAGTGGGTGCCGCCGCCCTGGAACGGTGAGGGGGGGGACGGGACTTCAGCGGCCGGGGCGGGGGAGGCCCCAGAGGAGCCCAGGAGGGGGGCGGCCGAGGCTCTGGGAAGGTGTCGGGGGCCCTGGAGTAGCCCCGAGGCCCTGGGGAGGCCCCTGAGGAGGGAGGCCGAGGCCCTGGGGGGGTGTCAGATGCTCTTGGTGGTCCCTGGAGGGGGGAGTCGAGGCCCTGGGGGGTGTCAGGTGCTCTTGATGGTCCCTGGAGGGGGTAGTCGGAGCCCTGGGAGTTGCCCTGAGGCCCTTGGGGGGGGCCCTGCAGGGGCCCTGAGGCCCTTGGGCAGGCCCTGGAGGGGATCTTGAGGCCATGGGGGGGTGGCAGGTGCCCTGGGTGGGCCCTGGAGGGGCCCCGAGGCTCCGAGGGAGCCCTGAGGGGGTGTTGGGGGACATTGGGGGATGCTCAGTGGGCTCTGGAGCCAGTTGGACTCCTTGTGGGTGCTCAGGGCTGTCCAGGAGGCACTCGGGACCTCATGGGGGCTCGGTGGATGTCAGCTTTGGGGTCACAAGGGCCAGGGGCTGTCCTGGGTCAGTCTGGGGCTCACTGAATGCCCACTGGGGCCTGGGACTCAGGGGAAGTACCCGTGGCTGGAGCAAGGGCCCAGTGGGTGCTGTGGAGGTCTGCTGTGCATATCCTGGGCCCCTGGATATGCAGGGCTGCTGCTTGGTGGGTGCCTGGGGCCAAACTAGGGCTCACTGGATGCTCAGGGCTGCCTTGTCCTGAGTGTCTCGTGGGTGCCTGGGTCTCAGGGAGTGTAGGTGTATGGTGCCATGCAACATCGGGAAGCCGTCTGGCTCTCCGTGCTCTGGGAAGAGTGGCCAACCCAGGCTGAGCCTCCCGGGAGGCCCTTGGACTTGTCCCAGGGGTCTTGCGTTGGGCCGAGACAGGAGCTTGTGGTTGGGACACCACGTTCCTGATGTCCAGCCAAGCACTGAGCTCGGCTTGGACATCTGTCCAGCATCCGCCCTGCACGTCCGTGCTGCCAGGCAAGGCCGAGGGCGCTCGAGGCAGCAGCGCTTCTGGGGGTGGATGTTCCTCCCTGCCCAATTCTCCTCTTTCCTCCCCCGAGCAGACAAGGACCCTGTGGCTCACAAAAAGGTCTCCAGTTTGACCATAAACTTTGGACCCCAGCACCCAGCTGCCCACGGGGTCCTGCGGCTGGTCATGGAGCTGAGCGGGGAGACGGTGAAGAAGTGTGACCCCCATGTTGGCCTCTTGCACCGAGGCACCGAGAAGCTCATTGAGTACAAGACGTACCTCCAGGTAAGGCAGAGTGGGGTCCCAGTGCTTCCCCATCCTGGGGGCTGGTGTTTGTCTGTGGGGAGAGCGAGGGGTGTCCTTTTGGGGTGAGAAAACTAGGACATGAGTGGCTGCTGGTGTCCGTCTGTCTGCAGCTGTCTGATCAGATACGTCAGCAGCCTCCTCGGTGCACTGGGAGGGGATTTATTTGCCTGTCAGGGTCTGCAGCAGTGTTTGTAAACAGATCCTGCTGATTTATTGTCCTGATCAGGTTTAATGTTTGTGCCAGTGGGAGAAATGGAGCTTGAAATAGCCCAGGGCTGGGGGGGAGCACTGCCTTGTCTGGCCACTGCGGCTTGAGGCAGCACCGTGACAGCTGCATGGTAGAGATGGTTCTCAGCTGTTGTGTGCCAAAGGTGGAGGATTAGGGCCCTCACTGCATCTGTGAGCTGGAAAACTCTCGCAGAGGGACATTGTCTGCCTTCCTTCAAGCCTTATCCCAAGGCAGAGCCGTCCATGTGTCCACTCCAGCCCGGGGCTGTAGCTTCTGGGCTGCTTTCATGGCTGCTGTTGTGCTTGATGCTTCCTGAGCATGCTGTGCCTGGGGTCTGTGTCCCGATGCTCCCTGGCTGCGGTGAAGTCTCCAAGCACTCCTAGTGGTCCCAGGTCTTTGCTGCCCAGCTGTAGGTGCCAGCAGCCAGTGCTCAAGGCCGTTTCTTTTGGCAGGCACTGCCCTACTTTGACCGTCTCGACTACGTCTCCATGATGTGCAATGAGCAGGCCTATTCCCTGGCTGTGGAGAAGCTGCTCAACATCCGCCCGCCTCTGCGAGCTCAGTGGATCCGAGGTGAGGGTGTCCCCATGCATCCCCGTACCTTTTCTGCAGGGGCTCCAGCTCCCGTCCCAGAAGCAGGTGCTTCTGCCTGCCCTGCTGGAGGCTCGTAGCTCTCAGCTTTCCGGGGGCTCAGCCCCCGTTCCCCCTCCACAGGGGGGGCACAGGGCCAGAGGGTGCTCACCCCCCTGTGCCCCTTCTGCCCCCAGTTCTCTTCGCGGAGATAACCCGGCTGCTCAACCACATCATGGCTGTGACCACACATGCGCTGGACATTGGGGCCATGACCCCCTTCTTCTGGATGTTTGAGGAGAGAGAGAAGGTAAAGGGCAGCGTGGCCATACCGGGGGGTCGGATTTGAGGCTCAGTGGTGCCCACGGGGCCGTGCCATGGAGCAGTGGGCTCTCCTCTGTCCCTGCAGATGTTCGAATTCTACGAGCGGGTCTCGGGGGCACGGATGCACGCTGCCTACATCCGCCCCGGCGGGGTGCACCAGGTAAGGGCAGCTGTGTCGTACCCCGGCTCCCTGCAGAGCCCCTCCGGTCTGGCAGGGATGTGCGGGGTGTCCCTGCATGGGTGATGGCCCCTCTGGTGTCTCCCTGCCCGCGTCCCCAGTGCTACTGGCCGTGCATGGGCTCACCTCCCTCTCCCCCGCCCCGTGCAGGACCTGCCCCTGGGACTGATGGATGACATCTACGAGTTCGTGAAGAATTTCTCCACGCGGATAGACGAGGTGGAGGAGGTGAGGCAGGATGGGAGCCAGGCTTCTGCTCAAAATGTGGGAGAGAGGGACAGTCCCCATTTCCCAGCACCCTGAGAGCTGGGGTCTCGCGTTGCCTGTCCCCTGGGCACAGCCAGCACAGGGTTATTCCTCCTGCAGCAGTGGTGATAAGGTGACATGGGTCAGGAAAGAGGGTGCGTAATCGGGGAGAGGCAGCTGGTGTGGGGAACAGGTGACTAATGCCCTGCTGCTCGCAGATGCTCACAAACAACCGCATCTGGAAGAACCGCACAGTCGACATTGGGGTGATAACAGCGGAGGAGGCTCTCAACTACGGGTTCAGGTGGGTCCGGTGGCTCCCGGGGACACCTGGGTGGGAGGCTCAGCCTCCTGCCACTGCCCACCTGTGTTGTCTCCCCCAGAAGGATTGGGGTTGAGTCCAAACGTCTCAGCCCAGAGCCGTTTTCGGGACCGATGACACTGCTGACTGTCAGGGCAGTGCCATCCGGTGGCCACAGCATGGCAGGAGCTGTGACGGCATGTCCTGCCTGGCTGTAGCCATCCTCCTGTGGCCGCTGCTCAGGGCTGTGGGGTGTGCACAGGCGGGGGATGCATGACTGCTTTCCCCTGTGTCAGGGTCTGCTTTGGGGCACGGGGAGGGCCCGGAGCTAGTGTGGGCTGGGGCCCCTGCTTTGGGTGAGCTGCTCACCCACCTCCCTCCACCCAGTGGGGTGATGCTCCGGGGCTCAGGGATCCACTGGGATCTGCGCAAGACCCAGCCTTACGACGTCTATGACCAGGTGGAGTTCGACGTCCCTATCGGCTCCCGGGGCGACTGCTACGACAGGTACATCACATCCTGGCTCTGCTGGGGTCTATGGGAGGCCTCGGCAGGGTCACACCTTCTCTGTGGGCCTGTCGTGAGGCCGTGGCTTCCCCACGGGGTGCCCACCACACAGGGCGCAGGCCCCAAGCTGAGCGGCTTGGGGGTCCCACAGGTACCTGTGCCGTGTGGAAGAGATGCGACAGTCCCTCCGTATCATCCTCCAGTGCCTCAACAAGATGCCTGAGGGGGAGATCAAAGTAGATGATGCCAAAATCTCCCCTCCAAAGCGGGCAGAGATGAAGGTAAACGCGCTTCCTTCCCCCACCAGGCCTTGCTGCCGGCTGCACATCGGCGCTGGCGAGCAGGAAATGCGGTTTGGTGTGTCAGATGCTTGTGTTGAGGATTTTGCTAGTGTTATCTGCTGCCGCATCCGTCCCCCAGCTCAGCTGGGGACTTCTTGGCCTCCTGTGTACTGTCCCTGCCTGGTCTGGCAGTGTGTGGGCAGGAAGGACAGTTTTGCACTGGGGGCAGGTTTGTTGCCAGCTGAAGCTGCTCCTGAGCCCTGCGGTGGTCCAGCCCTGTGCTGTGGGAGGGGATCTCCCTTCCATGGCTCTGCGAGGCCCACCCCAGCTGGGCCGAAAAACCACCCTGGTGAAGGCAGGGGCTGTCACAGAGGAGACCTGGAAGCTGCCCTTCCTCATCATCCCACGTGCTTCTTATGGCCAGTGGCCATGTGAACACAGCTACCATCTCGGTTCCCATGCTTTGCTCCCTATCGCCAGCCGATGAGGCACAGGCAGGAGATGGGCAGCGTTTTTTGCCCACGCCTGACCACACATCCTCGGTGATGGTGCCCTCCTCTCTCCGCAGACCTCCATGGAGTCACTGATCCATCACTTCAAGCTCTACACGGAGGGCTACCAGGTGCCCCCTGGAGCCACCTACACGGCCATCGAGGCCCCCAAGGTGCCACTTCTCATGGTGTTATGGGGGAAGTGGGCTCTGGCACGGTGAAGGGTGTTCTGGCTCCCCTGTGACGCTCTTGGGGACATTGTGGTGCTCCTGTCACTGGCTGGGTGGGCTGTCCTGTCCCCAGGACTCTGCTGTCACACCAGACCAGTGTTTGAGGGCTGGACGTTCCGGTTGGGAGACAGAACCTCAGCCTCCTGCCAGTGTCACCAACCCTGTCCCCACATCCTTGCAGGGTGAATTCGGTGTGTACCTTGTCTCGGATGGCAGTAGCCGCCCCTACCGCTGCAAGATCAAGGCACCTGGATTTGCTCACCTGGTAGGGGAGGCTGGGGCGGCCGGCGGCATTGCCATGCTGGGGCCCGCAGCGAGGGTGGGATTTGGGCTGGAGGGGACAAGCGCAGCCTGGGATGAGCTTTCTTTCCCTCTCTCTGTACTGGGCTCCCCAACGTGGTGGGCTGGAGCAGGGGTCTGTGAGCCACCACCTGTATGTCCCCTGGGGTCCCTCTGGGACCTGAACTTGCCTCCTGTGCCTCTGCGACTACAGCTGGTTTCGTTCTCTGCTGATAACTGACCACTTCCCCCACTCCTCCCTGCTATGCTGTGCTGGCAGGGGCAGCATCCCCTCCCCTGCCTGCCCCCAGTTGCAGGGAGGGGGCAGTGGGCCCTGCTGCCAGCATGGCACCCACTCCGGAAGCGGTGAGCTGGGCTGGGCCCCGCTCGGCCGCTCTGCCGTTGTGCAAACCTGGGAGACAGAGCCATCCCCCTCCCACCCTGGCAGGCCTGGGGCCAGGGTGATGGGTGCTCGGGGGTACTCTGGAGGTGGGACTGTGGGCTGATGGGGGTCCCTGTGTTCTGCTTCAGGCTGGTCTGGATCGGATGTCACAGGGCCACATGCTGGCAGACGTCGTGGCCATCATCGGTATGTTCCTTCCTGGGGCTGGGGGCTCCCGCAGCTATCAGGGGGGCTCCTTTCTTCTTCCGGGGGGCTGATCGTGCCCTAACTCCTCTCTCCCTCCCCCAGGCACGCAAGACATCGTCTTTGGGGAAGTGGATCGGTGAGGTGGCAGCCCCGGCTGGCCCCGCTGTGCCCGTCTCCTGCTGTGTGTGCTGCTCTGGGCAGGGGGGTCCCCCGGCCCCCCCCCAACCGCGCCCCCTTCCTCATCTGAGTCAAATAAAGACTAAACTGGGTCCTGCCTGCTCAGTGCCACGTCTCTGTACTCACGTCAGCCCTTCTCCAGCTGAAACCCGGTGAAGCCCCACTCTTCCTCCCTTTCCCATGTGAGGCTTGTGGTCGAGAGCTTCCCCTTCCTATGGTTGCAGCCTTCCCTGGCCGGGGGGAGCCTGGAGACACCCCCTAGGGGTTTCACTTCCAACACCCCAGGTTTGGGTGCTGCCAGCTCCTGCAGCCTGCGGGCTTTCCCTGACAGCCTTCATCCGCCCAGGGCTGGTAGGTGCTCCTGCAGCCCCCCCAGGTGACCACAGCAAGGCCGGGGAGCTGTGGTGCCATGAGGGCTGGGGCGGGCCAGGCATGAGAAGGATGGGTGACGCTTGACAGCTTGCCTGGCCCTTGAGCAACATCCCCACTGCCCTTTGCAGGAAGGGAGGACAGCTGTGCTGGCCGGTTCCCCAGCACAGTGGGTGCCGGAGGAGGGGGGAAGCGAAGTGGAGGCGGCGCAAGCAGGCAGGAAGGCGCTGGCTCTGTGGTCACTGACTCCGGCACGATAGCCCCAGCCTGCCGGACCCTGCTCGGGGCCACGTGGAGGGATGGGCGCCCACCTGCTGCTCACCGCTGCCCTGCTGCTGCTGTGGACCCCAGTGGCAGGTGGGGATGGGGGTCCTGTGGGGATGGGGAGCGGCTGGGTGGGCGCATGGCGGTCAGGCTGGCTCCTTCAACGGTGTCCTCATCCTTTGGGGCGAGCCAGGATCTGTTGAAGTCCGCCTGGGTGCTTGTAGCATGGAGGAGCACCCCAGGGTGAGTTCCGATGGGCTCTGGGGCTCTCTAACACCATCCAAGGGGATGTCGGTGCCATCTGAGGGGACATCGGCACAGCCTGGGACCCCCTGCTGTCACCAGTGTGTGGAAAGGGGTGATGCTTGGAGGCAGCAGAGCCAAGCTCTCAGCAGCCCAGGACAGGTGCAGGATCTGTCCTGCAGCAATGCTGACCTGGGGACCCCCTCCCACACCCCTCCCTCCATCCTCCCCAGAGGCCCTGGTGGAGCCGGAGATTTGCTACATCCTGGACGCCATCCTCTTCCTCTATGGCATCGTTCTCACCGTCCTTTATTGCCGCCTCAAGGTGAGTGCTAGGATCTGGTCTGTGGCCACCTGTCAGGCCCCATTTTTTGGGGAGGACCCCCAGGGAGGTGACAGCAAGTGCCCCAAGGCTTCCACACCTGTGCAGGGGCTTCTTCTTCTTACTACTTTTTTTTTTTTTTTTTTTTGCTTTTGGGCAACCCCCTTGCCCCCCTGCAGTTCCTGGCTCATCGAGCGTCACGGCAGGGAGCTGTCAAGGAGGTAACGGTGCTGGCGGCAAAGGGTGGCCAGAACTGGGGAGGTTTGGGTCTGGGGTATCCCGGGAGGGACAGGCTCTCCCAGCCAGTGCCCACCCCAGTCAGTGTTGTAGCCGTGAAAGGGGAAAGCGAAGGGGAAGCGGGGGGGGCTCTGGTGCTCCTGGATTGGGGGGAAGAAATCCAGGAAACCTCATGATTTTCCCCCACTTCCCCAGGGAGTGAAGGGAGGGGTGCAGGGGGGTGGCGGGGGCAGGTGTTTTCATGTGTGTTCCCCCTCCCCAACTCTTTCTCTTTCACTTTCCTGGAGCAGAAGGAAGAAGCCATCTACACAGTAAGTCAGCCTGGGGGTGACGCATCCCAGGGGGGGCCCTACCCACAGCTGCTGTCGCTGGGGGGGGTACCCTGTCCCCTGGGGTGCCTGTATCCCACTGGGTGCACCGTTCTATGGGTGCCCTATTCTGTGGGGATGCCCCACCCTGCAGGTGCTGTATCCTATGGGTGCTGTAACTTGCGGGGTGCCCTGTCCCCCCCCCCCATAACCCCCCCTTGGGGAGCACCCACCCTGGGTGTGGCCCCCCCACAGCAGCCCATAGCTCCCCGGGGCCCTTCCCTGGGGCACATCTTGGGTGGGAATCTCCCACAGTAGGGTGACAGTCTGGAGGGGGGGTGGCAGTTGGGGGGGAGCGACAGGCATCCTGTAACCCCCTCTCCCACGCAGGGGCTCAGCGGTGAGGGCCAGGAGATGTACGAAACGCTCCAGATCAAACACTCCTGACCCCGTCCTGCTGCCGTGCTGCAGCCCCCCTTGTCCTCCTGTCCAACCCCAGCAGCTGGGGACCCCATATGGCCCCCCTGGCCCCCCCTCCTGGGACTGTGATGGAGAGCTGGAGCTTTTCCCCCCTGGAATTGGCTGGTTTTGGTGCCAAACTGCCTTCGGCCAGGCACAGACACAGCCTGAATGCCACCGCGGTGCCGGGACCCCCTGAGCCTGGGGGGGCTGGAGCTGCCTGGGCTGCGTGGTGCTGCCCCCCCCCGCTTCTGCTGCCATCCACCCCACAGTAAAGGAGCACCATGCGCAAACAGGGCAGGACGGTTTCTGTAATGGTGGGGTGAGAGCCTGGGGTGACGACGGCACTGGCTCCTGGTGGGGCTGGACGTGGTGTGGGGACAGGGACGATGGCCCTGGCTGCCAACAGGGCTGGGCATCCACCAGGGACAGGGACAGTAGCACCATCTCCTGCTGGGGACGGTGGCACCATCTGATGGGGTTGGAGCTTGTGGGGACAGGGACACCATGGGGCTGGGGACAGACACCTGTGGGGCTGGGGATGGTGGCACTGGCTCCTGGTGACAGCTGCCGCATGTTTCTGGGTGGAGGAAATGTTCGCAGGGGAGAAAAACACCATTTACACATTTAACGAAGAAGCTGCATTTTGGGGCTGATACCATGGAAATGGCTCCTGTACCCCCCCCGGCCCCCCCAGAGCCCTGGTTGGGGGGAGCCCCCAGATGTCTCAAGGGGGGGCCCAGCACCTTCCCTGAGATGCAGCCAGAGCCTGGCACCCCTGAGCCTGGGGAGGGGCCTGGGGCTTCCCAGGGGTGGGGGTGTGGGGGGAACCGCTGGAGGGAGGGGGGGTGAGGGGGAGAGGAAGAGGGAGGCAGGGGGTGCTGGGAGCATTGGGGAGGACTGGGGCCACCCACAGAGCACTGGAAGGATGAGTGGGGAGCACTGGGAGGGGGAATGGGGAGCCCCTGAGGGTACTGGGAGGGGGAATGGGGAGCACGGGGTGCCCTGTGTAGCCCCACGCAGGACCCCCCCACTCGGGACACCCCCCCGCCGGGGCTGGGCTCTGCTGATCCGGATCGGGCCCCGGGCAGAGGAGCGGCCACCCCGCGGGAGCCGTGGGTTGTGTGTCTGGGGGTTTGCCCGGGGGACACATGGACACCAGCGCCCACGAGCACAGTCCCCGGTCCCCCCCGGCCCCCCCCTCCCCCCCCCCAGTGCCTCGTGGTGTCACGGGACGTTCTCGTAGGTGTCGCTCGGGAGCCGCAGCCGCGCGTGGGGACCCGGCAGCACAGCGTAGGTAACGGGCGGCTCCCGCGGGGGTGCGGAGCGGGGGGACCCCCGGGGGGAGCGGGACGGGGAGGTGCCTGGAAGAGAAACCGGTTCGGGGACCCGGGCTGGGGGCGGTGACACGCGTGGGTGGCGCGTCCCCCACCCGCCGTACTCACCCCCGTCCCGCTCGGTGACCACGACATGAGTGTACAGCACCTCCCCGTCCTCCGGCTCCCCGCGGGGGGCTGTGGGCTCTGGCTGGCGACCCTCGGGCTCCGGAGGGATCGTGGGGTCCCTGCGGGGACAATGGCGTGGCTGGGGCGGGGGCAGACCGGGACGGGGGCGGGTAACCTGCTGTCCCAGCCCCAGGGAAAGGGGCTTCGTGGCCGGACCCCCCCCGCTCACCTGCTCCGGCTCTTCCCAGCAGCTGCAAGGCAAGGGGGTGTGTGAGCAGCCCTGGGGACCCGGGAGTCACAGCGGCAAGGGATCCCCGGGACCCCTGAGACTCCCCAGGACCCCAAATGAAGGACCTCAGGGCTCAGCCATGCATGCCCAGGAGGGAGGGAGGACCCCGGGCCCCTGAGCTGGTGGTACCGGGGACTCCGATGAGTTTCACCTGGGGGTACCAGACCCCCAGATGAGACTGGGCTGCAAGGAGGGAGACCACCCAAGGCATCCCAAGACCCCCTGGACCCCAAGCCAAGGACCATGGGGCTCAGCCCTGCATGCCCAGGGAGGAGACAACACCCCCAAGACCCTCCAGGACCCCAACCTGGTGGTACCAGGGACTTAGTCCCGCACACCCAGCTGAGATGGGGGTACATGAGCTGCAAGCAGGGAGGGCCCCTAAGACCCGCCCAGGACCCCGAGCCAAGGGCGCTGGGGGCTCAACCCTAGCCGAGATGAGGGATGTAGGGTGCAGCCCCATTGCCCACCCCCCAGCCGGTGTGGGGGGCTTTTACCCCATCTGGGACTACAGACGTGGTCCCCAGCCCCCCGGTGTGGGTGACCCACCTGCACGGCACCGGCGCCGGAGGTACCAGCCCATGGCAGCAGTGAGCACAAGCAGGAGCAGGAGGGACACACTGAGCCCCACGGCCATGGCTGGGGACACAGCAGGGACAAGCCCAGGTCAGCCCTGACCCTGGGGGGCTGGACACCCATGCGGGACCGGGGGGGGGGGGGGAAGATGAGTGTAGCCCCCACCTGTGCCCTGCTGCTGCCCTCCCTGTCTCGGCTGCGTCACCGAGAGGGCCAGAGCCAGGCTGCGTGCCCGGAAGATGCGGTGGGTGCCGAGGCGGTTGGTGGCCAGGCACTGGTAGGTCCCAGCGTGTGCTGGCCCCACAGTACCCAGGGACAGGACGGGCCCCGAGTCCAGCTCCTGCCCGTCCCGCAGCCAGGTGAAGGTCACCGGCGCGGTGCCCACCCGCACGGAGCAGCTCAGGTTGAGATTCTCGCCCGCCGGCACCACCGGCTCCATCCTTGCCATCGTGATGGTGGCACCAGCCACTGGCACTGCCAGGCAGAAAGACGGTGCTGGGGTCAGACCAGTGGCGGGATGAGGTGACACCGTGGGTGGGGGGCACCAGAAGCCAGAGGGTCCTGCTCACCCAGGACAGTGACCCACAGCGGCGGGCTGTCGGCCGCCGTGCCGCCGTTGGTGGCCGTGCAGTGGTAGCGGCCGCTGTCCTGGTGCCGCACAGCGCGGAGCTTGTAGTAGGGGCCTGTGGCCAGTGGCACAGCTGAGCCCTGCCGGTGCCAGGAGAAGGAGAGGGGCCCCGTCCCCTCGGCCACCGAGCAGCTCAGCACCAGGCGGTCTCCCTCTGCCACTTGCCCCCCGGGGGGCTGTGCCACCAGGGACACCCCTGAGACTGGGACCCCTGCAGGGAGGAGACAGGCAGGGATGGGGGACCTAGGGAAGGGGAGAGGACTTGGAGAGGGATGGAGGGGACCCCAGGGAGAGATGGAGGGACCCAGACAGGGAAGGGGGACCAGAGGAGGGATGGAGGGACCTGAGCAACATGGAGGGACAACAGGGAAGGATTGGGCAACCCCAGGGAGAGATGGAGGGACCTGGAGAGGGATGGGGGGACCCCAGGGAGAAATGAGGGGGACCCAGGCAGGGATGGGGGGACTTGGAAATGAATGGAAGGACCCTGGGGGGATATGGGGTCCTGGGGAGGGACCTAGGAAGGAATGGGGGGACCTAGGGAGGCATGAAGGGATCCCAGGGAGGGACCTGGGGAGGGATGTGGGGACCCAGGGATGGCTGCAGGGCCCTGGTACGCCCCCATCCCTCCTGCACACTCACTGCGCACAGTGACGGTGACCGGGGTGCTGCGTTTCCGCACGCTGGCCGTCTCTGTCCGCACTTCACAGGAGTAGTTCCCCGAGTGGGACAGCCCCACGGCTGGCAGCTGGAGCTGGGGCGAGCCCTGGGGCCCCCCCACCACCATGTCATCCTGGTAGAATAGGTGCTGGAGGCGGGTGAGGGGCCGCAGGGGGCTGAGGTGGCTGAGGCAGCCCAGGGCCACGGGGGTGCCTTCGCGGGGCTCCGCCGGGCCCTCCAGGCGCAGCACCGGCACCGTGAAGAGCTCTGGGAGGGAGCCGGGGGGGGAGCGGTGACGCCGAGCCCGCTGGGGAAGGGGGGCTGCACCCCGCCAGGTGGGTGTTGGGGAGGGGGTGCTCACCTTGCACCGCCACCATCACCAGTGCTGATTTCTCCCACCTTGGAAAGACATGGTGCACGGTGGCTTGGCAGTGGTAGTGCCCGCTATGGTGCAGCTGCAGGGAGGGCAGGAGCAGCTCGGTCCCCTGGGAAAGCCCCCCCAGGTCCTCCCTTTCATGGAAGAACTGCACCTGGGTGACACGCGCGTCCTTCCAGGCCCGGCAGCGCAGCGGCAGCGCGTCCCCCTCCAGCAGCACCCGCGCCGGCACCTGCAGCGCCAGCCAGTCTGCAAGAGAGGGCGGGGGCGGCTGGGGCACAGGGATTCGGCTGGTGGGCTCCCATAGCATGGGGATGCACCGGTGTGCACGAGCATGCACTGGTGCTTGCGGGGCTGCACCCAGTGATGTGCAGGAGATGCAGCCAGCGTGCACAGGATGGGCTCCTGTCACACGAGTGGCGAGAGGCTGAGAAAGAGAGCCCACCCAGAGCCCTTGTGGCACCTGCAGGTGCCAGGGCAGGGGCACCCATGCCACCCCTCACCATTCGAGAAGCCCAAGGTGATGGAGGGGCTGAGCCCGGCACCAGGGCTGCGGCACTGAAAGCTGTAGCTCCCGGGTAGGTGTCTGGTGATGTGGATGTGGTTGGATCTTGCCTGCTGCCAGAACTGCTCGTCGACATACCAGTCGGTGGGGCTGGGCGCGCCAGAGCCCTGGCAGGTCAGTGTCACCTTCTCTGCCAGGAACACCGGTGTCCAGGGGGGGTCCAGCGTGAGCTGGCTGGGCTGGGCACCTGCAAGGTGACAGGGGACGCCAGTCTGCCGGGGTCACCGGCGGTGTCTGGGGGCAGCAGGGTTGGGGACCAGCAACAAGGACTCACCAGTGAGGCCGAGGGCTTGGGCTGGAAGGAAGGGGAGAGGTGCTGGGTGGGGGCTGCTGCCACAGGGACACCAGCACCCAGGGGAAGGGGTGCAGGGGCTGTCCCCAAGTTGCCCCTGCAGGGACACCAGCACCCGTGGGAAAGGGTGCGGGGATGGTTCCCAGGACAGCTGGGAGAGCCCAGGGGACACGGCTGCGTCAGAGCCGCCCACGCACTGTGTCTGGGCAGAACAGCCACCCCGGGCTGGCGCAGAGCATGGGGACACTTCCGTCAGCCCCACAGCACCCGTCCCCATGGCCCCATCCCTATGGCCCCATCCCCATGGTCCCACCCCCGTGGCATATGGCCTCATCTGCATGGTGCTTGTCCCCATGTCCCCATCATGCCAGCTCTGCCCCCACAGCCCCATCCCCATGACACCAGTCCCCACATCCCTATCCCTGTGATGCCTGTCCCCTCAACCCTGTCCCCACAGCCCCGTCCCCACAGCTGCTCCAGCCCCACGGCCCCAGTCACGCTGGGGGGTACAACCCTGTGTGCTGGCTCTGCTGGCGTTTGGGACCTCAGGGGACCCCACAGCCACCCAGCACTCCCTCCCCATGGGCTGGCCAGTGCCACTGGGCTCTGCTTCAACTCACTGCTCCCCAAAGTGTGGGAGGGGTCTAGGCGCCCATCCCTGTGGCATCAGGCCCCCTGCCCAGCCCCAAGGCCCATGCCCGGACACTCACCCCAGAGGAGCAGCGCCGCGCTCCTGGCCATCCCGGCGCTCTGCCGTGCGCTGGTGGGGCCACCTGCCCTTTGCATAGCAGCTATTTGGGGAAAGGGGAAGGAAGTGACTTCCGCATCCCCCAGGGCTTTGCCCTGGCCCTGGGGAACACGTGCCTGGTAGCCCTTGTCAGGGACGTGTCGGGCACCTGCGAGGGACGGGCTTGGGTCTGGAGGAGCTGCTGCCGGCCCCTTTGCTAGGGGGGATCACTTCAGGCACCGGGACCCTCCAAGGACATGGGGCACGAGTGGCCCCGTGGGTGTCCTGCAGTCGTGAGACCCAAGGGGCTGGGACCCCGATCGCTAGGACCTCGACAGCTGGGACCCCGAGGGGCTGGAGCCCAGGGAGAGACCCCAACATCTGGGACCCCGAGGGCTGGGACCCAGGGACCAGGACCCCCTGGGCTGGGACGGCGTGGGCTGGCTGTCACGGTCCGTGGAGGGGGGCTCACGGCTCCCCGCTTCGGGCGGGCCCCGCCCCGCCCCGCCCCGTGCACTGCGGCGCCGCCTGGCGGGCGCACAGCGGAACAGCGCCGCGAGGGGCGGGGCTCGCGTGGGGGCGTGGCCTCCGTGGGGGCGGGGCTCGGCGGTCCCGCCCCCCCGGTGGAGGCGGCGCGGCGCGAAGATGGCGGCGGAGCCGGGCCCGGGCCCCGACCCGGAGCTGGAGGAGCTGCTCGACAGTGAGCGGGGCCGGCGGGCGGGGGGGGCCGGGGGTTACGGGGTGCGGGGGGAACGGGAGGTTATTGGGGTGCAATAGGGCTGGGGTTTATTGGGGTGCAGTGGGACTGGGGGGTTATTGGGGTGCAGTTATTGGGGCACAGCGGGGGGGGGGTGTCGGGGTAGGGCCCCTGGGGCTGGGCAGGCGTTGGGGTCCATGGGGTGCAGCGAGGCAGTGGGAGCTGGCCTGTGCCGCGGGATGGGGGTCATTATGGGGTGCAGGGTGCTACTTTGGGGACGGGGGGGTGACCCTGGGCCAGGGGTGCCCGGGGGTCCCCCCTCAGCCCGGCCCCTTCCCCAGGTGCCCTGGATGACTTCGAGAAGGCCAGGCCCGCCGCCCCCCCCCCGCCACCGCCGCCCCCCTCGGGGGCCCAGCCCTCGCCCAGCGCCGCCGCCAAGGTGCGACGCTGCCAGGATGCGGCCGCCACCCTCGCCCCGGCCCTCGGGGTGGGGAGACACCATCCCCGTGGTGGGGGGGGGCCTGACCGTGCCCCTCTCCCCAGGCCTCCCTCTTCGCCTCGCAGGAGAGGTTCTTCCAGGAGCTGTTTGAGGGGGAGCTGGCCTCGCAGGCAGCGGCCGAGTTTGAGCAGGCCATGCAGGAGCTGGCCCGGGAGGAGCCGCACTTGGTGGAGCAGTTCCAGAAGCTGTCAGAAGCGGCGGGAAGAGTGGGTGAGTGGGGCCGGCACGTGGGCGTCGCTGCCGGTGACAAAGGAGCATGTCGAAGGGCGGCCACCCTTCCTGGCTGCTGGCTCGGTTGTGCCAGAGTTGGCGTGTTGCAGCCCGGTGAGCCCTTGCTGTGCTGGGAGCACACCAGCGCCCAGATCTCGCCAACAGCTGGGAGACCGAGGTCATGGCAGAGTGAACAGCATGTGCTGGCCCGGGCTGGTACGGGGCTTTGGGGGCATTGGCAGCCGTGGATTACCCACCATGCCAGGAGGTCTCGGTTTGGCTCGGGGCTGGTTGGCACCTCTCCGGCATTGCAGTGCCGGGCGTCCTCCTGCGTGCCGAGAGCTCCCTGAGGCTCCTTGCTGCCAGCCGGCGCCGTGGTGGAGCGGGATGGGGGGAAGGCTTGAGGGCTTTTGGGCGATACCCGGGTCCCTCAGCCCCCTGGGATCCCCATTTGGGAGCGGGATCCCCAAGAAAAGACCCTGACCCTTGCTGAGCGGGGTGCCCCAGGGTGCCCGGCATCTCCCTGTCCCCTGACTGGTGTCTCCTGGTCCCCACAGGCAGCGACACGGCGTCGCAGCAGGAGTTCACCTCCTGCCTGAAGGAGACGCTGAGCGGCCTGGCCAAGAATGCCACTGACCTGCAGGTACGGACACCCCCCTGCTGAACAATCGGGGTCCCGCCGGGGGTGCCCCCCGTCCCGGGGGGGTGCTGATGGTGTCCTTGCAGAGCTCCTCGGCCTCGGAGGAGGAGCTGGCGAAGGCACTGGAGGGGCTGGGGCTGGAGGAGGGCGATGGCGAGGGCAGCGTCCTGCCCGTCATGCGGAGCATCATGCAGAGCCTGCTCTCCAAGGACGTGCTCTACCCTTCACTGAAGGAGATCACTGAGAAGGTGGGGGGTCCGGTGGCACCGAGACGGGACGTGGGACAGGTGCAGTGGTCCCGGTGTGACCCCCGCTCTCCCCCCACAGTACCCCGAGTGGCTGCGGCGGCACGGTGAGGCGTTGCCGGCCGAGCAGTACGAGCGGTACCGGGCGCAGCACGGCGTGATGGGCCGCATCTGCCAGCAGCTGGAGGATGAGCGGCCAGGCGAGGGCGAGGAGGAGCGGCGAGCGCGCTTTGAGACCCTCCTCGACCTCATGCAGCAGGTTAGCTGGGGGGGAGACGGACTCCTCCGGGCCCCCAATGCCATCCTGATGACCCCCATGTCTCCCCCGCAGCTTCAGGACCTGGGGCACCCACCCAAGGAATTGGCCGGGGAGTCGGTGAGTGTCACCAGGGACCCGTGGGGGGGCGGGGGCCCTGTCCGGACCCCCCCGGATGCCTGGGTCCCTCGGCTCACCTTCCCCCCCCACCCCACAGCCCCCCGGCCTCAACCTGGACCTGCCGGGGGCGACAGGTGGTGAGCAATGCCGCCTCATGTAGCGCCGGTGGCAGGAGGGGGGTGCCCGCAGTCGTCCCCCCCCCCGGTGCTGTGCTGCCAAGGATGGCCCTGCCTTGTTACCGACTAATTAAGGCCCTGACAAGGATGAGGACGAGGAGGCTGAGCAGAGCCGGAGCCGCAGCCACTGAGGAGCGGGGCTGGACACAGCAGCACCGGCTCTGCCGTCCCGCACCGTGGGGGTGCCGGGGGTGGCTGGGGGGGGCCCGGTGTGGGGTGGGGGGCATAGGGACCCCCGGCCCTGGGGACACATGTGTCCCCCCGATGTCCGCAATAAAGATGTTGGCAACTACACTGGCTCCTGCCTGGGGAAACTGAGGCAGAGGCGGCCAGCGGCACCCTGCTGAAATGAGGGGGATGTGGGGTGACCCTACAATGATGGGGGGGCACCCCGGGGGACCCTGAGTAACACACAGGGGAGGGGAGGCCTGAGACCCTACAGTAACGTGGGGGGAGACACAAGGAGACCCTACAGTAACATGGGGGGGGTTTACGGGGTGACCCTACAGTAGTAACATGGCGGGGGGACATGGGGTGACCCTACAGTAACGGGGGGGGGGGGGGACATGGGGTGACCCTACAATAACACGGGGGGTGGGGGGTGACCCCACAATAACGTTAGAGGGGCACAAGGAGACCCTACAATAACACTGAGGGGGGACAGGGTGACCCTACAATAACACGGGGGTAGGGGTCGCCGCTGCCATGGCAACGGCAGGGAGGGGCGGCGGTGTCGCGCGGTGTCGCGCAGCGGCCGTTGCCGTAAAGCGGCGCCTGGGCGCCGTAAAGCGTCCCGCGGAGGCGGTGCGCTAAGATGGCGGCGGCTGGGCCCGGAGCCGGTGGCGGAGGAGCAGCCGGCGGCCGCGGGGCCCGCGCCTGAGCGACGGCCGGGAGCTGCCGGGAGTCGGGTCGGTGCGGGGCCTCCCCTTCCTCCCCCTCCCCGCCCTGGCCGGCGGTTCTAGCCCCGGCCCCGGCGGCCCTCCCCTCCCCCACCCGCCGGGCGGCGGGGCCGGGGGCGGGGCCCGCTCGGGGCCGGGCCGGGCCGGGAGGACTCCTCCGGAGGGGGCCCAGCCCGGGGGGTCCGGCCGCCCTCGCGGTGTACCAGGCCTTCGGGGGCGGCTGGGGGGGGGCCGAGGTACCCCCCTGCGGTCATCGGGCACTGGGGGTCCCTGCTGCCCCCGGGGGGTCTCTGCGCCTTCTGGAGGGCGCTGGGAGGGTCCCTGTTGCTCCTAGAGGGTCCCTGCGCCTTTGCGGGGGTCCCTGCTGCCCCTAGGAGGTCGTTGTGCCTTTGGGGGGGTCCTTGCTGCCTTCCTGGGGACGTTGTGCTTTGGGGAGGGTGTTGGGGTGGGCTTTCTTGCCTCCAGGGCTGGTTTCTGTTGCCTCGAAGGGCTCATCAGCCCTTGGGAAGGGTTGGGGGTCCCTTCTGCCCCCAGGGTCGGCCCTTGTTGCCCCCGGGGTGTTGCCATCCCTTTCAGGGAGTACTGGGGAGTCCCTTCTGTTCTCAGGGCTGGTCCCTGTCACCTCCGTGGTTTCATCATCTCTTTGGGGGGATGTTGATTGTACCCCTGCTGTCCCCAGGGTGTTGTCCCGCTTTGGCGTGTTGCTGAGGGTCCCCCCCTGCCCACAGGGCTCCTTCCCCAGTGCCCCCGTGGTGTCACAGTGCCTTGAGGAGGCACTGGGGGTCCCTTCCAGCCCTAGAGCTGGTTCCACTACCTCGGTCCTGGGGCAGAGCTCAGCTGAGGGTCCCTCCCGCCCTCCCAGGTCCAAACCTCATTGTCCTTGCGCCTTCCTCACCCCCTCCCTTCCAGGACAGTCCCTGTTGTCCCCACGGGTGTCCCCAGGGAGCAGGGGTCCCCGGGGCAGGTGCGGCTGGGCCCTGTGCTGCTGGGCTTTAACCTGTCGTTTCCGTCAGCTGCCAGCGAACTTCCGGCCTCAGCACTTGCTGCCTGCAGCACTGCTGCCGCTGCTGCGCAGGTGAGTGGGACGCCCTGGGTCCGGCAGCGCTTGCCTCGTGTCCGTCTGTCTATCCTGCTTGCTGCAGAGGTGGAGGCTAGGGCTGCATCTGCCTTTGACTCCTTTGCAATGCTGAATTATTCGTGTCAGTGGAGTGGTCTTGGGCTGCTCTGGCTGCTCCCCTCTTTGCTCCTGCAGGATTTCTGCTGGCCAGGCTTTCCTCAGCCCTGGGACCACTGTGCTCCCTGGAGAGCCGGGAGCCTCTGCCTTCCTGGGTGCTGGACAGGGAAGGGGTGGCGCTGCATGCTGAGGCAGCTGGTGCTTGTTAGCTGCAGTTAATTAGGCTCTGCCTGCACTGGGAGCAGGTTCATGCCATCCCCCTGGCTGTGCTGTGGGATGGCTGGGAAAAGCAGTGGAGAGGTGGGTGCTGCATCGCCCAAAGAGGTGCTTCTGTGCCCAGGATGCTCCGAGATGGGGATCCCAGACCTCTGTGTAATTGCAAATGGGAAACTGCTTCATTAGCATTGTCACTAGGATCTGCTGGGCTCCCGGGTAGGTTTGTAATTAACCAAGGCTCTCCAGAACGCGACCCACTGGCAGGTTTCTGCCCATGTCTTGGCAAACCAGAGGTGCCTGGCCAGCCCCTCCCCTGCGAGGGCTGTTCAGGGTAGAAACCTGTTTGTCGTGGGAGGTTTAACTGGGGGTTTAAACTCCCCAACACCATCTCGGGGCGGGGGGGGGGGAAGAGGGCTCCTCTGCAGTGAACAAACGAGGTTGCCTCGGTCCAGGTCTGATGAGAAAACTTTCCTTAAATAGAAGAGGCTCAGCGGAGCCCTGTGCGACACGTGCAGGAGGGACCCGGTGTAAAGGCAGGCATGAGGCTGTGCTGTGGTGTCCTATGGGCGTCTTGGTGTGCCAGGGTGGTGGAAACTGAGGTGAGGGGCTCTTGGTGGGTCAAAAACACCCCTTGCTCGCTTCTGGCCCTGTTGCTTCTTTGCTTTATGTAGCCCAAACACGGTCTGGGTGCAGAGTGCTTGTGGAGCCTGGCTATTCAGGTGTTTATATAGCTATGTAAATATTTTAATGACAGATCATTCAGGGACTAAGCGGCTGCAAGCACTGGGTTTCCAGGTGTAAAGTGCTGGGTTGGCAATGCCACGGCATGTGGCCAAGTCCTGCGGGTGCTGTGGAGGGGCACTGAGTGCCGGCGCAGATGGGTGGCAGATCTCGGGTGGCAGTGAGGGACCGGAGCCATCTGCTGCACAGAGCATGGCCTGTGTCCCGCTGGCTCGTGGCTTTACAGGTTGGGGTATCGGCTTGGGATGGAAAGGACTATCTCTTGGGCACAGCCGTTGGAGATGTTGACTGGTATTGTGATGGTTTGGGGGCTTGGAGCCTGGGAAACCATTGGGAAGGCACGGTGGTGTGAGTCCCGACATGGCAGCCTGAGCCTGGCATGCTGTGGCAGCACCCGCAGCTCGATCCCGGCAGCCGGGAGGCTGTGGCATGCGGAGTGATATTTTTAGGACTCTCACAAGGGTGCTGGAGTGAGGCTTTGAGCATGTGAAGCTGGGAGCACTGATCCTGTCCAGATGTTGACTCCAGGGAACTGCAGAACCCACATGTCAGCTCCTGGGGTCACTCTGCACGGTGCCCTGGAACCACGCGGGGTTCACTGGTTCCAGCCATGCGCCCTGAGGCATTGCCACCTTGGCAGGGAGACCCAGCCTGGCACTAGCAGCTTGGTGACAGGCTCAAATCTCTTGGTGAGGGCTTGGGGCTCTCTGCATGGCTGACCGTGTCCCAGCTCCCTCCAGTCCACACCGAGCGGTGTCTCATTGCATCCCTCAACCAATGCTCCCCAGTTTGGGGAGGTGGAAGCAATACCTTCAGGGCCATCTACATTTCCAGCCATTGGTAACTCGAGTGTAGCATTCCCCCATGTCCGCTTGCTGCCGGTTTGTCCCTGCCTGAGCCCTCGAGTGTCGATGGCACGCTGTGCTGTGCCATGCCGCGGGGCTGCCGGTCTACGCACACTTTAATCTCCCTGCCACGTGAACGGCTTCGGTGCCTGCGGGTGGAGCTGGTGGGCGGCCGGGGAGGCTGACGCAGAGCTGTCGGTGCCGAGCACCTAGCTTGCCTAGCCATCGGTACCAGGCAGCTGGCATAGGCTAGCGTTGTGCTCCTAGGCATAGAAGATGGCTGGGGATCCCAGTGTCCCCTGTGGTGTCCGTGGCACTGGCAGAGGCTGTCCCTGTCCCTGCTGTTAGATCCGCCAAGGCAGCTAGGGGCTTTTTTTCCCCGCAATTTGCTTAATTTCCTAGCAAGGTTATGGTCCTCTGGTGTGGGTGGATGAGAAATGAAGTCAGGCTAATTATTTGGTAATGGATTCCTTTCCTCTGAAAGCGTGTTTCTTGTTCCTCACCTTCGTGAAAAGGCTGCCGTGAAAGAGTGTTAATGACAGATCTGAATAGGCAATTTGGCGGAGGAAAATAACTACCGAGGAGCAAAGTCCAAACTCGGTTCCTTTTGTACGTGCAAAGACTCCCAGCCCCTTGGATTAATAATGCCACTGAAGGCACAATATCTGGCGGAGTGAAAGTTGTCCTGTTCATGGACTTTCCGATTTCCTAACGACTCGAGCTTGAGCGGCGGGGAGTTAAGCCATAGCTGAGCACTGCGGTGTTTTGAGCCTGTTCCTCAGTCATCTGGCATGACAGGCGCCCTACGAGGGACAGAGTCGCCTTGCCACTTAGAGCAGTAAATTAAAACCAGTCCTGCCCGAGCTCCCTCCTGGTCCTGCCCACAGCCCCTGGGGACGGACCTGGGCAGGCACAGGGCACAGTCTGCAGCACTGCAAACTTGCCGGCTGAGCGTGCACAAGCCGCCCCCGCCGTGGCGGTGAGTAATCCCCTCGTAGGGCTGAGCCTTGGTGCTTTGCAGGAGGTGAACACCCGCTCTTCTTCGCGCCACTGGCACAAAGCCTTCACGTGCCGAGAGCTGCCGGTGCTGGAGGGCTGGGCTCAGCACCGCATCTGGCTGCCAGCACAGAGTGGAGATCTGGCAGGTTTGGGCTGGAGAGAGGAAGGCTGAGGGTCTGGGGCAGGTCTCGTCCCCTGCTTTGCTTTTCAGTCCTTCCCACCCCCTCTCCACAGTGTCAGTGGTTTTAAAGTGATTCTGTGCAGGCTGGCAGCACCAACTGGGGAATAGTTAAAACTGAAGCTGCAGAAAACACTTTATCTTTATTTCTGCACCGCTACTCTTGTTATTGAGTGAGTGGCTGCAGTTGGCTGAAGCTTGCTGGTGTTTTCAGTTGCATAAACTTGGTTTCCTTATAAATGCTCCTACACTGTAAGAGCTTTTATCAGGCTTCAGCCAGAGCCAGCTTGGCTGCCCAGGCCTTCCCCGGGCACAGCCACAGTGCCATCAGGTGGTGACAGTGCCATCAGGCAGTGGCGGTGGCCCCTGGTCCATCGCCCCACAGCCATACCTCTGGGTCGGCAGCTTCAGCGAGCCCCACTTGCCTCCTAAATTGCCTGTTTCTTAGAGGGGAGCCATGCCTAGACTTGGACTGGCAGTGACAGACCCAGCGTGGGCAGAGCTTTTTGCCTTCTTTGGCTCTTTGGGGCTCTGCTGGTGTTAATTCCCAATCTAGTGAGGATTAGTCTCCGGAGTGTTTGCCGTAATCGGAGTTAATGATGTTCTGGCTTCAGCTTTTCCTTGCATGTAGACGGGGAACTTTTAGCAGACTCCCTGACACTGGTTAAGAGCAAGCAGCTAAACCAAGTATGAAAAAGTTTGACTAAAAATAGAAGGGGAGTAAAGAACAAGCAAGCATAAACAAAATGTTATTTTTAATTTTTTTTTTCCCTCCACCTTGGCAAAACCTCTGCTGCTTGTGACTCCAACGTGTTTTCCTCCTGTGTCTTGGTGTAACCTGGTGAGGCAGCTCTGCCCGCGGGTGGGCACTGATGGTCTCACCAAAAGCCACCTGTGGGCGCTGGATCCGTGATCGTGGGCAGGGTCTGCAGCCCCCAAGCACAGAGGCGGCTCCACTTCAAAGCCACAGTCCCGCAGGACCCGCCCCTGCAGCGGAGGGGAGCCTAGGCCACTTTGGATGCTGTCCCTGCATGCAGCGGGGCCGTCAGTGCTCCTGCAGCCCGTGCCTCCCCTCCCTGCAGCAGCCAGCCCTCCAAAGCAAAGGCTGGGAAATGCCTGGGAGCCAAAAATGTGCTTGCCTTTGGCTTTCCATATGCTGGTAAGGAATTGGTGAACCTCTCCTGGAGCAACTGGAAATGCCAGAGAGCTCCTGGCCTCGTTGCCTGGTTCTGCTCTTGCCCGCTCCCCAGGAGGAGCTGAGTTGGTGGGGGTGCCAAAGGCCAAAGCTTGCTCTTGGGGGAGGCCAAGTGGGCTGGCCAGGCATCTGGGGCTGCTGTTCTGTCTGTGGCATGGAGGAGAACAGCCCCTTGGTGATGCTGTGAGGATCTTGTGCATGGGAAGGTGTTTAAAAAATCTGTTGCTGGGGTTAGAAAAACCTGCTTGAGCAGCTTTTAACTGGCTGCCTATGGTCTGCAGGTGTCAAGAAGTTTCTCAATACTGTGACTCGCTGCCTCCCCAGCCACCTTTCCTCATCTGCCTGTGATCTGAGCCCCGCTCCTGCCTCCTTGCCTGTCCCAAGCCAGGGATGTGTGTTGTGCAGCTGCCTTGCTGTAGCAATCACTGGAGTCAACAGCTCCTCCTTCCCCTGAGCCTGGCTGGGGATCACTGATCGGGAAGCACCTGTCTTACTGTGAGAGGTGAAGCAGGGACCAGGCACAGGCAGTGGGAGTCAGGAGCCATCCCACAGGCAGGGGGACAGGCAGCACAATGTGTCACAGATCTGCTTCCCTGCTACGTTGACAGCATCTGAGCAAATTAGAAACTGGAGCAGGGTTCAGGGGATGGTGCCAGGCGGCCTTGTTACTCAGCTGCGAGTGTCTCGGTGGAGGCCAAGGGACGTTACCATTCACTCTGCCCTCAGCAACAGCCTATGAGCTTTTGTTGCTGTGCATCCTTCTGTGCATCAAGTGTGGTCACCAAGTCTGTGGCCACGTGTGCATCACTTCTCCGCTGATTGTGTTTTCCCTTAGAAAGTGGTGCTCTCCAGACCAGCCTGCAATGCCGTGGGCTTGTATGCGACTCACCGACACAGGGACAGGCCAGCACGTCCCTGTCTCGGCAGACTGGCTGTGGCAGGGATGCTCCAGCTTCTGCTCTCTCCCTCTCTTGCATGCAGGGTGAGTGCTCTGGAAAACACGATGTCGGATAAAGGAAGCAGCATGGACGGGAAGACAGACATCGTGAATGGTAAGGGTGCCAGTGGGGACCAGTCTCTCCGTGCCTGGGGTCTCCTGCTGGGGAGGTTCACGGTGTTGTCTGCACCACGCAGGCAGCTTGTCCAGCAGCCCAGAGGAGATGTCAGCCGAGGAGGGCCGAGAAACCTCCTCTGGCATCGAGGTGGAGGCCTCCGACCTCAGCCTGAGCCTCACAGGAGATGATGTGGGGCCCAACCGCACCAGCACAGAGAGCCGGGACACGGACACAGAGAGCTCGGGGGAAGAGAAGGACTCTGATAGCATGGACGACACGGGCCACTACTCCATAAATGAGGAGAACCGTGCCCTCGATCGGTCACACTCAGAGGAGGAAGAGGAGGAGGACGAAGAGGAGGAGCAGCAGTCCCACCGCCGTGCCCAGCGCAAGCGTGCCAACCATGACCAAGACTCCTCTGACGATGAGCAGGCCCTGGAGGACTGGGTGTCCTCGGAGACCTCGGCGCTGCCCCAGCCCCGCTGGCAGGCAGTCCATGCCCTCCGGGAAAGGGAGCTGGGCTCTAGCGCCCGCTTCGTCTATGAGGCCTGCGGGGCCAGGGTCTTCGTGCAACGCTTCCGCCTCCAGCATGGCCTGGAGGGCCACACGGGCTGTGTCAACACCCTGCACTTTAACCAGCGTGGCACGTGGCTGGCCAGTGGCAGCGATGACCTCAAAGTGGTGGTGTGGGACTGGGTCAGGAGGCAGCCGGTGCTGGAGTTCGAGAGCGGCCAC
The DNA here is from genome assembly GCF_964188355.1 of Buteo buteo. Classification (NCBI taxonomy): domain Eukaryota; kingdom Metazoa; phylum Chordata; class Aves; order Accipitriformes; family Accipitridae; genus Buteo; species Buteo buteo. Next base: position 24,250,240 of record NC_134181.1, read on the forward strand.
AAGAGCAACGTTTTCCAGGTGAGGAGCATGCAGGGAGGGTCCTCAGAGGGCTGGGGGTGATAGAAGATCCCCACGGGGGGTAGATGCCTGCTCTAGAAGCACGTAATTTCAGCTGGATAATGCTGTGCAGGGCAGGAGAAACCTGTTGTTAAAGCTAGGGGCTGTGGGAGGAGTCCAGCTGCTGTGCGGTGGTAACTAACCATCAAAACCCACTGCTGTGCCCTAAAATCCACTGTCTGGTGGAGCCCTGGCTGGGGACGGTGGGGTGAGATGCCCCCATGCCCTGCAGAGCTTACCCCTTCTGCTCCTCTGGCCCTGGTGAGCAACAGTTTTGGGAATGGCCATGGGCAGGAGCTGTGTTCAGAGAGGCTGTGCCATGCCAGTTTCTCTCCTGTTTCACCCCGTTTCCATCCACGCGTACACAAGCCCCTGCCCCGGTGTTGAAAGCCACCCCTCCACTTGCTCTTTTCTAGGCCAAGTTCCTCCCCAACAGCGGTGACTCCACTCTGGCTATGTGTGCTCGGGACGGCCAGGTCCGAGTGGCCGAGCTCTCTGCCACCCAGTGCTGCAAAAACACCAAGCGCGTGGCACAGCACAAAGGAGCTTCGCACAAGGTGAGCCCAGACCAGCCTGTGGAGGGAGTGGGCAGCATCTAGGGAACCCTGAAATGCCCCAGGGCCGTTCTGGCACACTGGCTGCCAGGAATAGTGAATGCAGAGCTGCTGCCATGGAGGGACCGATTCTTAAATGCTTCTTTATAATTGCTGTCACCTCTGAGGATGATGAGGAGGGTCTCGGTGCCTGCAAAGCAGTGACGTGAGCACATGGCTGCAGGGTATAGAGGGCTTGGTGCTGCATCAGCTCCTGTTAATGACTGATGGTTTGCTGGGAGAAAGGGATCTTGCCACTTTGTTGGGTAAAAAGGGAACCAATGCCCAAGTATTTATCTTCCAGCTGGCCCTAGAACCGGATTCTCCATGCACTTTCCTATCAGCAGGTGAAGATGCTGTAGTCTTCACCATTGATCTGAGACAAGACCGGCCTGCCTCGTGAGTATTCCTCTACCTGCTCCCATTGCCAGGACCAGGGAAGCTCCGGAGGGAGATCCGGGGTCTCAGGGGGCTCCCCCACAAGTGGGCAGCACTCGGCTGCATAGGGCTGTGGGTCCCTCTTGTGCTGCTGCATTTTCACGGCAGCACATGGCCATTCAATAGGCATAAAGTGGGAAAACGGGTATTTTCTGGTTTTCAAGCTGTTTTGTCTTCCCTGAGGTGCAGGGTCAGACCAGAATGCTTTTTGGTGGCTGGTCTGGGGCTGACCATCTCATGTGAGGATACAGATATGAACCTTGCTAATTAGATGAGTGCATTTGAACCCTCATCCTCCCTGGGATGGGGTCCTGTTGAGATAGGAAACAGAAATAATACCACTGCAGCAGGTCCCTGCCCCTGCGCAAGCACGCCTGCTGCGGTAGCTGCCAAAGGCTGCCTGTCCTGTACCCGTTTACCCATCCCAGGGGCAGAGCTGAGGGTCCCATGCTCCTTCTGCACAGTGAAGTGGCAGATTAATCACAGCACTGAAATTTCTCCATGCTGGCAGCAGCTTGGAGCTCGTGGGTCGCCTGACTCGCTCATCGCATGAGCACTATTGCAGTTAATTGAAAAACAATAATTAGCAAGCAGCCGGGTGGTGCATGCTGGATCTTAACCCGTATCGCCGAGAGATGTGTCGTTTCTGACAAGCTTCCAAAATAAATCCCCGGTGGGTATTCAAACAGACGCCTGTTTTTGGTATCGGGGTACTTTTCCAATACAACAGCATATTATTTTGAAGATGATCCTGCTTAAAACCGAGGGCTTCAGCGCTCATCTCCCGGTGGTTTGGTTTTATTTGTATATGCGAGTGCTTTTGTCTACAGCCTTAAACCCATCTGTTTCATAACCAGGACAAAAACTGCCAGGGCGTTTCAAAACAGCCACGTTTAATCCTCATCCCCACTTCCCCCCTCCATTTGCCGGGTCTGTTTGGAGAGGAGTCTGTTGGTCAGTAGGCTGGCATGGGTCTGTCCCTCCTCTTTCTTCGTGGGGATCCACGCTGCTGTTTGGGTTTGATGCTCGCAGGGAATTGTCACCCTGTGAGCGTGAAACTGCTCTGGAGGCAGGGTTCGCAGGCAGACTGTAGGCAGCTCCCATCTTTCATTAAGCCAAACGGTATAATTAGAAGAAAGACAAGCGTTTGAGCTGGCTGTTCCTTCTTGAGGATGCTGCCTCAGTTTGTATTCGTGTCTGCAAAGCCGAAATATTGAGCTCCTGGGGGAGGGGGGATGGTATGTGTGTCGGATTTCGTTAAATCTGGGCCTTATTACAGTGAGGCGGGTGGGGAAAAATAACAGCAAAGCGTTTCTGCTCTGGAGTTAATCCGATTCTGCCCTCGCCACTGCCTGTCCGGCTCCATTGGGCTTGAGTTCAGGCCCTGAAACCCTTCAGACTTTTCAGAGGAAAACGCCAGAGAATGATTTCACTCTGCGCCGTTTGAGTCGCAGACAGAACATGTGCTTGCTTCAGCTGGGAGGCTGAAATGGTTGGGTGGTGGGTTTTTTTGTTGTCGGTGGTGTTTTTTTTTTTTTTTCTGAGAGTGAGTAAGAGACTCTCACAGCTCCTGCTTTTCCCATCTGGACCCTGTTTTGAATTTGAGGTGGATTTTTTTTGTTGTTGTTATTTTTCCTCGTCTCTTAAAGGAAACTGGTTGTGACAAAGGAAAAGGAGAAGAAAGTAGGTCTATACACCATCTATGTGAACCCAGCCAACACCTACCAGTTTGCCGTGGGAGGCAGAGATCAGTTTGTCAGGTGAGTCTGTGCTGGGGGCCCAGACTGAGCCCCTAGAGTGGACTTGAACATCCCTGTGGGGCTCAGTTGGTACGTCTGCAAGCTCTGAAATCTGATGTCCCCTGCAGAAGTGCTTGTGGCTTCAATCATTAATGCCTCCAAAGCCTATTCTCCCATAACAGCAGGAACACAAGGGGGATTAATAGAGGAGGATTTGGATCCTTTGAGGTTTAACCCTGGGATCCACTGTCCAGCCTGCCCTGAAGCCGGGCAATCCTCCCCTCAGGAACTAGCAATGTTCTTAACAAACTGCCGATAAACCTCCTCTCCATCCCCCACCTGCAGGCAGTGCCTGGAGGGCATCAGAGATGAGATTAAGGCTCGGGGATGGTCTTGGTTTCAGTGGGACTGAGCTCCTTAAGTGACAAATGCAAGCTCCCCTGGCCTTTGAAACACTCAGGAGAGCCCCTGGCATGGGACCAGGCTGTGTCTGTGTGTCTGGCCCCTTGGCTCCCTGCATCAGTGCAGAGCTCCTTTGCAGCTGGTGGATTTTAAGGTGCAACTCGTGTGGCGCCTGTTTTGGGCAGAGGTGAATCGAACATGCACCAAGACTGCCTGCTTCCCAGCTCCCTGAGAGCGAGCAGAACTGTGGCATCACTTGGCCCCCTGAGGATGCACAGGGGCCGCTCTTTGGAGAGTGGGAGGATGCGGCAGCCCTGCCACTGGGATCGCTTATGCGGCATCGGCTCCCCGGAGCGCCAGCCATGCGGGTGTCTGGCATGCAGGCAGCAGCTCCTGGGGCGCTGGGCATGGAAACACTTAACACATGGGCTCGCAGACTGCTCAAACAGCAGCGCCGGTGCCTCACTAGCTTGGTAGCTTTCAGAAGAGCCCAGGATTGTTGCTCAAAACACAGCCTCCCCTCCTTCCCGTTCTGTTGCTCTCTCTTTGTCCTCTGCCCATATCCAAGTGCCTCCTCTTCCCCACCACTGGGCAGCTCCTGGTGGGCTTCCATGTCAGGGAGGGGAGGTTGGGGACCCAGAGGAGCCCAAGCCAGCCAAGGGACAGGCACAGTGGCAGTCACGTCCCCCCTTGCAGAGCAGCCTCTGGGCTGACAGAGCCCCAAATGCAGGTCATAGCCTGTGTGCATGCAGGCTTTGACATTGTCACGCACCACCAAGCAATGCCTCCAACATAACAAGAGGTGACATTAAGCTGCTTTGGCTGAGGCTTCTGCCAGTCTGGGCCACTCGCAGCTCTGCAGATCGCTTGGCAAAGGTCGGAGCCTCTGGCCAGCATTGGGACAAGTCGTGGTTTCAGAGCTGGCTCAGACATGGTGTCTGCGTGGTCGGGGAGATCTGCTGCTCTCTTCCTGCCCCAGCCCACAGAGGTGGGCAGCGCCAGCCCTCCATGCCTATCGGCTCGGCATCCCTCGTGTCTCGAGTGAGTGCCAAACACCTGTTGTCCTTCCCCCAGGATTTATGACCAGCGGAAAATAGATGAGAATGAGAACAACGGCGTGCTAAAGAAGTTCTGCCCTCACCACTTGGTAAGTGGCTTGATTTTGTGGTGTACTGGCCCGATGGGCAGCACCAGGGGTCCCTCCCCTTCAGGGACGTGGTGTGAGAGAGATAGTGGGTGGGTGGACCAGCAGAGAACATCCCATGGTGGCCACCTGCGTGGGTGGGCGGCAGCCCTGCCACAGCGCTGCAGCTCATGTGCCCTGCGTGCCGGCAACGAGCAAAGCTGAGCCTGATGGGTGGGCAAACCTGGGGGGTACACTGCGTCCACTGCAGGGTTAATGACAAGCAGCTAGATCCCCTGCTGACAGAGGGGCTGGCCATACTAGCCTCACCAGCAGGACCGGCCCTCGCCCAGCTCCTGTAGCCGGGTTGGTGCCAGCAGCACTCGCCGCAGAGCAAGAGCCTGGGATGGGGCCTGGGCAGACCTCACTGCCCGGATCTGTGGAGCACTCCCTCAGGAGCTTCGTGTAGGAGTGGCTGAGAAGCACTCGCTGGCCAAGCCTATTGCAGGCTTCCTGCCTGGAAAACAGCTGGAGAGGCCGAACAAACTGTCTCGGCTTTGTTTTTTTTCCTTGACCCAAATCTTCCACTGTCCATAAAGTTCTGCCTTGGCGTAGGAAGAGGCAGTGGTTTTATGGTCTGACTTTGCAGCCCTTGCAGAGCAGTCACTCATGCACCGAGCTCTAAGCAGGCACATGGCCAGCGTAGGTGTGCTGACACACTGTGGGAGGAGGAGGTGGGAGCAGAGGTGTCTGTGCTTTCCCTAGGTGAACAGTGAGTCCAAAGCCAACATCACCTGTCTTGTCTACAGCCATGACGGCTCAGGTGAGTGACCGTGCCACAGGCTGGGGGCCATACAGGCGCTGTGGCATCCCGTGACTGCTGGAAACCTGCAGAGGCAATCCTGCCGTGCAGGGCTGATGGGCGAGTCACGGGTAGCCGGGGCTGTGGCACTGTGGGATGGAGCACCCGGGGGTCTTGCAGCATACCCACCCCTAGCAGAGAGACCATCTCCGTGTGCTCCCTGCTGATGCCCATCTCTTCCATCCTATGCCAGAGCTGTTGGCCAGCTACAACGATGAAGACATTTATCTCTTCAACTCCTCTCACAGCGATGGAGCAGAGTACATCAAGAGATACAAGGGACATCGCAATAATGCCACTGGTAAGGACCAGCTGGGACAGGTGTTGGGGCAGACCACCCCCTGGCAGGCTGCATCCCCCACTGCGGGGGAGCTTGGGGGCGCTTCCCAGGTCTCTGTCGAACTCCCACCACCACCATGTCCTCTTCCCCAGCAGCGAGCAGGGCCAAGCTCGCTGCCTACACCCCGGGAGGGGGGCATGGAGCATGGCTTACCCCTCCTCGCACCTGCAACCAGGCTTTGGGGCAGTGTGAAGGTGAGGGGCCATCCCCAGAGCAACCTGGAAGAATAATTGCCTGCTTTTAGCTTATTTCTGCAGCTCTTAGTGTTTCATCTTCCTCTCAAAGACCCTTAACACAAACTCTTGGGCTTGCAAAGAATGAGCTATTATGTGTCTGGGGACGGAAGAGATCCACACCGGTAACCCTGGAAACTCGCTGGCTGCCAGGCAGGAAGCGAATTCATGGCAGGGAGGGCTCCTGATGGCCTCGGGCTGCTTGTTTCTCTCCTTTCAGTGAAAGGCGTCAACTTTTATGGCCCAAAAAGCGAGTTTGTGGTGAGCGGCAGCGATTGCGGCCACATCTTCCTGTGGGAGAAATCGTCCTGCCAGATCGTGCAGTTCATGGAGGGTGACAAGGGAGGAGTGGTGAGTCCCTGTGCTGCCCTGCTCCTCCACCCCCTGCGAGCTGGGCTTTATGTCCCCACCAGCTCAAGCCACTTCCACATGCCCACAAGAACTTGCCACTGCTCTCTGTGCTTTTTCTACCAAAAGCCAAGCAGGGCTCTCGCAGGCTCCTGGTGTCCCACGTGCAGGGTGCTCGGCACTGCTCCTGCCTGGGGAGCGACAGTGGGGACAGCTGAGGCGTGCTTGCAAGGGCCACGGTGCCTCGAAGGTCTGCTGGCATACAAAATCCCACAGGGATTTCGCCCAAATGCCCATGGGGTGCTTGTTACTGAAGGAGGGGTGGGGACGTCAGAGCTGCTACTGTCCAGGATGGGGCAGCCCGCTACCCTTCCCCCTGTCCCAGCGGGGATGCGTGGACTTTGTGGGGAGAGCTGCACGCTCCTGGTCCAGATCCGGGCACTGCTCCCTGCTGGGCAAGCAGCTGCATCCTCAACCAGTCACATCCAGGAAAGGGACGCAGCTGCACCGGGGCCAGCCCTGTGCTGAATTTCCCAGGCTCCGGCCGACGGCGGTCAGGTCCCGAGCGGCTGCTGCCTGCGCTGGCGGGGGGATCTGCGCCCTGTTTCGGCTCAGAGCCGGCAGATGCTTGGTCTCACACACCGCCCCGGCGGTCAGTACCTGTCCCCCATGGGCACAGGGCTGAGAGGGGAGGGGCTGTGCTTCTGGCAGCCCTGGCACCTGGGTCCAGGCAGGCAGAAGGGGGACAGGTTTTGGGTTGGTGTTGAGGGGATGGCAGGTGCCTCGCTGGCGTGGGGATGGGCAGCAGAGTCCTGTCCGCTGCTCCCTCCCACTCCTGGCCGAGCCGGTCCCCGCTGTGCTGCTCCTCCACCGGCCCCACAGTTGCCTTTTGTCCGGGTGGCTGCGGCCCAGTGCCAGCTCCTGGCGGCTGCTGGCACCACCACCCCCAGCCGGCAGAGCCGTTGTGGGGCTGGATCCGGCCTGAGGACCTCCCTGACAGCCAAAGCTGGGCTTCAGCACACTGGGGTGGATGTGGCCCCTTTCCTGTTGGGTTTGCTGCCTGGCTTGGGGTTCCCCACTTTCCTTGCACCTGTTGCCTCTAAGGGTGCACTGGGCTTGGTCCCCCATGAATTACTTGGGGGCACCCCAGGTTTTGGGGTTTGCTCATGGGTGAGGTGGCGTGTGTCCCCCCCTTCCCAAGCCAGAGTGTGGGGATGCCAGGGCTGGCAGCCCCTCTCTGTGCTGGGGGTTCTCATGGGAAGGGCACCTCACGGAGCCCCACAAGGGCTCCCCATCTCCTCTCGTGTTGCTGTGTGAGACCCCAACCTGAGGCCAGAGTGATGGGCTAGAGAGCCACCAGAGAGCTTGTGGGTGCTGGGGTCACTGCTCCTGCCCTGTTTGGGGTGACACCCCCTCCCCTTGCCCCCAGGTGAACTGCCTGGAGCCCCATCCCCACCTCCCTGTCCTGGCCACCAGCGGCCTCGACCACGACGTCAAGATTTGGGCGCCCACGGCAGAGAATCCCACTGAGCTGGCCGGCCTCAAGGAGGTGAGACCCAGACAGTGAGGTGGGGGGAGGGGTCAGAGGGCTGGGTTCCCCCCAGCCCCGCAGCCCCCTGACCCCCCGCACCTTGCCTGGCCCCAGGTGATCAAGAAGAACAAGCTGGAGCGGGATGAGGACAGCCTCCACCACACCGACATGTTTGACAGCCACATGCTCTGGTTCCTTATGCACCACCTGCGACAGAGACGCCATCACCGGGTAGGTGCTGGGGTCCCCTCTATGTCTCCCCACCTTTTCCCGCTGCTCCCCCAGCCTGTTCACCCCCTTTCTCTGCCCCCCTCCCCGGCAGCGCCGAAGAGAGCCAGGAGCGCCGGATGGCGACTCAGACGAGTCTCCCAGCTCCTCTGACACCTCGGATGATGAGGAAGAGGGGCCGGACCGGGTGCAGTGCATGCCGTCATGAGCCCCCCCAGCCCCCGGCCAGCGCGGGGGGGCTCCGGGCACGCATCATCCCTACTAACACTTTGAGCTTTGTATTGACTTGTTAAGGACCGCCCCCCCCATTCCCTCCCTCCTCATCCTCGCAGTCCCCCCAGACCACTGGAGGCGGCATAGCCTTGGCCCGGGGGTCCCTTCCCTCCCCAGGACCCACGCAGAGAAAGGGGGGTGGGGGATTTTTGTACTAACGTGGCCCCCCGGTCCCCTCTCACACTCTTCTGAGGGGGACCTGGCCCTCTCCCCGGCACCAGCCCTCACATTCTTCAGGGCTCCCCCTTCTTCCCTGGGGGCTCTGGTCCCCCCGGGGGTGCTGCACCCCCTCCTCCCTCCCTCCCTCCCTCCCTCTCCCCCCCACCCCGGGGGTGTTTGCAGAGAGATGCTTGTCTAGTTTGTACATATCAGTGATTTGCACTTGGTTTGGCCCTTCTCCGCCCCTGCCCCCCCCCCCCCCCGGCCCCCCTGGGGCAGTGGCCGGAGCCCCCAGGAACTGGGAAGGTCCTTTAATTTTCTGTTACTTTTAAGGAGATCTCTTCTGGGGGGGAGCGGCAGCGAGGGCTCCCCGTCACTGTTAGAGGCCTAATTTTATATGTATTAAAACCAAATCGAACTTGGATGTTATCAAGTTAAAATTATTGTAAAAGTTTGAATATATATTATATATAAATGCAATAAAAACCAACAGAGAGAGGCAGAGGGCTGCGTGTCCCCTTCCCCCTGTCCCTTCCCCCAGGCTCCCCATGTCCCCAAGCCTGTTTCTGGCCCCAGGGCCAATGTCTCCCTGAGCCCTCCCTTTTAGAGGGGTGTATTTTGCCCCTTTTTGGCTGTGTTTTCACCCAAACACCCCCCTCACAGAGCCACGCGACCCTCCAGAGCAGCTTTCATCTCCATCTGTTTATGAGAGATCTGTACACAGTCAGCACGGTCGGGGAGGGGAAGTGGGATTATGGGGGTAGAGGGAGCAGGGAGGGCCCCCCCTGGGGCTGGGGGACACTAGTGTGTCACCTGTCCCCATGTCCCTCTCCCAGGATCTCACCAGGAGGGTGGGGGGGGTCCCAAACAGTCATTTTGCAACAAAAGACACAGTTTTGGGGGGGAAAATGAATGTGGTCCCTGTCCTGGACACAATAAATAGGGGAGAGGGGGACACACAGGGTGGGGACACAAGAGCTGGCGGCTGCACACAGGCGCTCTGCGGGTTTTAGCTTTTATTAAATAAAATATATTAACATATACTCTCTCCAGTTCCCCCCCCTCGCTAGCCCCCTACCCAGGTTAGTAGCTAGAGCTGTACCCCAAAGACACCCTCCTCCCCACGTACACACTAATGGGGGCTGTGCCTGTTTTCCCAGTTCAGTACCCCCTTCCTCCCAGCATAGCATTGGGGGAGGCTGGAAGGATTCCCCCCTTCCCCCTGCCAAATCTGGCTGGCTGGTTTGAGGGGGGCTGCCAGTTCTGCGCTGCCCCCCCCGCCAAAGTGGGAGTTTAGGGATGTCCTTCCACTGGAGATTTCCCCAATGCTCAGGGAGGGTCTGGGGTGTTGAGGGGGGTCTGGGGTCCCCCCCCTTGAATATCACCACCCTACACAGGGGCTCCCACTGCCTTGCCCCCCCATGTCACCTCCTCATCCCCCCACCCACTGCAGCCCCTGGGGGTGGGACACGACAGATGTGCCCCTACCCTCCCCATGGGGCTGAGGCCTGACAAATTCACACCATCCTGCAGCCTGCCTGGGGGGAGTCAACAAAGACACCCCCCCACTGCTCAGCCCTGCTGCTCGCCTCCCTCCCGACGTGCCCCATCCTTCGTCCCTGCGCCCCCCCCCCCGTGACGCTTACTTGGGTCCCTGTCCCCAGCCCTGTCTGTCCCCTCCTCGGCACTGGGGTAGGCGGTGGTCCTGGTGCCTGTCACCCCCCCCCCCCAAGCCACAACTTGGACTGGAGGGGGGGGGGTCCCTGTTTCTGCTGTCCCCCCTCCCAATGAGGGCTTGGGGGGGGTCCCTGGGAATAGCAAAGCGCCCCCCCCAAACACACGCACACCCACACGTGCACACACACGCACACGCAGAGCCGCCCCAGCCCCTGGCCCCGACGGGGGGGGGAGGACGTTAAGACTTTGTTAGTGACCGTGCTGGCCCCCCCCCGCATGCCCGTGCCCTGGGGCCGGAGAGGTGGCAGGGGGACACGGGGGGGGGGCCACAGCCTTCCTCCTCCTCTTCCTCCTCCTCCTCACCCCCCCCCTCAGGCTTTCTTGGGTGGGGGGGCCAGTTTGATGATCTCTTCTTCAGAGGGCTGCCGGATGATGTCTGCCAAGACACGGGGGGGGTCAGTGGGGCCTCTCCCTGTATCGCCCCCCAGCTAGAGGGACCCTGTCCCTGCCCTGGGGATAGGGGGGGTCCCTGTCCAGGGGCAAGGGGGGTGGCTCACCCTTGTACTTCTTGGCACTGGGGATGCGGGTGAGCTTGGTGTCCACCTCATCCTCCTCAGAGATCTTGAGGACCTGGGTGCGGTACTGCACCACCATGGTCAGCAGGTCCGGGCGACGCGAGATCTCGAAGATGTGCTCGATGTACGACAGGTTGTCTGCGGGGATGGGGACAGGGATGTGTGCTGGGCCACCAGCGCTGCGTTGCCAAGGATGCCCGAGGACAGGGACAGGGGATGGGGAGAGGGCAGGGAGAGACTGGGACAGGGGACAGGAGCTGGGGACAGAGGCCAGGACAGGGGATGGGAGCTGGGGACAGGGAGCAGGCAGGGATGGGGAGCAGGACATGGGACAACAATCCCAGGGGACAGGGACTGGGATGGGCACTGGAAGAGGGGACAAAGGACAGGAACAAGGGCTGGGATGGGGATCAGAGCACATGGCAGGGTCCAGGGTGGGGACTGGGGCAGGGGACAGGGACAGGGACCAAGGCAGGGGGTAGGGACAGGGATGGGGACTGAGGCAGGGGACAGGAGCAGGGGCAGCAACAGATGACAGAGGACAGGGACTGGAACCAGGAGAGGGGACAGGGATGGGGGAAGGGGCCAGGGTGGGGACCCAGGGGACAGGGACAGGCACAGGGATGGGGACCAGACAGGGAAGAGGGGAGGGCCAGGGCCGGGGGGTCATGGACTGGGATGGGGATCCGGAGAGGGGACAGGGATGGGACCAGACCACAGGGGACAGGTGACAGGGCCAGGGATCAGGAGAGGGGACATGGATTGGGGCAGGGGCCAGGGACCAGGACAGGGATCAGGGGACCAGGATGGGGACCAGGAAAGGAGACAGGGGACCTGGTTGGGGACCAGACCAGGAGACAGATCAGGATCAGGGCCGTGGCCAGGGCTGGGGAACGGGGGACGGACAGGAACAGGGGCCAGGGCCACCCAGGACGGGGGGTTTCACCTCTGTCCAGCTTGCTGTGCTTCTCCAGGAAGGCGAACCAGTGGTGGCTGGTGGCGATGGCCTCGCTCTCCTCGCTGGGGATGTCCTCCTTGCAGGCTGACTTCAGCTGCTCCAGGTCCTCGGCCGTGATGTTCTGGGCCAGCTCCTCCAGCAGGCTGCGGTACTCGGCCATGGCTGGGCAACACCCGCGTCATGAGCTGCCCGGCCTCAGCTGCTGCCCCCACTCCACGTCCCCGCCCCGGTCCCCCCCTCCACGCCGTGGCGCCAGCCGGGCTCCGCTGGCCCGTGACTCATGTGACGCTCACGGGATGTGACAGGGATGGGGATGGGGGGGCGGCGGGACCCGCGGGCGCTGGCAGCGGCTGCTCTGCTGTGGCCTCGCACACGCGCCCTGGCCTTGCGCAGCCCCCCCGCCCTTGCACAGTGCTGCTTGCACACACCCCTGGCGTTGCAGTGACACCCCCCCCTCTTTGCACAAGCCCCCTGCCCTTGCACAGGGCCCCCCATTGCATGGCCTGCCCCCCACCGGCACGACACAGCTGCCCCCCCACACACACTCACCACATCCCCCCCCACCTTTGCAGTGGCTCTGGGCACCCTGGCATGGGGGGATGACGGGTTGGGGGGACCAGGGGCACCCCCAGCCCCAGTGCCAGGTCCGGGTGGGTATAGGGGGTGGTCGGGGCTGGGGGGGGGGGGGTGTCACACCCTGTCCTCCATCTGCTGTTGAGCCTCGGTCGCCATGGCAACCGCTGCAACCCACCCCAGGGATGCGGTTGCCGTGGCGATCACAGCACTCGGCTGCACCGTGGCCCTCCCGGGTGGCGACACCCGTGGGTGCTGAGGGGGAGGATGGGGCGGAGAAGGGGACCCGGGCACCCCATGCGGCCCACACAGACACGGGGGGGACGACACAGGACACACGGACACAGACACGCCGCTACCCACTGCGTTGCTCACCCCCGGCACGTGCACGCATGCGCAGCCCCCCGCGCCCCCCCGCACACGCACACTCGTGCCTACACCCGTAAACATCCCCCCCCACGCAGACACCTGCACACACAGACACCCACCCACACCCCGCACCCGCGCGCACCCACACCCACACACCCACACTCACACACTCACACGCACACGCTCCCGCGTGCCCCCCCCCGCGCACACACGCGTGTCCCAGCCGTGTCCGGCCCCTTTAAGGCAGCCGATGACTCAGCCCTTGGCCCGGACGCCCGGGTCCTTCCGGGCGGGGGGTGTGGGGGGGTGGGGAGGACCCCCCCCCTCCCCCCCACGCCGTGGCCGTCTGCCCGTTCCCAGGCCCGGCGGGTCCGGCCCGGACGCCGGGGTCCCCCCGCGCCACCCCCCTCCGCGGCCCCGGGTGGCGGGGGTAATGCCCAGGACCCCCCACCCCCCCGCGGGACCCCCCCATTCACGCTTCCCATGCAAAGCGCCTCATGAATATGCACGAGGGGCGTGGCCCCACGGGGGCCCATTCACAAGGGCGGGCGGGCGGGGGGCGGCGGCGGCGGCGGGGGGGGGAGCGCCTAATCCCGCCGCGGGGGGGGCAGGACATGGCGCGGGGGGGGCAGGACACGGGTGGGCCGGTTCCTTCCCGCCTTTGTCTCTCCCGCTCCGGCCAGGTGCGGGGGGGGGAGGGTGGAGTGGGGGGGCTCCTCCAATCACTGTGTCCCCCCCCGTGATTTTGGGGTGGGTGGCGATAGCGGGAAGGGGAGGAGGGCCCCCCCCCCCCGCAGCCCGGGGGACAAGAGGCCTTTGTGCCGCGGGGAGCAGCGCAGCGCTGGCCCGGCCGGGGCCACCCCCACCCCTCTCAGCCCCCCCCCCGGAAACCGAGTCACGGCCCGGCCCCACAGACAGCGCCCTGTGGGCATCGTCCTGCTGCGTGGGCACCGGCGCCATCCTGACCCGGGGCGGGGGGGGTGTCCCATCCGTGACGGGGGGGTCCCGCCCTGCCCACGGCCGGAGCAGCATCCCCCGGGGCCGCACATCCCACATCTGGGGCACATCTGGAGGCGCCCCGCCCCGTGCCTCAATTTCCCCACGCGGGGCCATGCAAACGCTCCGTGGGCCGAAGCACGGGGCGAGGGGGTGGGTGGGTGGGTGGATGATGAGTCGTGGCCCCCCTCCAGCCCTCCCCGTCCCGGGGCCGCGGGGCGGAAGAGGAGGCTCCGCCGCCACCACGGCCCAGTTTGGCCCCAGTTTGGCCCCAGCTGGGCCCAGCCCGGCCCTGGGGCGCGTGACCTCCTCACGCGCCCCTTTCCACTCGTGTTCCCCAGGAATCCGGCCACACGCAAACCCCCCTTCCCCCGCAAAGGCACCCACCCGCGGCGGGGGGGACGACACCCTGCCCCGGTGGAATGGGTGGCATCCCGGTACTCCGCTGGTACTGGGCGGCACTGGGAGGACTGGGTGACACCATGGGGAGGGGGCATGGGTGGGGGGCCCCCGTGTCCCGCGGGGACCGGGTGGCATCCACGGGGGGATGGGGGACACGCCGGGTCTCTGGTTGGGAGGGGGGGGACCCCATGTCCCGCGTGGACCGGGTGGGGACCGGTTGGCACCGCGTGGACCGGCGGGCCCGGCGCCCCCCCCCCACAGCGGGTCACGGGTTCGGGTGTCCCCCCCCCACTGGAGCGAAAGGGGAAGTGAAAGGGGCAGGCGGGAGCCGGGGGGGGGGGGGGGGCACCGGGAGAGTGGGGGGGGTCCTGGCACCGCCGGTAACACCGGGGCCGTTAACTCCTTCCTGGCCGCGGCGGGATGTGCTGGAGGGGGCCATCACGGCGGGGGGGGCACTGCCCTTTACCGGGGGGGGGTATCTACTACCGGGGGGGGATGTCTAGTACGCGGGTGGGAGGTCTACTACCGCGGCCCCCTGCCCGGCTGAGGGGAACGGGATCGGGACCGGGACCGGGACCGGATGGAGCCGGCGGCCGCCGCCTCCATCCGGTCCCGGTCCCGGTCCCGGTAGTCGGTCGGAGCCTCCGGTCCCCGCGCAGCCCCGCACTTACCGGCCGGCTGGGGCGGTGCCGGTGGCGGTGCCGGTACGGCCGCTCGGTGTCTCGGTGCTGCCGCTCTGAGCAGCGCGGGGGGGGTGGGGGGGGAGGCGGGGCGGGGCTTAGCGGGGCGGGGCTGAGTGGGCGGGGTTTGGTTGGGCAGGGTGGGGGGAGGTCGGAGGAGCCGCCCCGCCCCACGGGGACCGTGAGTGGGTGGGGGCTGGCGCGGGCACCCGTGGGGGGCACCCACGCACCATCTCGTGGGGAGGCGTCCCCGGTGACGCCCCCCATCCCTTTGGAGCGTGTCCTGTCCCCCTCCAGGGACCCCCAGCCGCCACCCCAGGAAAGAGGCACGTCAGGGGACACCCACGAGTGTCCAAGTCACCCATGGGTGTCACCGTCCCCCCCAGGAAACCCCAGGGCAAGTCGTGCCCCCCCGGGGTGTTGTAAGGGGATGTCACAGGGGGATCTCACAGGGCGGGATCTCCCCGGCAAGGGTTGGGCACGGGGGATCCCCTGCATGGGGAGGGGGCTCGAGCAGGGGGATCCTGCATGGGAATTTGCATGGAGCAGGGGGGGTTGAACAGGGAGATCCCCTGGGAGCTGCCACCAGGATTTCACAGTGGGGGGTGGGTTGCTGGGGGGGGTCTTTTTGGGGCTGATCCCTTGGGATGCTGCACAGTAGATTGTGCATGGGGAGTTGGAGGGGTCACAAGGGGCAATCGATCTCGCACGAGGGATCTTGCTGGTGCCTGGAGCCCCTCCAGCCCTCCTGCCCCCCCCCCGGTGACACAGTCTGGTTCTTTGGGTACTTTTAATGGCTCGCTCAGGGACAGGGACGGGTGCGGAAGCCCAGCACAAGGCCTAGTCGTCATCGTCGTCATCATCATCATCGTCATCATCCTCCTCGTCGTCGTCCTCGGTGTTGATCTCGCCTGCCAGCACGTCCTCGATCCACTCCTCCAGCTCTGCCGGGCTGGGCAGGTCGTCCTCGTCCGCCATCTCCAGCCACACGCTGTCGGCCTGGGGACGCCGGTGGGGGGGACGTGGGATGGGCAGGGACGGGGCGGGGGGGCACACGCCGCGGGAGGCGGCAGGGGTTTACACGGGGGAGGGAGGTGGGGGACCCCCAGAGGGATGGGACAGGCTGGGACGTCAGCTCCCAGGGGCTGCCTTTGAGGCCCACCAGTGTGATGAGCCCCTCAGGACTCAGCCCCCAGGGCTGGCTGACATGAGGGGAGGGGCCATGCCGTGGGGCCCAGGACACACACATGCACACACTCACGTCGGTGACGTTGACCACCCCAATCTGGGGATGGGACAGGTCAATGTTGAAGGTTTTCTCCCAGTAAGGGATGAGCTGGAGGGGGCACACAGGGGTCAGCCTTCCCAGGCCTGCCCTACAGCACGGGGGGGGGGGTTTGTAGTGGGGTGTGTGCCCCCCGGGGGGGGGGGCCAGTACCAGCGGGAAATCCTCAGGGTCGATCCAGAGGATGCTGAGGTCAGGGTTGTCCGTGTTGTCCCGGGCCACATCCTTCAGGATCTCCAGGAACTCGAACCCATCTGGGGGGGGTATAGGGGTGAGGGGTGCCAGGACTTGTCCTGGACCCCCTGGACCCCCCCTCCCGGATCCCTCCCCACCTGGATCATCCTCCTCTGCGAAGGCCACGATGTGGATCCCGTCCATGTCATCCTCCTGGGGGGGTGACATGGGCTGGTGTCACCAGCGGGAGGGTGGGCACTCCAGTGGGTGGGGGGCTCTCCGGGGGGGCAGAGAAGGTGATGAGGGCAGGACCCCCCCCATCCCTCTCTCCCCACACTCACCCAGGTCTCATACATGCTCTCGGGTTTGAGTTTCCGCAGAGTGGCCCTGCCAGATGGAGGTGGGGGTGAGGGTCACCCCCAAACCAGCCCTAACCCAGAGCCACTGCCCCCCCCCCCGGCCTCTGCTGTGCAGCTCGG
Source organism: Buteo buteo (assembly GCF_964188355.1). Taxonomy (NCBI): domain Eukaryota; kingdom Metazoa; phylum Chordata; class Aves; order Accipitriformes; family Accipitridae; genus Buteo; species Buteo buteo. The sequence goes on from NC_134181.1 coordinate 24,266,734, forward strand.
GGGGCTGCGTGGATGGGGGTACAGTGGCTGGGGGTGGGGTGCAGGACAGCCAGGCTGGCTCTGGAGGGGTGGGGGGGCACAGGGCCGGGGCTGAGCCCCTGACACCGCTAGCACCTCGGGGGGGCTGTGGAGGGTCCCATCTCCCCATCTCCCACAGGATTGAGGCCGCGGCGGGGGGGGGCGGGTTGATCCGGGTGGGGGGATTAAGGCTGCAGGAACATCCCAGCAGCACCCGGGCCTTAACCCTGCCCTGCCTGCCCTGACAGGACCCCCAACCCTGGCCCCGGGAGGGGCTCAGCTGCCCCACGGCCCACTGACACCTCACCCCAGAGGCAGGCTCAGCGCCCCCCCCCCCCCACCTGATGAGGCCTCGCAAACTCGTGTCACCCCAGGGGCCACTGCCAGCAAAGTGGTGTCAGGGGAAGGGGAGCTGCCGGGGTGGAGGGAGAGGGTTTGGGTCTCAATGCACACTGGGGGGGGGGGTTCCCACCTGGCCTCCCTCGCCCCGGGAATCCCCCATCCCGGAGGCTGCGGCTGCACTGGCAGTCACCTCCCCATGGCAACCTGTCCCCATGGCAACCACCTCCCATGGCAACTTGTCCCCATGGCAACCACCTCCCATGGCAACGGTCTACCTTGGCAACCACCTTCCTTGGCAACCACATCCCCATGGCAACCATCGCTCCGTGGCAACCACCTCCTCATGACACCCACTTCCCATGGCAACCACCTCCCCATGGCAACCACCTTCCCATGGCAACCACATCCCCATGGCAACCACCTTCCCATGGCAACCACATCCCCATGGCAACCACATCCCCATGGTCCCCCCAGCAGCCCCCACAGGGGAAACCGAGGCAGGGCTGGGGGTGGCCGGGCCCCCACCGCTTGTGCTCCTCCACAAAGGCCATGATCTCCTCCTTGCTGTTGGGCCGGTCAGGGATGGTCAGCGGCTCCTCCATGAAGGGCTCGTAGAAGTCGATCTCGTTCAGCTTCAGGGTGAGCTTCTTGGCCGCCTGTGGCAGGGTTGGGGTCCCTGAGCCACCCGTGGGTGCTGGCAGAGGGTGACCCTGCCCCACCAGGACCCTTGCCCCTACCTTGCTGTCAAAGGTGGCGAAGAAGGGGATGTAGGGGTGAAATTCCTCAGCCGCCTCCTCAAAGGCCTTGAAGTCTGGGGGAGCAGGGATGGGTCCTGGTGCCGGCACCGGGTACCGATACCAGGTACCGGCCCCACGGCCCCGCACCGGGAGCCAGCACTGGCACCCCCAGCCCGGATCCATCCTGGTGGCTCTGGGTCCAGAAGGACGCCCTCCAAACCCACGCTCCCCAACATGGCCAGGGTTGTCCGGATCAGTCCCTGGAGCCCTCCACAAGGGATGGATGGAGGAATGGATGGACGGAGGAAGGGAGGGATAAGCAAACAGATGGCTGGAAGAATGCCCTGGGGGCTGGGACTGGGGCTGTGGCTGGGGTGCCGGGGGGGACACGACAGGGGAGGACACAGGGGGGACATGGGGGGGCTGCCCCAGCCCCACGTACGCTCTGAGTCCTTGTTCTTGAAGTAGCCGATGAGTTTGGGGTCATCCTCGATGTTCTCGAAGGCCTGGAGCTCATGGTCACCCTCAATGAACTCCACCGGGTCTTCCAGCACCTGGGGGGGGTTTGAGGGCAGCACTGGGGTCCCCAGAGACCCCCCCAGGTCAGGGACAGCTGGGGTGGGGGGGGGGGGGGGGGTCAGGATGCCCAGGTCCTCCCCCAACTATGCAAAGGAAGGGTTGGGGGCCCAGACTTCTGGGTTCCCTCCTGGGATATTGGGGGGGGAAGCAGTTGAAAGGGGGGGTCCCACACGCCTGGGTCCACCCCGGGGTGGGGTGGGGGGCTCTCACATCCAGCAGGAACTCCACCAGCGTGTCTGCTGCCAGCTCCCCGTCATACTCAATCACCTCATCCTCCTTGAACACGTAGATGCTGTCCTCCTCTGTCATGCCTGGGGGGGGGGGCGGTTAGCTGGGGGTGCTGGGGGGAGTGTCCCTGTGCCAGATTTGGGGGTCTGGGAGGGGTCCCTGTGCCTCCTGGGGATACAGGGGGATCCCTCTCCCAGATGGGGGGGAGAGGTGGGAGGGGAGGGCTTCTGGGGGTCCCTGTCTCAGGCTGGAGGATACAGGGGTCCCTGTGCCAGGTTTGGGGGGGATGCGGGGGGGACGACACCTGTGCCAAGTTGGGGGATCTGGGGGGGTTGCTGTGCTTGAGATGTCGGGGGGGAGGGCAGGGGCAGGGAGGGGTCACCCTTACCCAGCTTTTTGGCCACAGCTGCGTCTTTCTCAGAGTCGACGAGGCCGAAGCCCACTCCCTTGTCCTCCAGCACCTGGGCTGCCAGCTGGGGGGACAACATGCTGGGGGGCACCTGCCACCAGGCCTGTCCCCGCCCCCCCCCCCAGCCAAGGGTCCCCCAGGGTCCCCAGCCCAACTGTGCCTCCCCTCCGTCCCTCCATCCATCCACCCCCCCCCCCCCGCCCCATGCTGGGGGTCCCAGCGAGTGCCAGCTTTTGGGGATGGGTCCCCCCCAGCAGCTGGTGTCCCCACAACTGGTGACGCTGGCAGCGGGCTGGGCTCTATTCTGGGTGCGGCAGGGGCCCTGCTGGCCCATGGCCCACATATGGAGAGGGCAAAGATGGGGGGGGGGGGGGGGGGGGGGGTCCCCAGCCCTGTCAACCCCAGCCCCTGTCCCCTCCCAGTGAGGCTGTTCTGCCCCTGACTGGCCCCCAGGGACCTCCCACCCTGGGTGCTAGTGCCTGTCCCTCCCCAGTGTCCCCTGGTCCTTACAGTGTCCCCAGTGCCACATGGGTGCTGGTGCCCCAGTGCCAGTGTGTGTCCCACCGGCATCCCCCGGGCCCCACCAGTGTCCTCAGTGCTGGTGCCCACTGCACCACTGTCCCCTGATCCCACCAGTGCCCCCCGGTCCCCACCAACACTCCCACTGCCACAGAGGTGATGGTGCCCCAGTGCCAGTGCCTCTCCCACCAGCATCCCCTGTCCCCACCAGTGTCCCCAGTGCCATATGGGTGTAGCTGCCCATCGCACCGGTGTCCCTGGTCCCCACCAGTACCCCAGCGCCGGTGCCTGTCCCACCTGCATCCCCTGGTCTCTATAGTGTCCCCAGTGCCATGTGGGGTCCCCTGCCTCCTGTGCCCCCCCTCGTGCCCACCTCCAAGATGAGCTCCTCCATCTCGCTGTGGCGCTGGGCCGCCCGGTCACCCTGGCTGGGGCGGTGGTGGAGCAGGGCCAGCACCGGGAACCGCTTCAGCATCGCCTTGTAGTTCTTCAGGGTGACGGGCAGCACCCGGTCCAGCCCGTCGTATGTGGGGAAGTCCAGGCCGTCCCCTGCCCCCCCCGGGGCCCCGGCCCCCAGCACCAGCAGTGCCAGCACCCATCCCCAGACCCCCATTGCCCGCCAGGCAGACCCCCGGACGGGGACGGACACACGGATGGGGACAGACGGGTGGGTGGATGGGACCCACGGACAGACAGGCAGATACAGACCTGCAGAGAGGGACGGACAGAGGGACAGATGGGGATGGGACCCACGGACAGATGGACTCACAGATGAGCAGGGATAGACACACAGCCAGGGAACGGAGAGACGGACAGACAGTCCCGGGGACAGCCAGCCAGCCCCTGGGCTGGACAACAGCCAGATGGGGACAGACAGACAGAGCCTTGGGGACAGACGGATGATGCCTTTGCGTCCGGGGATGGAAAGACAGACAGACAGAGCCCGGCTGGGACTAACAGCCCCAGCACAGGGGACGGACACGCAGCCCCTGCCTGGCCCCAGAGGGGACGGAGAGACACGGCCCCCGAGGCGGGGGGGGGGACACAGAAAGACTCGGCCCCTGGGGGGGGGACACGGACAGACACAGCCCCTTTCGGCCTCGCCAGGAGGGGACAGACGGACACAGCCGGGGACACACAGACACATGGCCCCTTCCCAGCCCCAAAGGGGCTGAAGGCACAAAGCGGGGGACAGTAGCACCCCGACCCCCCCTGCATTCCCTGTCCCCCCAACACTGCACGGGAGGGGGCTCAGGGCGCGGGGTCCGGCCGGGGGGGGCTCAGCCCTGTCCCCTCCTGTCCCCTCCCGCCTCGCCGGCCCCGCTCCAGCTCCATATTAAGCAAGGAAAGAGGAGCCGGCGGGAGGGAGCTGGGAGGGGGGGGGGGCGGGGGGCTAAAAATAAGGAGCCAAGCCTGGGGTCACCCGCATCGGGTCCCAGGGATGCCGCAGGGACGGGGGCCGGCCCTAGTGGGTGCTGGGGACCCTTGGGTGGCCACTCTCCTCCCCAGCCCCCAGAGACCCTGGTTGGGGACGGGGACAGGGACATACCAGAGTTGGCCCTGAGGGCACCAGGGTGGGGGACAGGGTACCCCCCATCCCACCCCCCAGCACTGAGCACCCTGCCCTAGGAGACAGCTCTGGGTTGGAGCCGATGGGGACCCCCCAGCCCCCCAGCGACCAGCTGCCCAGCTCTGTCAGGGTGGGGGGACACGGGGTATTTTTTCACCTCTGTACCCCTCAGATGGGATGACCACCTGCTCTGCTGATCACTGAGAAGTGGATCCCCCCAGGCTGGGGGGGGCCGGATCCCCCACGGCCACCCCCCAGGGCTGGGCAGGGGGCTTCTCCTCCCAAGCCAAGAAGCCACGGGAGCCAGGACCCCCATCCTCAGGGAGATGGTGTGCCTGGGACCCCCATGCCAAAGGCTGTGGGTGCCCAGGACCACTATTCTCAGGGCTGTGGGTGCCCAGCACCCCTGTGTGCAGGGAATTGGGGTGCTCAGGACCCCCATGTTGGGATTATGGGGTGCCTGGGACCCTCACACACAGGTGCCAGAGGGTGCAAGGGGGGGGGGTTGTCTCTCCCCCCCCCCAGCCCCCTCCGTCCCCAGCCTCGGTTTCAGGTGACTGTGACTCGGATCCTCCTTATTTTTAATCCCAGGTGACACCAAAACCCCGTTGGCGAAACCCGAGCGGGGTCAGACCCTACGCCCCTCCCCGCCAATGCTGACTCAGCAGGGCCGGGGCACCCCCAGCCCCCCCCGCGGGATGGGGACCCGGGTGTCCGGGTGGGTGCAGGATGTGCCAGGGCCTTGCACCACATGGGGGGCACGGGGGGGGGGGGGCATGAAGGCACATGGGGGGTCATGGGGGTGACATGGGGGGGCATCAGCTAACAAGGGAGGGATATGGGGTACTAGGGGACACAGAGAAAGGGGCGGGCAACCAGGCTCCATCCCTCCCCCTGTGCCCCCCATCCTGCCACCCCCGGTCTCTCTGTCCCCCCACCATTGCCCCCCCCTGCAGCACAGACGAGGGCACAAAAGGGTTAAACTGTTTTATTGCTCTGAAGGTGTGGGGGGGTCTGGGTGCCCCACGGGGGGGAGCAGAAGGTGCCCCCCCCGCACTCCTGGGTCCCCCCGGGCCGGGGGGGGTCCCATGCCCGGCAGCGCCAGTCCCCGGGGTTAGTAGGGGGGTGGAGAGTTGGGGTGAGGGGGGGCTGCCCACACAGACGTCTAGTAGTAGGTCTCCTTCTCCACCCAGCCTGCAAGGGGGCAGGCATCGAGGGGGGGGGGGGGTCAGATGGGGGTCCCCCCTACCCCCTACATGTGCCCCAGACCCTGTGGGTGTCCCCCCATCCCTTGGGTGCTCTCCATCCCTCTTGGGTGCCCTCCACCTCTCCTAGGTCTCCCCTTCTCCTGTGGGGGCTCCCCACTTCCCTGGGTCTCCCCCCAATCCCTGTGGGTGCTCCCCATGCGTCTTGGGTGCCCCCCCGCTTCCCTAGGTCCCCCCCAACCCCTGTGGATACCCCCTGGTATCCCCTAAGACCTCCTCCCCTGGCGCCCCCCCAAATCCTTCAGGGGCGTGTGCCAGCCCTGAGGGTGGTTTTGGGGGCAGCAGTTGCTTTGGTGGGCAGTGGAGCAAGATGAGGGGCCAAAGGGGCTGTGCCACTCAGGGCAGGGGGCAGCAGCCACTTGAGGGGGTCAGTGAGGACTTTGGGGTGCTCAGAAAGGAGGGATTTGGGGAGCAGAGCCCATACTGGGGGTTTTTGGGGGAGTGTGCCCCAAATGGGGGGAAAGCAGTGACCACCCTGGGGGGGCAATAGCCATGGGGGTTTTTGGGGGGGGGGGGGGGCCACGCAAGGGGCGGGGGTCTCACTCACCGCCGGGGTAGCGGCGCAGGATGAGCTTGCGCACTTCGTCGTAGGCGAAGATGAGGAGGCTGTAGGGGAAGGCGCAGAACCACCAGGTAACCCTGGGGGGGAGCAGCGTTAGTAGGAGGGCACCCATGGGGGGGGTGGGGGCAGGGCCGGGGTGCCCCCCCCCCCCACTCACTTGAGGGGGTACATGCGCAGGGCCACCCCCATGCCGGGGCAGTAGGAGAGAAATGCTGCCAGCGCCGTTTCTTCTAGCAGCCCGAAGATCAGGATCTTGTTCCTGCGGGACAGCGGTATGGGTGCAAGGCACGGGGTGGGGGGGCTGGGGAAGAGCACCCATGGGTGCTGGGGGTAGGGGGGGGACACTCACTTCATGCCTTGCTGGAAGACAGAGTTGCGGCGAGTCTTGCAGATGATGAGGTCGGCCCATTGCACCACCACGATGCTGGCGAAGAAGGCGGTGTGGCAGGTGAACTCCACCACCTTGCGCTGCTCATAGGTCTGGGGGGGGGGGGCACGGCATCAGCGCACGCCTGCGTGTCCCCCCCTCTCGCACGCTCACACATGGGAGGGCACGCACGAGCACGCGCCACGCAGGGGCAGGTGCATGAGCAAGTGTGCGAGGGGATGAGAAGAAGGATGAGTGTGGGACGGTGAGTGCAAACACACTCACGTGGGTGTGCGCACGCATGCAAGGGCTTTGCACAAGCACAGGCACGCGAGGGCACACTCGCCTAGGCACGTGTGAGCACACGCACGTGAGCACAGCTGTGCAAAGACAAGTGCACAAACAGGCGTGCGAGGGGATGTGCAGAAGGACAGGGCTGTGAGGGCACGTGCAAACAGAAAAACGCACGCGTGTGTACACACACTCATGCAAAGCCTTTGCACGAACTGAGGGGTGGGTTTGTGCATGCACAGCCACGGGTGGGCGAGGGCACACGTCTGTAAGCACAGGCGGAGCAGAGCTGTGCGACGGCAGTCACACAAGCGGGCGTGCGAGGAGCTCACTCACCCACTCCTGGCCGTAGGAGTCCTCGAGGTCATTGGTGGAGCGGTCATCCCAGGCCAGGCGGATGCCCACCAGTGTGCCAGGCAGGAAGCCGTTCTCAGCCAGGATCACGAAGTAGGTGAAGAAACCGCCCAGTGCCTGGATCATCCCTGGGGGAGCGGCACCCCGGGATCGGGGATCAGCACCCCCGGGATCAGAGGTGGGCACCCCCGGGATCAGGGAGCGGCACCCGGGGATCAGCACCCCAAGGGCCACTGGGGTGCAGGGTCAGGGCTTGGCTAATCATGGCACAGCCCGATGCTACTCGGTGTCCTGGTGTCACTGGTGGGTGCTCCACTAGCACCAGTGGGTGCCCCAGAGTCACATGGGGCTCCAGACACCAGCTGGGGGAACATCACTTGGTATCACCAGTGGGTCCTGGCATGCCCTTGATATCTCGAGTGAGTGCTCTGGGGTCACTAGTTGGTGCCCTGGTCTCACACAGTGGCCATGGTGCCAGCTGGGGGGGATGTCCCCGGTATCTCTAGTGGATGCCCAGTGACACTGGTGGGTCCTGGGGTGCCACCAGTGCTGGTGGCCCCCATTGCCCCTGTTACCGCCTGGGGAGGCCGGTGTGCCCGCCCCTCACCGATCTGCCCGTAGGCCATGCTGATGAGCCGCTCGTTCACCAGCTTGTCTGTTCGGGGGTTCCTGGGCTGGCGCTTCATGATGTCACTCTCTGCTGCCTCATATGCCAGGGAGATGGCGGGGACCTGGGTGGTGGGGTGATCCGTCACCTTCTGTCACCCCCGTCACCCCCATCACCCCTTGTCCCCCCCATCCTCACCATGTCAGTGCCCAGGTCAATGCAGAGGATGGTGACAGTGCCCAGGGGCAGGGGGATGTTGGCGATGATGAAGAGGAGGAAGGGGGTGATCTCGGGGATGTTGCTGGTCAGGGTGTAGGCAATGGACTTCTTCAGGTTGTCAAAGATCAGGCGCCCTGTGGGGATGGTGGGTGGTGGGTGACAGGGGTGGCAGGCGTCCGTCCAGGGGGAGGAGGGCCATGGAGGGGCCTGCACCGACCTTCCTCCACGCCAGTGACAATGGAGGCGAAGTTGTCATCGAGGAGGATCATGTCGGCCGCCTGCTTGGAGACATCGGAGCCAGCGATACCCATCGCGATGCCGATGTCAGCCTTCTTCAGTGCCGGGGAGTCGTTCACCCCGTCCCCTGTCACTGCCACTATGGCACCCTGGGGACACAGGGGTCAGGCACCGTGGGGCAGAGGGACAGGGCGCAGGAGGGCATGGGGATGGAGGTATCGTGGGGCACGGGATGGGGACACGGTGGGGCACAGTGACAGTGGCACCATGGTGCATGGGGACTGGGACATCAAGGGGCACGGGGACAGCAGGGTAGCTTGGGGTAGAGGGAAAGGGGCACGGGGACAGGGACAAGGTGGAGAACGGGGACAGGGCACTGCAGGGCACCAGGACAGGGACACCACAGGGCTGGGGGCACCACGGGGCACAGAGACAAGGGCACCGTGAAGCACGGGGATAGGGACATCATGGGGCACAGGGACAGGGGCAGCAGGGTACACAGGGACAGGGCACCTGGCGCTGGCAGCCCTCCACGATGATGAGCTTCTGCTGGGGGGACGTGCGGGCGAAGACGATCTCGGTGTGGTTCTTGAGGATCTCGTCCAGCTGCTCCGAGGTCATGTCCTTCAGGTCGGAGCCGTGTACCACACAAGCCTTCGCCTCCCTGCCACAGCACAGCCTCAGCGGAGGCTGCCAGACCACCCAGGACCACCCCTGACACCGGCACCTACCGGGGGTTGACCTGGCTGACGGGGATGTTGAGACGGGCGGCGATGTCCTCCACCGTCTCGTTGCCCTCCGAGATGATGCCCACCCCCTTGGCAATGGCCTTGGCTGTGATGGGGTGGTCCCCGGTCACCATGATCACCTTGGGGACACACACACACAGAGGGGTGACCCATGCTCAGGGGGGGCAACAAGGGGCTCATGGCGAGGGGGGGTCTCACCTTGATGCCAGCGCTGCGGCACTTGCCAACGGCGTCGGGGACGGCGGCGCGGGGCGGGTCAATCATGGACATCAGCCCCACGAAGCAGAGGTTGCTGGTGGGGAAGTTGACCTCGTCGGCGTCAAACCTGAACCCGCGGGGGAACTTGTCCGGGGGCAGGTAGAGGTGACAGAAACCTGGTGGGCGCCGGCAGGTGACAGGGTGTGGGCACCCACGGACACCCCCTTCCCTCGCCCGGTACTCCTCGTCCCCCACCATGGCCCCCCAGTGCTCCCTTTGCCCCCACATCCCTTGTGTCCCCCATGTTCCCCCAGTGCTCATGCACCCCATCCCCTTGAGCAGTGCCTCCCTGCCCACCGTGTCCCCTGTGTCCCCATGGTCCTCTCCCTCTATCTTCCACACACCGTGTTCCCTTGCCCCCCATGTGCCCCATCGCCCCTGTGTCCTCAAGTTCTATCACCCCACGCCCGTGTCCCCATGCCCCTGCCATGTCCTCCATGTGCCTCTGCATCCCCCTGTCCCCATGTCCCTTTGCCCCCACACCCTTCATATCCCCCTGCCTCCATGTCCTCCATGCCCCCCACCTCCCCCGCCCCATACCCTCCATCAACCCACTGGGTGCCCCCACGTCCCTACACCCCATGCCCACCATGCACTTGTACCCCCATGCGCCCGTCCCTGCCGCATCCCCTGAGCCCCCCCACCCCCCCATGCCCCCATCCTCACCCAGGACGCGTTCCCCCAGCCCCCCCAGCTCCAAGTAGGCGTTCTGGAAGGCCTCCCGCATCTCCTGGTCCAGCGGCACCTCCTGGCCCTGCAGCAGGATGCGGGAGCAGCGGTCCAGGATGCGCTCGGGGGCCCCCTTCATCACCAGCAGGTACCCCTGGGGGTCCTCCTCCCGCTCGTGGATGGAGAGCTGTGGGCACAGCGGGCACGCTGGCACCAGGCGGCACTGACCGACCGCCCCAGGGGTCAGTGCTGCCGCCGCCGGCCCAGCAGACCTGGTACTTGTTGGTGGAGTTGAAGGGGATCTCGGTGACTTTGGGGTTCTTGTCCCGCATCTTTTTGACGGAGCCACAGGAGAGCTGGATGCACTTCAGCAGCGCCGACTCCGAGGCGTCACCCGCTGTGTCCCGCTGCCGTGGGGAAGGGTGCTGAGGGTGACGCTCGCAGCACGGGGGGCACCAGGGCCGGCATTGCCCTGCCTCTTGGTAGGATTCGGAGGGGTTCTGGGGGGTTGTCATCCACCTACCTTGGAAATGGAGATGTTTTCCTGGCCCGGCTTGAAGACGGCACGGTTGCAGAGCCCAGCGATGCGGGCCAGTGCTGCCCAGGTGGGCGAGCGCTTGTCGAATGTGGCACCTGGGGAACACCTGACCCCATCAGTTGCATTAGGGCCCCCCCATCTTCTCTGGGGACTCCTCCCACGCTCCCAGAGGTGCTCTAGGGTGCCCTGAGGGCCCAGGGAAGGGGGTGCCCAGGGGATGGGGTGCCAGGGCAGTGACATCTGGGTGCAGGGGCAAGAAAGGGGGTCCTCCTGCGGTTGGGGTGCCAAGGGGTCAGGGTGCTGAGGGAGGGGTCAGAGTGACAGCCACCCACCGGACTGGTCCTCGGTGGTGTCGGCTTCATGGATCTGGTTGTCGAACCACATGTGGGCAACGGTCATGCGATTCTGGGTGAGGGTCCCCGTCTTGTCGGAGCAGATGGTGGAGGTGGAGCCCAGCGTCTCCACTGCCTCCAGGTTCTTCACCAGACAGTTCTTGCGTGCCATCCTCTTGGCCGTCAGCGTCAGGCACACCTGGGGGGGGCACCACGGGGCTCAGCAGGCACCCACAGGGCTCAGAGGGCACCCGTGGGTGTCAGCAAGCACCAGGCACTGGACATTGCTGGGTGCCCCAGGGCCAGCCCAGCAGAACCAGTGCCCACCACCTCCCTCCCAGTAGAACCAGGGCCCCCCTTGCACCATCCCAGTCCTCTGCTCCCCCAATGGCCCTTACGGTGACGGTGGCCAGCAGCCCCTCAGGAACGTTGGCCACGATGATGCCGATGAGGAAGATGACGGCCTCCAGCCAGGTGTAGCCCAGGATGAGGGAGAGGATGAAGAAGGAGAGGCCGAGGAAGACGGCGACGCCAGTAATGAGGCGGATGAAATGCTCGATTTCCATGGCGATGGGCGTGCGCCCCACCTCCAGCCCCGAGGCCAGCGAGGCGATTCGCCCCATCACCGTCCGGTCCCCCGTCGAGATGACGATGCCGCGAGCGGTGCCTGGCAGGATGGGGAGGATGATGCAGCCACGGGGGAGCACGGGGGACCCCCCACCTCTCCCCAATGCAGGCAGAGACACCCAGGGACTCACCTTCCACGCAGTTGGTGGAGAAGAAGCAGATGTTGCGGGTCTCCAGTGGGTTCTCGTGGGTGAACTCAGGTGAGCGCGTCTGCGGCTCCGACTCCCCCGTCAGTGATGAGTTGTCCACCTGGCACCATGGGCACAGGTGGGTGCCGGCGGGCACTGGGCACTGCCAGGCTTGGCTGGACTTGGGCCAGCCCTGCTGTTGCCATGCCAGCCCTGGTGCCCACCCTGTGCCTGTCTTGGTGCCCACCCTATATAAATCACGGCACCTGAACCATACTGGTCTCAGTGCCCACATTGTGCTGGTCCCCATGTCCGCCTCATGCCAACCATGATACCTGAACCATGCCATCCCTGGTGCCCATCCTGTATCGCCACTGCTGCCCACCTGATACTTAGTCCCGTTGCCCAAACCATGCTAGTCCTGGAGCCCACCTCATGTCACCACCAGTGCCCACCCCATGCCAGCCCCAGCGCCCACCGGTGCCCACTCACCTTGCAGCCGTGGGAGGAGATGATGCGCATGTCAGCAGGCACCCGGTCCCCCCCCTTCACCTCCACCAGGTCGCCCACCACCACGTTCTCTGCGTTGATCTGGATCTTCTCACCCTCGCGGATCACCAGCGCTTGCTGCCAGAGTGCAGGGCACCCTGAGGGACGCCTGGGCACCCCCACCCCACCCAGGACCCCTATGCCAAGCTGGGTGCCCACCTGGGGATCCTACCTGGGGCACCATGTTCTTGAAGGAGTCCATGATCTTGGAGCTTTTGGCCTCTTGGTAGTAGGAGAAGCAGCCGGTGACGATGACAACGGCGGCCAGCACCACCCCCAGGTACAGCTGGGACCCAGGCAGCACCTCAGCACCTGCCACCCCAGGGTGCAGGGTGGGATCCCCCGGGTGCCCCCCACCGTGGGGAGCTAGGGAGGGGACCCCCATGCCAGCCTGGCCCATTTGACCCCCACATCCAGACCCCCCAAAAGCTGGCACATGGTGGCAGTGGGCACCTACCTGTGCCCATCCTGCCCCTGAGCCCCTATCATACCTGTGCCCCCGAGGGTGCCCGTGCCCCCTCCAGTGCTTGTGCACCCCAGTGTGCTTGTGCCCCTGCAATGTCTGTGCCCCCTGCAATGCCTGTGCACTCCAGGGTGCTCACGAACCCCGCGATGCCTGTGGCCCCTGAGACGCTCAGGGACCCCGCAACGCCCGTGTGTGTCCCCCACGATGCCGGTGGCCCCCGGGGTGCCCTCACATTGTCATTGGAGGGCTCATCCTCCATGGCAGCCTGGATGCCGTAAGCCAGGAAGCAGAGGATGGCCCCGATCCAGAGGAGGATGGAGAAGCCCCCGAAGAGCTGCCGGCAGAACTTGACCCACTCGGGGGTGGTGGGGGGGGGCGTCAGGGCGTTGGGGCCGTCCTGCACCAGGATCTCAGCTGCCCGCGAGTTGGTCAGGCCCTGTGGAGTGGGTACACGCTGCCACTCGGGGCCGGGGGGACCCACGGGGACAGGAAGGGACAGGAGGTATGGTCAGGGGTAACTCATGGGGACAGGGTGCCGGGAGGGGACAGGGGACATGGCTGGGTGTCACCCATGGGGACAGGGATGCAGGGTGCCAGGAGGGGATGGAGGGCACAGCCAGGAGCCCCCCATGGGGACAGGAGGGATAGGGGATGCTGCGAGGTGACAGGGGGCACGGCTGGGTGTCACCCACAGGGGGGGATGATGCTAGAGATGGCATCGAGGGTGGGATGTGGGGACATCTCACCCGGGACAGGTCCACCTGGTACTTCCTGCCCAGCTCATCCAGGGACAGCTTGTGGTCATCCTGCCGGGCACACATCACCCGCGTCACCCCAGCTGAGGTGGCATGGTCAGTCGTCTCAGCTCTTCCCCCCCCCGGCCCCCTCCTCACCAAGTTGACCTCCTTCTTCAGCTCATCCAGCTCCTTCTCCTTCTGCTTCCTCTTGCCGCCCCCATTTTCGGAGGTGGTGGCAGCAGGCGAGTACTCCCGGCCGGCCTGTGGGCGCAGGACCCCGTGGGCACGCTGGCACCACTGGCGCAGCTGGCACCGCCAGCGGCACGGCCCTCGCCGTGGGCACGGGCATTACCATGGGCATGGATGTCACCGCCAGCATGGGGGTCACCGTGGCCACAGGCATCATCGAGGGTACGGGGCGTCACCGTGGGCATGGGGGGGACTGCAGGTACCAGTGGCAGCGTGGGCATGGGGGGCACTGCAGACGGGGGGGGGGGAAGTATCCCAGGTTGGGGGGGTGCCATGGGTAGGGGTGGCAGCAAGGGTGGGGGTGGCACTGCGGCTGGGGGGGGCTGTCACTGTGGTCACAGGGGCAACCCCAGGGCCATGGGGGTGTCACAGGGGTGGTACTATGGTCATGGGGGTGTCCCCAGGGCCTTTGGGGGGGGGTCACTGTGGCCAAGGGGGTCCCCACAAGCCGGGGAGAGGAACACGCCACTGACACTAAGGGCGTCACGGAGACGCAGGGGTGCCACTGCAGGCAGGGGACAGGCAGCCCTGCCCGCTCTCCTTGTGAGGGGGGTGACATGGCTGCCCCAGACCCCCCCGCTGCCTGCAGCAGGGGGTCCCCCAGGGCTGGCAGGGCCCGGTGGCACGTCCGTGGCGGCTCTGCCTGCCGGGCCGGAGGTTGGCAGGAGCAGGCAGGAGCAGGCAGGGGCCGGGGGGGTGGCGGGTGCCCCAGCATGAGGCCGGGGGGGCGAGGGGGGCCGATGCGCTCATGGAAAACAGCCCCGGTGCCAAGAACAACGGCCGGGAACCGAGGGGTCGTGTTACCGCGGGGACGGGGACACGGGGGGCACCCACACCCACCCCACGGGGCACCCCCAGGCAGGCGGTGCTCCGCTGCCTGCCCCCCCCCCCAGACACTGGGGACCCCAGCCCCCCCATGCGGGGACACTTTGGCTTTGCACGGGTGGAGGGGGGGGTCCCCACTTGAAGGGGCACCCCAGGGCTTTGGGGAGGGTGGGCAGGAGGGTGGCACAGGGTGGGGTGGTGGGTATCCTCAGCATTTCCCTAGGGACAGATTGCCAGGAGGGACAGCCGTGGGGGGCACCCATGGGGGGACACCCACGGAGGGGGGGGCTTCCCCTGTCCCACATCTTCCGGGGTCCCCCCACCTTTGCGCAGGTGCCCAGGGGCCGGGGGGTCCCAGCGTGGGGGTGGGTCCTGGCAGGACGGGGGGGCCCGGCAGGACGGGGGGTGCCGGGCAAGGTGCCAGCCCTGGCTCAGGGCCCCCCCGCGGCCGTTGCCACGGCACCGGGGACCCTGGCGCTGAGCAGCTGGGGCCACGGGCACGGGGCCACGGGCACGGGTGGGGGATGGACACGGGGAGAGGGGTGTTCCTCAGCGGGGGCACCCTGGTTCCGTGCCTCAGTTTCCCCACCGTGGGGAACCCTTTCCCCTCCCCCCGCATTCCTTCCCCGAAGGGGGGGGGGACCCAGAGGATGGGTGGCAGTGGGACCCCGAGGGGGAGAGTACGTGGGGTGCAGTGGCACCGAGGGGGGGGGTGGCAGTGGGCCCCTGGGGGTGGCGGCGGGGGGCGGGGGGGCTGCGGGCTGCAGGACACCCGTGGGTGGGTGCTGGGGGCAGGGCCGACGGGGAGAGAGCCCACGGGTAGCAGCGGGTGGGTGCCCCGCGCGTGTGGGTGCCCCGGGGGTGGGTGGCAGCTGGCGGCGGGTGGGTGATGTGGGTGCCACGCGTGGGCGGGTGCCGGCTGGCGGGTGTCCCGCGTGGGTGGGTGCCAGAGTCAGGTGCCTGGTGGCAGCAGGCGGGTGCCTGCAGGGGTGGGCGCTCCGGGGGTGGGTGGGCGTGGGGGTGCCCCGCGTGGGGGGGTGCCACGCGTGGGCGGGTGGCGGGGCAGCGGGCGCCCCGGGCCGCCCCTACTCACCCCTCTGCCCATGGCGCTGCCGTCGCTGCTCTCGGCCCGGGGCACTCGGGGGCGGCGGCGGCGGCGGCGGCCGAGAAAAACCCTCCCGGGCCCCGCCCGGCCCGGCCCCCCCCGCCCCCGCCCCCGGCCGGGCCTGCCCCCCTCCCCAGCCCCCCTCCGGGCCGGCCCCGGACCCCTTCCGGACCCCCTCTCCTGTTCCCCCCGTTATGTGGGGGACGGCCGCTCTTCCTGCCGCTCCCCCCCGGGCCGCGCTGGGGGGTCTCCGGGCCCCTCCCGGTTTCGGCCCCCCCCCCCCGCCCCGGAGGCGGCCGTGGGACCCAAGCGTCCGGGGCGGTGGGGGGTCCCGGCCGAGCGCTGGGAACCCAGGTGTCCGGGCCAGGGGGTGCCCCCTCCTGACCCCCTCCCCGCCCCGCTGGGGGGTGGCAAGAGACCCCGGCGTCCGGGCCCCCCACGCTGACCCCACGGCTTGGGGCGGGGGGGGGGGCAGGGGCTGCCCGGATGCCCGGGTCCCTCCCTGCAGCCCCCCCCAGAGCAGGGGGTGACACCAGGGGGGCAGTTTGGGGGGGGTGGGGGGAAGCTGGTCTCCACCCCAGCGTGTCCCCAGTTCTCCCAGTGTGCTGCTGCCCCGGCCGGGGACGCTAGTGCCACCGGGCAGCAACCGGGAACGTGGGGACAGCTAAAATTAGCCGGGGAAAGGCCAGGGCCTGGGGACGGCAGTGCCGGGGATGGCAGTGCCGGGGGGGGGCTGTGCCCAGAGACAACTGTGCCCAAGGACCGGCTGTGCCCCAGGACTGCATGTGCCGGAGAACCGGCTGTGCCCGGGGATGCGGCCGTGCCCAGGGACAACCGTGCCTTCGGCCAACTGTTGCGCAGGGACGTGGCTGTGCCCGGGGACCGGCTGTGCCTGGGGACACAGTTGTGGCTGTGGTAGCTGTGCCCGGGGACACGGCTGTGCCCGCAGCCGACTGTGCCCGGGCTGGCTGTGCGCAGGGACCGGCTGTGCCCGGGCTGGCTGTTCCTGGGGACACACTTGTGCCCAGGGACGTGGCTGCGCCGGGGCAGCGCCCAGTGTCACGTCCTCACACCCCCCCACACCCCCTCCAGCTCCCCCTGTCCCTCCCACCCCCCCAGTCCTGCCCCACAGCTCCAGTGCCCCCAGTGCGGCTCCAAGGTCCTCTCCCAGTAGCGCCCCCCCCCTCCCCGGCCCCCCAGGGTCCGGCTTAGTCGCCATGGCAACCATCAAGGGCAGCTCAAGGGCATGGGGGGGGCACGGCCGTGGGGCCCACAGCCCCCTGCACCAGTGCCACCAGTCTGCCCCAGTGCACCCAGCATCCCCACAACCCAGCCTGCTGCACCAGTCCCCTGGTCCAGTCTCACGCGCCCAGTGTCCCCAGTCTGCCCCAGTCCCAACAGTCCAGCCCTGCACCCCCAAGGTAATCCAGTATCCCCAGTCTGGACCAGTCTCCCCCAGTCTGTGCCAG
Organism: Buteo buteo; assembly: GCF_964188355.1. Lineage (NCBI taxonomy): Eukaryota > Metazoa > Chordata > Aves > Accipitriformes > Accipitridae > Buteo > Buteo buteo. Next base: position 24,283,739 of record NC_134181.1, read on the forward strand.
CACCCCATCTGCCCCACTACCTTCCAGTGTGTCCCAGTACCACCTAGTTTGCCCATCTTCCCCAGCACCTCCCTGTCATCCCAGTCTGCCCCAGTCCTCCCAGTCTGCCCCAATATCCCCCAGTGCTCCCAGTTCATTCCAGTCCCCCCAGTCCATTCCAGTACCCCCAGGCCATTCCAGTGCCCCCAAGCCATCCCAGTCCCCCCAGTCCATCCCAGTCCCCCCAGTCCTCCCAGTCCATCCCAGTCCCCCCAGTCCGTTCCAGTCCCTTCAGTCCGTCCCAGTCCCCCCAGTCCTCCCAGTCCCCCCCAGTCCATTCCAGTCGGGGTTGGGCATGCCAAGGCCGGTTGGGGGGGTGGGGGGGTGTTTACCCAGGCTGTGCCCCCCGCTGACCCCCCCCCGCTGCCCCCCAAGCTGAGCAAACAGATGACGCGGGCGCAGGCGCCACGTGCCTCCACCCCGGCCCCACGGGGGACCCAGGCGTCCGGCCCCCGCCGCCCCCCCCCAACCGGGGCAGCCCAGTCCTCCCAGTTGCCCCAGTTCCCTGCCGGAGGTGGCCGCGGTGACTCGTGCCCCGGGGGGGGGGGGGGGGGGGGCTGGCGCCACGCACACGCGTGTGCCCCTGCCCATGCGAGGACCGTGCCCCGCCGCCGCCCCGCGCAGCTGCTGCCCGTGGGCGGGAGGAATGTGGCAGCCGGGGGGACACGGGGACACGGGGGGGGGGCCGTGTCAGTCCCCCCCCCGCCGCTCACTCCAACACGCGTGTGCACGTACCCCGCCCCCCCCCGGCCAACACGCGTGTGCACACACCCGCGGGGACCCGGGAGTCCTGGGGTGGGGGTGGGGAGCCCCGGCTGCGCCCCTCTGCCGGACCCGGGGTGGGGCGCGGGGACCCACGCGTCGTGGCTGGGGGGGCAGGGAGGGAGGGAGGGCAGCTCCTGCCTCCCCCAGACGTGGGCTAGCCACAAACGCGGGGCGGGGGCGGGGCTGGGGGCGGGGCGGTGGGCGGGGACCGAGGGGTGGGCGGGGTGCTCGGATCGGTTCCGTCCGCTTCCCCCAGCGCTGCCCCCCCGCCGCTGCTGGGGGGGGGGGCCGTGGGGTCGAGGGGACGGGCGTGAGGGCTCGGTGCCCCGCCCACCCTAGCGGTCCCCAAGTCCTTGGAGACCCCACCTGCCCACACCGGGGGTCCTCATGCCCACAGTGCTACGGGGCTTGCAGTGCAGGGGAGGGCACAGGGTGTGCGGTGCCACTCCTCACCGTCCCCTCTGTCCCTCCTGCAGGTCCCTGCACCCACCCGTGCCCACCCCCAGGACACCCAGACCACGTCGTGAGCACCCACGGGGCGGTGGAGATGCTGGAGTGGGACAGTGTCCCCCCCCTTGGCCCCTCCAAATCTTTTGGGGGACACCCATGGGTGCCTGGAGAGGTGCCGCTTCTGTTTCCCCCCTTCATTAAAACACCATCATTTGGAGCTTGAGAGTCTTGTTAATGAAGCTACGTGACCAACCCCCACCCTCCCCCCCCCCGGGCATCACCCCCATTTGGCCCTAGGTTGTACCCCTCACCCCGGGATTACTGTAGGCCTTACAGTAATAACCTGGGAAGGAGTGGAAGGTCAGGGTTAAGCCAGCACCCCCAGGGGGGCAAAAATGCCGTGAGGGGGGTAACACGCCATAGTCTGGAGCCCCCCCTTAATCCTCAAGGTAGGTGGACACTAATTCCTGCCTGGCATCACCTGTGGCAATGGGAGGGAGGGGCTCTGCCAATCCCCGTTTCATCCCAAATTCCCCAGTGGGGGCACTGGATTGGCACCCCCCAAGCCCAGGCGCACCCCCCAAATTCAGCACCCCGCACCCCAAGACCACCACCGTCAGAAGGGGGGGGGATTTATTAAAAGAAAGCACGGTGGGGAGCAGCCAGGTGCCCAGCACCCCCGCGCCCGCCCGTGGCCCATCACCGCGCCTCAGGGCTGGCCAGGGTGCCATTGCTCTCCCGGGGGGTGTCAGGGTCCCCCCCCCCCTCTGCCGCCGCCGCCTCCTCCAGCGGCTGGTCCAGGCGGCTGGGAATGGACCAGTAGAGGTGGGCATCGCGGCGGGCGGCTGCAGCTGCAAGCTGCCGGGCACTGCAGGCCGGGGTGGGCACCGGCACGGTCTGGTGGAAGCCCCCGTAGTCCACCTCGTAGAAGCCTTCCTCTAGGCTCAGCAGCGGGGTGAAGCGGTGGCCCCACAGCACCTCGTCCGCCAGGTACGAGCTCCGAGCCTGGCACGTCATCCCTGCGCCGGGCAGCCAGTGGGCACCCAGCCCAGGGGTGGGCTGGTGGGGTGCCCCCTGGCAATGGGGAGGTGCAAGGGGGCACCCTGACCCCGGCTGAGGACGGGGGGGGGGCTGTGCTGCACCCTTTGTGTGGGGTACCCCGATATCTGCAGCACCCAGTGCATGGAGGACCCCAATCTGTGCTGCCCCCGGTGCACAGGGGCACCCCAGTCCTGGTTGGGGGGGGGTGTTTGTGAAGCACCCAGTGCAAGGGACACGCCTGTGAGCAGTGGACAGGCTGGGACATCACTGTCATTGGGGTCCCCTCCCCAAGCTCCTCATGGGGCCAGGCCAGGTGAAGGCTTTCCATGGGGGGGAAGGGGCTATAGGGGAAGGCTATCCCCCCCTCATGAGTCCTGCAATGGGGTTATTCTGGGTGGGGGGACCCACATCCAGGCTGAGCTTGGGGGTGAGGGTGGATTTGGGGTCACCTCCCAGCCAGGACCAGGCAGAAACACACTGTGGACCACGGGGATGAGATGTCCCCATGCAGGTGAGATGTCCCCACTGAGATGATGTGTCCCCATGGTGATGTTCCCATGGAGATGAGGTGTCCCCATGAGGATGAGGTATTCCCATGGAGGTGTCCCCCGGGAGATGATGTGTCCCCACGGAGATGAGGTGTCCCCAAGCACATCCCACCCCCCAGCTACAGCTGGCATCCCTGTTACCTGTGGCCTCCACCATCCCCTCGAGGATGACGACAATCTCGAAATCGTCCTTCTCCAGCTGGTGCCGTGAGACGTCCCAGAAGGGGCTGCGCTCGTCGATCTCGTGGCTGATGATGAGGGGCGAGACGAGGAAGAGGCGGTCATCGCCCGTCTCGAAGCCCACGCTCAGGTCGGTCTGGTCCAGGGGGATGAACTCGCCCTCCTGCGTCTGCTTGGACTTGATGAGCTTGGCGCGGATGGAGGCCTCCACGATGTGCGAGTCCCGCAGGTCACCCACGCGAAACATCAGGCAGAGGCGGTCGTCCCGCAGGGAGACCACAGCATGGGAGGAGAAGACCAAGGTCTCAGCTCGTTTGTTGGGCTGGGAGATCTTCACAAACATGCAGCCCACCATGAAGGCATTGACCATGGAGCCCAGGATGGCCTGGAGCAGCAGCAGCACGATGCCCTCCGGACACTTGTCAGTAATGACGCGGTGGCCGTAGCCGATGGTGGTCTCCGTCTCGATGGAGAAGAGGAAGGCGGAGACGAAGCCGTTGAGGTTGTTGACGCAGGGCGTCCAGGCGTGGTCCTCCAGGTGGTCCAGGTCCCCTCGGCAGTAGGCGATGAACCACCAGATGAGGCCGAAGAAAAGCCAGGTGACGGCGTAGGCGAGGATGAAGACGAGGAGGCTGAAGCGCCACTTGAGGTCCACCAAGGTGGTGAAGATGTCGGTGAGGTAGCGGTAAGTCTCCCGCACGTTCCCGTGCTGCACGTTGCACTTGCCATCCTTCTCCACGTAACGCTGGCGCTTGCGGGCGCCGGCCCCTCGCCGTCGGGGGGGCACCGGGGGGGGCTTGGCCTCCCCGGGGACCCCCTCAGTGACCCCGCAAAAGGCGGCGTTGTCCTGCGCCATTGCCCCTCAGAGGCTGCGGGAGGGGAAGGGGTTAATGGTGCCGCTCGCCCCCTCCAAACTGGGGGGGACTGGGAGGGTATGGTGGCACCAGCTGGGCTGGGGGAGGGCAGGGGGGGTGCTGCCAGGACCCGTGGGTCCCTCCGGGGTGCTGGGGGGGGGGTAAACTGAGGGACAGGAGCACCCAGGGGTGCTGAGCTCACATGTGTGTGCTCAGCCATGCACACACCTGCACTTGCATGTGTAGACACAGGCACACGCCTGCACACAGGTGCTTGCAGAGGCACCCACATGCACACACACGTGTGCACACACATGCACATGCCTGCACACACGTGTGTACAGATGCATGCAGATGCACACGCGCACACACATGTGCGTTCACACAGACGTGCAGCACCGCAGCGGGCACACCTTGCATGCGCACACACGAGCAGGCGTGCACACACGCTCACAACCCCCAGGGACACGCACCCATTTGCCCCCGGCGGGTGCAGGCCCACGTGTGCACCCCGAGGGGCTCCTTGCACGCTCTCGTGCGCCAGGATGGGGTGTGCAACGGGGTGTGCACCAATGCTGCGCACACGCTCTGGGCCGAGGCGTGCAGAGGGAGCTGGGCCTCATGCACACCCATGCACGCATGCATGTACACACGCATGCACACCCCGCTGGGCCTTGCACACGCACAGAGCTCCTGGCACACACACCCACCCTCCTCTTGTGCCCCCCCACCGCCCCCCGGCCTGGGGGGGGGGGCCCTGTGGCACCCAGCTGTGCTCCCCCCCCCCCGCCATGGGGCACCCCATTCCCACCCGGGTTCGTGGGGGCAGACATCCCAGCCTGGGGCAGAACGGAGGCGGGGGGGGGGGGCGCATCCTCCGGTGTCTGTGCTGGGGGGGGCGGGGGGCCGGGTCCCCGCGTGCCCCCAGCACCCCCCACCCGCGGAGGCAGAGGGGTCCCCGGTGCCACCCCCGTGTGCTGCAGCGGGGGGTGGGGGGTGCAGGGGGCGATGGGGCGCGGAGGGGGGTGGGAGGGCAGCAGGCCCCCCCCGGGCTGTGTGTTCCCGTCCCCCCCCCCGGTCCCCGCACTCACCGCTCGCCCCGCGGCCGCCGCTCCCGCCGGGCCGCGCAGCCCCGGTGTGTTGCGCGCATGGCGCAGGGCGAGCGCAGCGCCCGGCCGTACCGGATCGCTCCCGCCAGGGCCCGGGCCCGGGTCCGGAGCAGCCGCCCCCCCCCTTTTTTGCCGTCCCCCCCCCTCCCCCCGACACCCCCCCCGCTGTTCCCTTGGCCGCGCTCCCGCCGTTCCCGGGCAACGGCTGCGCCCCGGGAGCGCGCGGCTAAAAATACCGACCAGCGCCCGCCCCCGCCGGCCCCGCCCGCCCCCGGACCCCCCCCTGCTCCGGACCCCCACGCGTGACACCACCCCCCTGCCCCGGACGGGGGCTCAGAAGGCGGCAGTGCGGTGGACACTCGTGGGAAAGCTGGCGGGGGGGGCTGGGTGGGTGCGCACACGCGTATACGGGGGAGCGGGGGGGGCAGGTGTGCACACCTGTGCTACGGGGCTGGGTACGTGGGACAGTACGGGGGGGGGACACGCGTGAAGTGGGGCACAGTGGCGGGGGGGTGACACAGGGCACAGCAGGGGGGCGGGGGGGGCACAGGCGTGTGACACTGAGCACGGCGGGGGGTGGAGGGGGCACACGAGGTCCCGCCCTCCCCGCTGGCCCAGAGCCCCCCCCCCCCGTCACTAGCCCAAGGCCCCCCGTCGCTAGCCCAGGACTTCCTCTTACTAGCCCAGGGTCCCCCTCAAAGCCCAGCCCTCCCATTAGCTCCGGGGTTCCCCTCAATAGCCCAGCCCCCCCCCACTAGCCCAGGCCTCCCCCCATCACTAGCCCAGGGCTCCCCATCATTAGCCCAGGTCCCCCCTTCACTAGCCCAGGCACGCCCCTCACTAGCCCAGCCCCCCCATCGCTAGCCCAGGACCCCTGATCACTAGCCAGGCCCCCCCCAGCCCTAGCCAGGCCCCCCATCACTAGCCAGGGCTCTGTGGTCACTAGCCACCCCCCATCGGTGGCCAGGCCCTCCCCCGGTGCCCCCGCGCAGCCCCGGCCCCCCCCCGGCCCCCCCCGGGCAGACAAAGACGCTTTGTCCCACGGCCCCGGGGAACCGGCCCCGGCCCGGGAACAGCGGGGCCTTGTGTGGGGCGGCCGCGCCCCCCCGGGCCCCCGGCCCCGCGCCCCCCGCTGCTCCCCCTGCGGGGGGTGCCCGAGGGGTCACTCTGTGTGCGCACGGGGGGGGGGGGGCACCAGCCCCTGCCCGGCGCTGGCCGCCTCCCCCCGCTCCCAGGCACAAGGATGCTCGGGGAGGGGGGGGCGCGGGGGGGAGGATCCCTGGGGGACCACCCGGGTGGGTGCTGCCGGGACCGGGGGGGGGGTCTGCCCGGACGCCGCCCGGTGCCGGCGCCGGAGCGCGGGGGACCCCGCCGGACCCTTCCCGGTGCCGGTGTCTGCGGGCGGGGTCCCCTCGCCCCCCCCCCCCCCACTCGTCCCCCCCTCCGTGGCCGGTAACGTGACCCGGTGCGGGCCGGCTCGTTTTCCACCCCATTAACCCCCGTCCCGCCCCCGGCGGCTCCTCCCCGCCCCGGGCCCCCTCCCCGGCCCCGCCAATCGGTGCCAGCCGGGCCCGGCGAGGCGGCCCGGGCCGGAGGGGGGGGGACAGGCGGAGGGGGGGGGGGCCCGGCCCGGCCCGCCGCCGCCGGCCCCGCCGAGCCATAAAGCCCATGGGGAGCCGGCGGCGGCCGGGCTGAGCGAGGCCAGGACCCCGGGCGCCCTGGGGCCCTCCCCAAGCAAGGTAAGGGTGGCCGGGGGGGGGACCCGGGGTCCCCCATCCCCTCCGGGGCGCCCCGAGGGCTGCGGGCACCTGCCAGCGCCGCTGGATTGGGATCGGTCCCTGGGTCCCTGCAGCCCCGTGGCCTCCGGTACCAGGACCGCATAACCCCATGTCCCCAGAGCCCCACGTCCCTGTGTCCCTATAGGACTACGTCCCTGTGTCCCCGTACCCCACATCACCCGTACCCCACGTCCCTGTGTCCCCTATGGCACTGCGTCCCCATCTCCTCACATCCCTGTGTCCTATCACCCCATAACCCTGTGTCCCTCTGTCCCATGTCCCTGTAGCCCCACACCCCGTGGCCCTGTATCCCCCCGCAACCCTGTGTCCCATGTCCCCATATCCCCATATCCTCGTGTCCCTGTATCCCCATGTCCCCCATCCCCCTGTCCCTGTATCCCCATAGCCCCATTCTGCTCATCCCCAAGTCCCCATATCTCCCTGCCCCTGTCCCCAAACTCCCCATGTCCCCGTATCCCCATGTCCGTGCTCCCTGTGGGTGTCCCTCTTCTCTCCCCAGCACAGGGGCACCAGGGGGGACAGAGGATAGAGGGGCACGGCAGCCCCCAGCCGTGTCCACCCTGCTCCCCCCCGGGCATCTCCAGGGCCACCCGTCCCCAAGCCCGGAGATGTCCCTACAGCCCCTGGGGTATGAGGCCTGAGGCCCCGGGGGTGGCCCCTTCCCTACCCCAGGAGGTGACCCCCAAATAGGGACCCTCCCCGAGCACCTCGCTTTTCCTGGGTCCCCCCACTAGTGTAATGATGTCAGGTGGTCTCAGCCTGGTGCTGGAGGAGGTTAATCCACCCCCAGCCCCCTGTGGGCTCGGGTCCCTGGGGATGTGGTGTTTCAAGGGCGTTTGGGTGGAGGGGGCTGGAGTGTCCTCGGCCCCCCCAGGTCCCCACGGTGGGCAAGTGGGGACCCGCCAGGCTCTGGGTTAGTGGCCCTGGCCAGGCTGCGGGTTAACCGGGCTGTGGGTTAACTGAACTGCAGGTGAACCAGGCTGTGGGTTAACTGCACTGTGGGTTACTCGCACTGGATTAGCCGGGCTGCAGATTAGCAGGGCCACAGATTAGCCACGCTGGATTAGCTGGGCTGTGGGTTAGTCACGCTGGATTAGATGGGTTGTGGATTAGTGGGGCCACAGATTAGCCACGCTGGATTAGCTGGGCTCTGGGTTAGCCAGGCTGGATTAGCCACACTGGTATAGCTGGGCTGTGGGTTATCCCAGGCTGTGGGTTATCCCAGGCTGTGGGTTATCCCAGCTGGGGTTATCCCAGCTGTGGGTTACCTGGGGTGCAGGTTATCTCAGCTGCAGGGTGATCTGCCTGCAGACTAACCCAGCTGTGGGTTGACCAGGCTGCAAGATAACCAGGCTGCGGGTTACGCGTCATGTGGGTTAACTGGGCTGTGGGTTAGCCAGGCTGCGAGCTACGCAGGCTGCAGGTTAAGGGGCTCTGGGTTAGCTGGGCTGGGATTTAACCGGGCTGCGCATTAATGGGGTTAATGGGGCCGGTTGGAGGGGGCTACGGTTACCGGTGCCGGTGCCGCGGTGGCTTCTCTGATGGCTACGGAGGGCTGAGCCGCGCTGGCGCCGGCCGTCCCTGGGGAGCTGGGTGGCTGTGGGGACGCCCCGCTGCCTGCACCGCCGCCAGCCCCCAGCCACCCTTACCCGCCCCAGCAGCACGGGCACCGGAGGGGTCCCGTGGGAGCCTCATGCCCATGGACCTGTTGGACGCGCTGTGAGGTCAGTTCAAAAAAGGGCCAAAATGGGCTTTTTTCACCCCAGTCTGAGGCCTCCGCCTACGGCTGACGAGGGTTGGGCAGCACTGAGGGGAAAAAAACCCGCAAATCATCATTTTGGGTCCCCCCAAGGCTGTGGGGGAGGATGGGGGTCCCCATCACCCCCATGGCCAGGGCAGGGAGGGGGCTGCAGGTCCTGCCCCCCCCCCCCCATGGCATTCCCCAGTGTGGGTGGCAGCGTGAAGGGCACGGGGACGTTCCTCCCCCTGGGGCCCCATTGCCAGCCCCAAATTTGGGCTCAAATGGGTCCAGCCTCAATAGGGGGGTGCAGGAGAGGATGGGGGGGGGGGTCAAGAGGACAAAGAGGGGGTGGCAGGGGGGACCCAGGTGTCCGGGGCTTGGAGGCTGCCGGTGCAGCAGGGTGGGTGGCGGGGGACCGCGGGGCCCCCCGGGACCCCCGCCGGGGGCCGTGCTGGCGGCGGGGCGCGCGGGGCCCTGCATGCTAACGAAGGGCTTCGTCAAAGCGCCTTTGTGCCCCGCCAGCTCCATTGAGGCCTCTCCTCCGGGGCGCACAATGGCCCCACTGTCCCTGTCCCCGTTCCCCCCCCCGCCAGCCCCGCATGGCTGCCCCACACCCCCAGCCCCATGGGACCTGCCCCCCACTGCAGCCCCCCACTGCCCCGACCCCACCATGGGGATGGGGTCCTGTCCCCCCCCCCAGTTCCCAGTTGCCACCGGTACCGTGGAGACCAGCGCCCCAGTTTCAGGATGGGGGGGATGCCGCTGGCAGGAAGCCCGGCCACGGCTGGCACCACGCGGGCATGGGAACGGTGCCCGGGCTGGTGGTGCCAGTGGGATGTGGCGAGGAGAGATGTGTCCCCGTATCCCCCCCATCCCACACCGGACCCCCCAGGTGGGGCCAGACCCCTGCATTCACCCCCAGCGTTGAGCATTCCTGGAGGGAAACCGAGGCACGGGGGCAAGGGGGGTTAATGGGTAACCGGCTCGGTCGTGGCGGCAGCGGCTCTGCCTGCAGGCACCATCCCTGCGCCGGGCACAAGCACTGGCTTGTCACAACCCGTGTCCCGGCACGGGAGCCTGGCCGGGGGGCATGGGGGCACACGGCCCCTGAATGGGACTTTATGGGATGCAGTGATCCCAAAAATGGGGAGGGGGGGCAGATACCCCAAAGAGGTGTGTGGGGACCCCAAAGGGGGGGGGGTGTCAGGACCCCCCAGAAGGGGTGCAGGGGACCCTGGGGTGCACAGAGACCCTCAAAGCAGGGTGCGGGGACCCCAAAAAGGGTTGCGGGGACCCTGTAGGGATGAAGAGACCCCCACCAAAGATGGATGCAAGGACCCTGAGGGGTGAAAAACCCCAGATCTCAGAGAGGGTGCAGGGACCCCAGAGAAGAGGGCGAAGGGACTGCAGAGGAGCAGAAGGACTTTGGGGGGTGCGGGAACCCCAAAGGGCTGCAGAGACCACTGTGTCCCCTGGGGATGTGCTGGTGCCTGTCGCTGCCCACCATGGGCAGAGCTCTGGGGACATGGTGGCTTTAGGGATGTGGTGGCTCTGGGGACATGTGGTGGCTTTGAGGATGCGGTAGCTCCGGGGATGCATGGTGCCTCTGGGGACACACAGTGGCTCCAGGGACCCCCAGCAACTCCAGAACACACAGTGACTCTGGGGACATGTTGGCTCTGGGGACCCCCAGCACCTCAACTGGGATGGGGCAGGTTTGTGTCCCCAGTGCCACCATGCCCTCCGCAGGGCCTTTCACTGGGAGGGGACACAGTGCAACCAGGACAGTGGCGGTGCCACCTGTGTCCCCTGGCTTTGGCGAGCACAGGGATACCGGGCTCCAAGGAGACCCCCCAGGGTGCCACAGTGTCCCCAGTGTCCCCGGCACGCTGCCCTGCTGCATCCGTGGCGGAAACCACGGCAGGGCCAAATGCTGGCGTGGGCTGAAAGGCCCTTTCTGTGCCACCGCCGGCGGCCGGGGCTGGCAGCGGACAGGGACAGGGACGGAAACGAGCCTGGCGCTGCCACCAGCCGTTTGTCCCTGTCACCTCCCATTCATCCCTCTTCCTCTTCCTCCCTCCCAGCTAGGATGCCTGGGTCCCCTCCATGGGACGGGGGTGTGTGGGGAGAGCTGCCAGGCGACAGAAGGGACAGGGATGAGTTTGAAGAGGGATGGATAGACAGACAGGTGGGTGAGTGGGTGGGGGTAAATGGATGGATGGACGAACAGACAAGTGTATGGATGTGCCTATACAGGGATGGATGGACGGACAGACAGGTGAGAGCTCACGTGGATGGACAGAGGGATGGACAGACAGAAGCATACGGGGATGGACAGACAGGTGCATGGATCTGTGCGTCCATGGATGGATGGATAAAGGGGTCGATGGATGGATGGTTGGGGAGGAATGATGGACAGGCAGGTGGACCGAGTCTGAAGGGACAGACAGTGGGTGGATGAGCAGAGGAATGGAGAGATGGCAGATCCATAGCGAGACAGGAGGACAGACGGACGGGTGGGTGGATTGATCGATAGGGGATAGAGAGGGGCAGCCAGCCAGAGGGCTGGCTGAAGGCTGGGTGGATGGACAGACAGGTGGACAGATGGACGGAGGCTGCAGGGGAGGTGGGAGCAATAGCAGCCCCCATCACTGAGGTGCTATGAGTCCGTTGGGTCTCCACATCTGGGCCAGGGCCTCCTATATGGCTCATGTCCTCACGCTGCCTGAGGACAGCACGGGGGGGCTCTGTGTGAGCCTCCCCAGCGCCCCTCTGACGTGAGACATCCTCCTGGCCTCAGCCCCTGCCTGCCACTGTAGGGGGAGGCAGCACAGCCGGTGGGAGCACTGAGGAGGGGTGGAAGGGGGGTGTGTTGTCCCCCCATAGCTTCTACCCACCCACCCGTGCCCCAATGCACCCACACATCTATCAGTGTCCCCCACATCCTTCCTCTCCATCTACCACCCCCTCAGCTCCGTCCCAACCGCCCAACGAACACCAAACCTCCATCCTTCCCCCTGTCCATCGTCTCTGTCCCTCCACCCACCCCTCAGGTCCAGCCATTCCTTTCGTCAGCTGTCCATCCTCTCACCACACACCATACATCCATCCTCTCTATCCATCCGTCTTCATCCATCCATCCACGCACCCATCCCTCCTCTCCATCCATCCATCTTCTCCATCCTTCCTCTCTGTCTTCTCCATCTGTCAGTCTTCATCCATCCATCCATCCACACGTCCACCCATCCCTCTTCTCCACCCATCCATCTCTATCCATCCACCCACCCATTCCTCTTCTCTATCCATTCCTCTTCATCCCTTCACCCACTCGCCCACCCACCCACTCAACACTTCCCATCCATCCACCCTCCCTCCCCTCTGCATCCCCAGCACCTCTCTCTCCCAGGCGGCACCTCCTCACTGTCACCTCTTCCAGATGACGTCAGCCACCAAGGTGTACTACAGCCAGACCACGCAGACAGACAGCCGCCCGCTCATCGGCTCGGGCCTGCGCCGGCGCCGGGTGATGACCAAGGATGGCCGCAGCAACGTGCGGATGGAGCACATCGCCGACAAGCGCTTCCTGTACCTCAAGGACCTGTGGACCACCTTCATCGACATGCAATGGCGGTACAAGCTGGTCCTCTTCTCCGCCACCTTCGCGGGCACCTGGTTCGCCTTCGGTGTCGTCTGGTACCTGGTAGCTGTGGTCCATGGGGACCTGCTGGAGTTCGACCCACCGGCCAACCACACACCATGCGTCATGCAGGTGCACACCCTCACTGGTGCCTTCCTTTTCTCCCTGGAGTCCCAGACCACCATCGGCTATGGCTTCCGCTACATCAGCGAGGAGTGTCCCCTCGCCATCGTCCTGCTCATCACCCAGCTGGTCCTCACCACCATCATGGAGATCTTCATCACTGGCACCTTCCTGGCCAAGATCGCCCGGCCCAAGAAACGTGCTGAGACCATCAAGTTCAGCCAAAATGCGGTGGTGGCCCAACACAACGGCAAGACCTGCCTGATGATCCGCGTGGCCAACATGCGCAAGAGCCTGCTCATCGGCTGCCAGGTGACGGGCAAGCTCCTCCAGACCCACCTCACCAAGGAGGGCGAGAGCGTCCGCCTCAACCAGGTCAACGTGGACTTCCAGGTGGACACCTCCTCCGACAGCCCCTTCCTCATCCTACCCCTCACCTTCTACCACGTGGTGGATGACGCCAGCCCCTTCCGGGACGTGGCCCTACGGACGGGCGAAGGCGACTTCGAGCTGGTGGTCATCCTCAGCGGTACCGTGGAGTCCACCAGCGCCACGTGCCAGGTGCGCACCTCCTACCTGCCCGAGGAGATCCTCTGGGGCTACGAGTTCACCCCGGCCATCTCCCTCTCGGCCAGCGGCAAGTACGTGGCCGACTTCAGCCTCTTCGACCAGGTGGTGAAGGTGACGGCGCCCTGTTGTCTCCACGAGACCGTCCGGTTCGGGGACCCCGAGAAGGTGAAGCTGGAGGAGTCCCTGAGGGAGGCGGCAGAGCGGGAGCGGGAGGGAGCACCCCTGAGCGTCCGCATCAGCAATGTCTGAGCGCCCGCCAGGATGCCGCTGATGCCGCCGGAGGTGCCACCAGCTCCCAGAGATGCCACCAGCACCCGGAGAGGCCACCAGCTCTTTCCCCCATCCTGTCCTCCTGGGCCGTTTTCCCCCTTCCTTGTGGCATGGGGCAGCTCCCTCAGGGACCCCCGTGGGTGTTCGCCTGCCAGTGGGGCTGTCCCCGCACCCCGTCCCAGTCCACCCGGGGACAGGGCTGTCCCTGTCCCTTCTCACCTAATGCTCTGTTAACACCAGCCAGAGACCCCCAGCCCCATCACAGGACACAATCCTGCTGGGAGATGCTGTCCCCAGGGAGGGGGACATGGCCACCTCCAGCCCCTGGGGACAGCCAGGGACACCACTTCTTGCCAGCCGGGAGCCGTCTTGCTGCCCGATCCCACCCCAGTGAGCTGGGGTTGAGAACCAAGCCACTCGCTGCACATGGGGGCTGGGGAGCAGGAGGCTCTGACCTCATGGGACCTCTCCCCTTGCTCGTGGGACCCCCCCATCCCTGGGAAGGCTCAGGCTGGGGGGTGCAGACCCCCTCCCCAGCCCATCTCCCCCTGCACCCCCTTTGTCCTCCCCAAGGCCCCCAGCCCCACAGCACTCAAACCACTGGGGGCCATGGGTGCCTCCCCATGTCCAGGGTCATCGCACACTCAACAGGGGAAACTGAGGCAGGAGAAGCCCCTGAGCCCCCCTGTCCTCTACCACCACCCCCAGAGCCGGGCCCTCCTCCCTGCACTGACCGACCCCCCCCCCCACCCGGGCTGTGGGGACACACACACACATCGGGGCGTCACTGATAATCGGACACGGCTGCGGTGCCGCGTCCCCTTGGGCTGGGCGCCCCCCTGGCCCTGCTCGAGCCCGTCGCTGCTGCTAACGTAGAGCTCTGCTATTAACGTGCGGCCCCAGCTGCCCCCCCTTGCTGTGCTGAGGCCAGGAGATACATATACATACATATATATATATATATAGTGTGACTAATCTATATATATATAACGGGGAAGGAAGGTTCCCCCCTAGAAAGACTGGCTCGCTGAAGCTCCACTGCCATCAAGGCACCCTGGGGTCTTGTCCTCGATTTGGGGGGAGAAAAGGCAAAGCAGTTACTAAATAAAGGTTATGTTGATGGTGGGGAAGGGCTTTGCCAGCTGTGCTGGGGAAGGGGGGCAGCCTTGTGTGTCACCCTTGGGTCCCAATGTCCCCAGGGTCCCAATGTCCCCAGGGTCCCCCTCAGCCCCCAAAAGCAGGTGGGGGGGGGTCTGCAGAGCCATCCCTGACCCATCCACCCATGTCCCCCCACCCTGAGGAAAGGGCACCAGGCACTTGGTACAAGGACACAGGTTTATTTCTTTCCAGCAGCGGCCACCCGCAGCCATCACCCACGGGCTCAGTCCAGCCCCCCCCCCAAGTACAGGGGGGCAACTGGGACCAGTGGACAGTTGGGACTGGCACTGGGGGAGATGCACTCCCACCACCCAGGACAGCTGGGGGGCATGTGCAGCTACACCAGCCCCCACTGCAGACCTGTGCCCTCCAAGGACATGGCCAAGAAACCCCCCAGGGATGCCGTGATGTCCCCAAAGGTCAGCAGTCCTCGTGCAGGGGCACGGCCAGGACCTGGGTCCTGCTGGGGAAGGGACAAGGCAGTGGGGGGACAGGAGACCTACCCCCTAAAAAACATCTGACATGACTGCAAAGGCACCAGGTGATACTTAAAAAAAATAATAGTTAAAATCATGACATAGCTACAGTAATTCGGAAACATTTACAAGAGTTGGTGGCGCGGGAGGAGCTTCACACCAGGAAGGAGGACGTCTGCTTGAATTCTCCCTGTGGGGACAAGGGGGACGTTAATGGTGGCGGGTGATGGGGAATAAGGTGGGACAAGGGCCGTGGGTGAGGAGTGCCTGCCTGGCTTTGCAACTGTCCCCAGGGAGAGCAGGTCACAGTCCCCGAGGAGCCCAGCTTGCTCCAAGCAGGACAGGGACAAGGGATGCTGGGGACAGGGATGGCATCTGAGCGCCCAGGGGGGCACTGGGGTCCCCACTCAGCCCCTTCGGGCACCCCGGGGAAGGTGTCTGGCTTCACACACCCCGCCAGGAGGTGACACAGCCACGTGGCACTGTCACCACCCACCCGTCCCAGCCCGTACTCACTTCGCTGCGGTGCGAGGGCTGGCTGTAAATCACCTTCTTGCCGGTGGTGCTGCTGAAAGCAAGGGTGTTAGAAGATGTCACACTGCCCAGAGTCCTCCTTGTCCCCACCCTGAGCACCCAGTGACACCCAAGGCACCTTCCCAGCCCGCGGGCAGGGGCTGGGGGAGGAAGAGACCACCCGTCCCTGCTGGCAAAGTAAGAGGAGGCAGCCAGGAGGGAGGCAGCAGCATTACGGCTTCACTTACTCTTTTCTCTCTGAAATGAAAGAAACAGAAGAGGGGTTTTAGGGAGGAGCAGGGGGGGGCACTGGGGCGAGCGATTCCCGGGGTGGCAAGCGTAGTACTCACTGCTGAAGAAGCCCCGGCTGTAGGCAAACCAGATGCCGAAAGCCACAAGTGCCAGCACCATCAGCAGCACCACGACCGCAGCCACGATGCCGCCCACGTTGACTTCACCTGGAAAAAGGGGGACCAGGACATCAGAGGGTGGCTGGATCCTGGCACAGAAACCCTCAGCTTGGCACCCACGGGATCCTGCAGAAATCCCAGTGGGGGCCTCCATCCAAACCCAGCTCCAAGCGGGGCCAGCATCGAAGCTGGATCTGGCTCAGAGGCGGATCGGGCTGCCCAGTCGAGCTTTACCCATCCCCAAGGGCAGCTTTCCCCCCTCCCCCTCCACAGCATCATGCCAAGGGCTTGTTTCAGCCTGGGCTGTCGGAGGCCAGGGTCCTTAACATCACAGCTAATTAACGTCTTTGAACTTGGTAGGGCAAAGGGGTGATGGCATCACCTTGCACCAGCATCCCCCAAAACATGACCTGTGCTGGATGCAGCCCAGGCAGAGCCTGGAAAAGCCCCACACTGGGTGGGGGGGATGGGACGCAGCACTGGCCTCTGCTGCTATTCCTTACTGGCTTCCATATGGATAACATCTGATTTCTGGGGGGAGCCCACGTTGTTCATCGCCTCACAGTAGTAGTCACCGGTGTCGAAGCCGCTCAGGGGCTCAAAGATCTAGATGGGAGCAGAGAGATGAAAGCAGGGCAAAGGAAGGCTGGGGGGGTCCCCAAGTTTGGAGCACCCTGTGCTCACCAGCTCCCCCGTGACGGGGTCCAGGGTGTAGGAGGAGTTTCTGAAGGTCAGGCTGGTTTTGGGGTTGGTGGGCATCAGCATGCTGTCCTTGTACCAGCGGAAGGTGGGGGGCGGTGAGCCGTCCGTCTCGGTGCACCGCAGCACGGCCTTGCTGCCGATGGTGGCCGAGGTGGGGACATGGGCCACTGGCTTGGAGGGGGGCACTGTGGGAGAGCGTCACGTCGGGGCTGGCTCGGCACGGCACAGCACAGCTCACACCAGGGAGGGACAGGGCGCCTAAAGGGCATGGGATGGCCGTGCCGGCATCCTTCCCCCGGCTGGCTGTCCCCATGTGACGGTGGAGACAAGGATGAGCTCAGCCAGAGGGACAAGAAGCGGGTCCCGGGACAGCAAAGCTACGCAAGGGATGGGCAGGGAGGGGGGCTCGGGGGCAGCCGCACCTTGGACAATGAGGTTCACCTCCGACTTGGCGATGTGGCTGCCGTCCCCCACCACCTCACAGATGTACTTCCCTGTGTCCTCTCGCGTCACTGTGTTGAAGTGGATGGTGGTGGGCGAGAACTGGACCCGGTTCTTGTACGGCTCTGCCAAGAGAGAGGAGATGGGGCTGGGAACCAGCTCTGATGGATGGACAGATGGACAGACTGCCCCGAGCCGGGGGGGTCCCCGGGGACGTACCTGTCAGCTCTCCCCCATAGTAGAAGAGGACCAGCGAGGAGCCCTTCTGGAACTTCCACTCGATGCGGGGGTTACTCCAGCTGGACCGATATGCCGAGCAGGGGATGTCGGCAGCTGGCGGAGTAGAGTGATGCTGCAGGTGCATGCCGCCATGCTGGAGTGGCACCGCGCTCGCATCCCATGGTGGGTGGCAATCCAAACCGGGAACACCTGAACCCCCCACCCTGGTCCAGCCCCACATGGGAAATCCACCCTCGGCCTCAGGCCCCATGTCCTCTGGGGATCTGGAGACCCTGGGGTGAGCCCCATTTGCAACACCGGAGATGCCAGGGGATGCAGCTCAGCCACGCCCCTGCCCCAGGATAACGGGGGGGGGGACACAACCGTCAGTGAGCTGGGGGGTGCTGGGGGCCCCAGCCGGGCACTCACGCTTGTTTTCAGGCACTTCTTTGGTCTCAGAGGTGACCTGGGCTCCCACCAGGGACGCTGTGGGGGGAAAGGACAGAACTGAGAAATCCTGGGGGGCCCCAGTGATAGAATATGGGGAGCAGGAAAGGCTGCGGCTGGGTCAGGAAGGTCACCGGGAGCCCTGAGGCAGCAGTGATGGTCCCCAGGGCAGTGGTGATGGCATGTTGTACCACACTGCCCAGCACACGGCAGCCCTGGGAGCTGGAAAATCCTGTCCTGCTTGCTCTGGGTGCTGCCCGTGCCGTCACGTCACCTCCCGCCCTGCCCGGTTTCTGCCCGGTTTCACAGGAAACTGGCCGAGGCATTTCGCAACTCCCTGCCCTCTGTGCGCACACACACAGGCGCACGCACACACACACACAGACACCCCCACATCCCCACACACGTGCACACATGCCTCATCACAGCCCGCACACGCATGTCTCCTGCCCTTCCCCGCGGCCATCGCCCCTGCCAGGCCGCAGCTGGCTACGGCGATGGCAGCATGGGCTGGTGCTGTCGGTCTGGAGGGTTGGTCCCAGCTGCCAGCTGTGTCCCCTGCCCTCAAGGCTGCTCAAAGCTGGCATCTGCCAGCACAGCCGCCCCAGCTCCTGGTTTTGGGCCTGGGGAAGGCGGCGACACCAGCCAGTGAGTCACACCACGGGGGAAGGTGACTGGGAACTGGTGTGGCCTCATTCCCAATCCACCTGTACCTTTGGACCCGAACCACCTCCAAGTGAAACCCAGGTGTCTGGTGGCAGAAATAGCAATTTTGGGATGAAAAGGGGGGGAAACAGGGCATCTAGTGTCCTCAAGCACAGCGTGCTTCCCAACACGGGCCCTGACGACGCTCTCGAGAGCTGGCACAGTACTGGCCGGGAATGCCATCAGACCCCCATCGTGGCCAAGTCTTGAACCATACCATGGCTCAGTAAGGAGGGGAAAAGGATTTGGGGTTTGTTCGGGTGGAATTGGGGCAGAATCAGTAAAAAGGTGACATCCCGCAGGCCCTGTGGGATCATCATGGGGGTACTCGGGGGGAGCCGGAGCAGGACAGGGCCCTGGGGTGGGTGACCCAGCCCAGGACACAGGAGCTGCTGGCTCTGGGTCCGAATCAGCTGGGATCGGGTTAATCCCAACCTACTCCGGGACTGTTCCAGCACAATGGAGGGGACGTCATGGCAGGGACAGGAAGGCCACTGCTGGTGGTGACAAACCCGTAACTTTGGCCTTTGGGAGCGCCGGTGGCACGGCACCGGCTACTTATTAACCCAGGGTGTGGGGACACATCTCGACGTCTGCCATGGGGGGAGCAGGACAGGGACACCCCCACCACTGCTTGCAGGGACTCCACCGGAGCCCACAGCATGAGGAAAGCCGTCAGCCGGGATGTTTTGCCATGGCGGGTTTCCGGCCCCGGGAAGTGCAGCCAGATCCACACCCCTCGCTGCTGGCCCTGTCGAGCCCCCCGGCACCCTGAGCACACCCCCCCACGCACAGATTACAGATTACTCGGTGTCGGCGAGAAGGTGAAGACAGCCTTAGCGGGAGCAGAGCTGCCGGGACAGGGTCAGCGGCACTGGCGCCGGCACAGCCCTCGCCCTGGTGTCCAGCCGAAAGCGGGGGCCGGTTCCTGCTCCCTGGGAGCGGGGCTCAGCCGGGCATCATGGCCCAGCGCCACGGGGACCTTTGGGGGGTCCCGGGGCCGGTGCTCCCCCCCACGGTGGGGTGACCGGGTGGCGAAGGTCTCGTGCGCCCACAAAAACAACCGTAAATAACGGGGCGGTGGCGGCTCCGGGGCCGGGTTATTAATAGCCCGTTATCGCCGTGTACGGCGGCCCCGGCCCCCCCGCCGTGATCTCCCCCTCCCGGTACAAACAGCGCTCCCGAGACCTCGGAAGGTGGTTGGCACACGGTCCTGACACCAGTGGACCCGCCGTCCGGTACCGGGCCCCCTCCCGGGCAACCCACCGCCGCCTCCCCCGAGCACCAGCCCCGCCCCGAGCGGCAACACCGCGACACCCCCTGTTCCCGTATCGGTATCGGCACCAGCACCACCCCGGGAAACTCCCCGAGCGACTCGCTGCCACCCGGTAGCCGCCCCCTCCGGGCGATCTGCTGCTACCCCCCGGGGATCCCCTACCCCCCGCCCCGGTACCGGCGGCGCCCCGGGCAGCGGCCGGCCCATTGTTCGGGCACCTCATGGCCGGCCGGCCGGCCGGCCTCCGCCGGCCTCCCCCCGCCTCCCGGGCACTCACCGGCCGCCGCACCGAGAAGTACCAGCCGCAGCAGCGGCCACGGCCCGTGGCCGCCCCGCCGCACCGCTCCCGCCATGGCCGCCGCCGCACTGTGCGCCCACGCCCGCACCAGGTGCAGCCCCGCCCCGCCCCGCCCAGGTGGGCCCCGCCCACCGGGACCGCCCACCGGGGCCGAGCCAACCGGCTACGCCCCTCCGCCAGGTGCTGGGGAGCCCCGCCCCTTCCCCGGCTCCATTGGCCGCGCCGCCTGTCTCCTCAAGGAGGGGGCGCGCCCCGCACCAGTGACTGGCCGGCTCGGCCCCGCAGCGCCGGCTTGATTGGCTGAGGCGAAGGGGCCGCGCGAGCGACAGGTGTGGAGTGGGCGAGGCCTACCGGCCAATCAGAGAGAGCGCTTTAACTTCTGGCCAATGGGCGCGCTTTGCGTCCCTCGTGGAGGCCCTCAGGCGGGGACACGGGCGTTGCCGTAGCGACGGGGCCTGCGGCCTCCTCAGGCTCCTGAGGGCTCCCAGTGACCCCCCCAGTACTCTCCCCCTGCCCCTGGTACTCCCACAGAGCAATCACGGCACAGCAACGTCACACCATGACATCAAAGTGGTGACATCACGGCACAGTGACAACAGCACACTGATAGCACAGAGACAGAGTCCCATCATGTGGGGGAGTGTGTCCCTGGGCAAGGGGGGTGGGGGGCTCAGGAGGGAACGGGGGATCCCTGGGAGCCCCCACCCCAGTAACCAGAGGGCCCCAGGCTACTGCAAAGTGCAGGGACAGGAGGGGTCAGGAGGAGCTGGGGGGGTGCCTGGGTGCCCCCACCACCATGCTTGAGGGTCCTGGGGGAGCTGGTGGGTGCTGCAGCAAGGTGTGGGGGGGGGTAGGACAGATTTGGGGTCCTTGGGAGCCCCCTCCCAAGTGCTTGGGGGTCCCCGGGGTGCTAGAGGGTGCTACGAGGTTGGGAGGGACAAGGGGAATAAAGTGTAAGACCTGGAAAAACAAATCACTATTTTTATTTATTTTCGCTTTTTAAATTCAGAGAGTTTTAAAAAAAGTCTGACCCCGCCGGGCTGGGCCAGCCGCAGCGGGCACGGAGGGGGGGGCCACCGCACCCCGGGCCCCCCGGGCCCCCAGCAGCTGCCTGGGGCCGACAGGGAGGGGTGAGAGGCGCCGCAGCCCCCCGGGGAGGGGACGGTCCCCCGGGGAGGCGGGGGGGGAGGGGGGGGGCGTCGTGGGCGCAGGCGGGGGTCCAGGAGACCGAGGCAGTGCTGGGGGGGGCAGCGGGGCCGGCGCCCGCCTGGCCAAGAGCGTGTGCACGAAGCGCGGGGCGGCTGGGGGGCAACGTTGGGGTTGGGGGGGGGGGGGGGCGCAGTGACACGGGGCGCCCCGGGGACACGGAGGGGGGCAAAGGTGTGGGGGGGGCACAAACCAAACGGGAGGGTCCTCATGTCACGCCGGGGAGGTGCTCGCTGCCAGGAGGGAGGGGGGGCTTAGACGCAAAGGGGGGGGGGGGGAGGGGGCGGGGGTGACCCCCCGTCCCCCCGCCAGTCCCCGTCCCTGCCGTCCCCGTCAGTGGCTGTCGTTCTTGATGACGATCTCCACGCCGTGCTGGCGGAGCTGCGCCCGCAGGATCAGGTTCTTGTTCTTCAGATCCTCCACCTGGCACGGGGCAGGGGACACACACGGGGTGAAGGACTCCCCCACACCCCCACCTCTGCACCGCACAGGGCCCCCCCTCCCCGGCTGCCTCACCTGCTGCCGCAAGACCTCGTTGTCCATCTGGAGCTGGTCAAGGCCCTGCAGCTCCTCGGAGAGGCGGTGGTTGCTCTGCCGCAGCTCCTGGATGTAGTCGCAGGCTTTGGAGAGGATCCCACCTTTGCTCTGGGCGAGGGGATGGGGCAGGGGGGTGAGTTGGGGGGCACCAACACCCCACCAAGCCTCTCCCTCACCCTGCAGCCCCCCCAGGGACAGGGTGAGGAGGGGTCCCCTACCTGCCCCGACTTGGTGTTCTCCATGGAGCAGTCAGGGATGATCTTGGAGAGCTGCACAATCCAGTTGTTGATCTTGTCCCTGCGCCGGCGCTCCACTGCCAGGAGGGAGGGGGGGGCATCAGCACTGTCTTGAGACCCCCAGCGGGCACCAAGCCTTGCACCGGGTCCCCAGATCCCCAGCGGGGCATCCCCCCCACTCCCTCCCCCCAAAACCAGCATCCTCCTGGCTGGGGTTGGGGGTCACTATCCCTAACTGCACTGAGCCCGGCAACCCCGGGAGAGGGGGCAGGAGCGGTGGGCAGGGACGGATCCTGCCCAGCCACCCCCCACCCTGGGCACCCAGTCCCTTGGGTGACTGGGAAAGCAGAGGTGAAGCACCCAAATGGCCCGAGCTCTGCCCGCACCAGACCCTTGGGGCAGGACAGGCACCCTGCCTGGTCGTGGGGCGGAGGGGGCTGGGGGCAAGGACGGGAGAGTCAATTTTTGGGTCAAACCAGCCCAACACCCACATTTCAGCATCTTTGAGAAGTTGCTTCTGAAGCCAAAGGAAGGAGGATCCCAGCTGGTGCTTCCACCCGGCCAGGCTGCCTGTGCTGAGCCGTGCCGGGCACTCGCCCCTGCCACCGTCTCCTCCTGGCTGGAGGCCGGGCAGAGCTGGGGGCCGCCTGGGTGCCTTACCTGGGCATGCTCAGGCTTCCCAAGGTTTGAGCTTAATCTTCCGAGCTCTGGCTTCCCCTGCTGCTGCTAATTACAGCTCTCCCAAAAGAGGTTCTACCCTGAACTGACAAGAGCTTTCTCCTATGTTCTTAGAGCTTTTCCATCTAGGAGGTGGGAACAGACAGCATTAACCCAGGGACAGCTCTGCTCCCCACACTGCTGCACGCCACAGTCCCCACCATCCCTCACTGGCCCCCAATATCGCTCACCCAGAGTGGGATGACACCCCCCCAACCCTCCTGCCAGTACCTTCATTGTGCTGTGCTCGGCGCTTCTCGTCCCGGGTGGCTCGTGGCGCCTCCGACTTCCTGGGGGAAAAGCGGCGGCATTGGTCCCAGCAGTGCTGGCGGGGAGCTGGCTACGGCCCAGCCACCCCAGGCTGGTACGGGGGATGCCTCGCTCCAGCTCCCAGCACAGGAAACCCAGCCCGCTCCCAGAAGCGCCGGACCACTGGAGCATCCCCCCCACTTTGCTGGTGTCGGCCTCTGCGTTGGCACAGCTATGACACCCCTGTGCCTGGGGGGAGGCAGGGAGCAGTCCGGTACTCACGGGGAGTAAGGGTGGGCGCGGGGGGCGATGGACCTCTGCGCTCCACCCTGCAGCACCTCCTGGGGCGACATCATCACGAAGAATTGCCCTGAACAGCCCAAAATGAGAGAGGAGGTCAGGCGGGGAGCGCCCCAAAATGTGCCGGAGGGGACCACGACTGCCTGGGGGGGGCAAGGTCCTGACGGACAGGGACATGACACCCCCCTGCAATGGCCGTACCCGTGGGGGTGGGCTGCCCTAGGAGGGCCTCCGAGTTCTGCGTGGTGACGACGGCGGTGGCCGTAGTCCCTGCGCCAGCAGAAGTGCTGGTGTCGGCCACGGCCGTGGTGGGGAAATAGGTGTAGTGAGTCTCGGTGGCCGTAGCCTCCGTCTCCACCGCATCCTCACTCGTGAAGGCGCCCTGGATGACGGCCTGGAGGGGAGGGACAACAGCAGGTGCCACGGTGGGACGGGGCGCCAAGGACGGCCACTCTCCCACGTGGCACCAGCAGCTGGCACTGGCACCCACCTGTGTCATGGACTGGGTGGCAGGGTAGCCGCTGATGGCACTGGTGCCTTCTGTCTGTCCGTCCAGCTGTCCGTCAGCCACTTGGATCACCCTGTACATCACCTGCTGAGAGAGCCGCGGCTGCGGGGACGGGTGCGAGGCGGCAGCTCAGCCCGCCCGTGGCCAACCCCGGCATCCAGACCTGTCCAATGCAGGATCAGGCCACGATGCTTCCCTCCGCGCTCCCCCTCTGGCTGCGACCGAGCCAGAGGCCCGAACCCCGCTGCGACCCCAAAACCTTCCCTCCGCCGGCCCCTCGGTGTCCCCTGCCCAGAGCGGACCCAGTCGGGGGGTCTGCGTACCTGCGTCCCGCCGTTCTCTGTACGAAAGACATACTTGATGTTGGGGTCGGGGAAGGTGGCTGCGGACTGGATGCTGGCAATGGCGACGCTGGTGGGATCCTCACCTGTGGCCACTGCACCTTGAGGCAAGAAGTGGGGGGGAAGCCCATAATGGGGAAGGGGCCGGGGCGGGGGCTCCCCACGCTGCCGAGGGGAGCTCGGAACCATCCCCTCTCCCCCAGGGGCAAGGATGGGGTCGGACGTTAGCCCAGCACGTGCCTCCAAGCACACGCTGCCTGATGCTGGGGTTAAACTGGACGCGGCTGGGGGCCTGGGGCTTCCTCGCACAGCTCCCGGGGCAGCCTTGGCCCTAAGGCCCCCCATGGCCCGAAGGGGGGTCCCCACTCACCTTCCTGGATTTGAACTGTTCCCTCTTCCGTCTCGGCTGCTTTCTGCTGCCTGCAAGGGTGTGGGGAGGTGGGTGAGGGGTGGGAGGGGCTGGGGACCCCCGCCATCCCAGAACTGGCACCACCCGGACATCATCTGGTCCCCCTGACAGCCCCAGCCCAGCGTCAGCCAGACCGGCCTCCTCATCAACCCCCGTTATCCGCAGAAAGCTCCTATGCCAGAACGGGCCTTGGCACAGCCACCGTCCCCCACCCGGTGCCGGGGGGCGTGCAGTCCCAGCACTCACCCCTTCATCGCTCTGCTCCGTCAGGCATCAGCGGGGCAGTCGCAGATGAGCCTCCCGGCTTTCACAGCCCTGTGGGGAGCAGGGGCGGCAGCTGAGGGACGGGCCCCGGCCTTCTTCCTCCTCCTCCTCCTCGCGACCTGCCGCTCTGCGCCAGAGCGGGACCGACGCCAACCCCGGGAGGGGCATCTCCCCGGCGGTGGCAGGTCCCTGCTGTCACCGGTGCCCGGGGACAGTGCCAGGGCCGCAGGACGGGGTTGAAGCCGCGGTGCAGACAGCAAAGCTGGGTCCCGGCTGTGCCGGCAGCACCGCAACAGCCAGGCCCTACACGGGCCACCGCGACCAGACGCTGGCTGGGGCCTTGGGTGCCGTTTTCAGGCGTCCCCCGTTTCACTTTCGCATCCAGGGTGACAGGACTGTCCCCAGAGCCACCGGCTCCCCCGGATTTCGGTGCGGTGGGTGACGGTTTGGGTCCGGCTCATGCCGGAGCTTCCCCGGTGACCCCGGGGGGCGGCCATACCGCCGTGACCCCGCTCCCACCCCGGTTCTTTGTCACCCAGTGGAGCCGGTCAGGGAGCCGGGAACGGCGTGGGGGGGGGGGGACGGGACACGACCCCGAGGGAGGGCACCGGCACGGGCCCTGCTCGGCAACAACCCGGCCCCCGCCCCCACAAAACTGGCCGCCCCCCCGGGCGGGGCCGCCCCGGGGGGGTTTAGCCCCATGTCCCGCCCCCGCCCCAGTCACGGCGCTGGGTCCCCCCCGCTTCGAACGGGTCCAGCCCCCCCCCTCCCGGTGCTCCCCAGTCGGGCAGGGAAACTGGGGTGTCAGGTTTGCGGGGGGGTGGCAGCGGGGCGACACCCCCTGAAGGGTGACGGGGCCGGACCGGCAGCAGAGGGAGTGACAGGCCGGCGGGGGGGGAGCCAGCCGCGGCCCGGAGGGGGGATGACAGGCGCGGGGGGCCGCGCCCCGGGGAAGGGCGGCGGATCCCGCGGTCCGGGGAAGGAGAGGGAAGGGGGGGGGCCCGCACCCCGTCGGCGGCAGCGGCGCCCGGGCCCGGGGGCCGCGGCTGGGCCCGCACCCACCGGCGGTCGCGGCCGGGCCCGGCCCCGCGACCCGCAGGGCGGGGAAGGGGGGGGGGCGGCGGCCCGCCCCGGCCCCGCCGCGTCCCCCGGCCCCGGCCCGTCGCCCCCCGCCCGCCCCCGCCGTTACCTCGCCGCGCCGGGCCGCCCTGCGCGCGCTCGGCCCCTTGTCTCGCCATGGAGCCCCGCACATGCGCACGGCGCCGCCGCGCCGCCATGACGGGTGCGGGCGGAAGGGAGCCCCGCCTCCGCCCCCGCCGCCATCTTGGGCAGGGGCGCCGCCAAGAGCAGCGCGCCGCCGCCGCCGCCATCTTGGCGCCGGGCACGGCCTCCCCGCCCCTCCCCGCCGGCGCCATCTCAGTGCGTGCCGGCCCCGACGGGCGCCATCTTAGACGGCGAAGCGCGGCGCTTCTGCCTGGCGCCATCTTGGGTGTGGGCGGCGCCATCTTGGAGGCGGGCATCGCCCCCCATCCCTCACACCCCGCTCGCGAAAACCGTCCCGGCCCGCCGGCGCCGCCGCCGAGCGGTGAGGGACCCCCTGCCCTGCTCTTTCCCCCGGCCCAGCTCAGGGTGCTGGGCGGGAAGCCCCCGCACCACTGGGGGCCCTGAGGCTGCCCCAGGCGCCGCCATGTTGCGTCAACTGAGGCCACAGTGGTAGACAAAGCCCAGCGCCTTTATTGACCCTGCCGCCGCCCGCGCAGGAGCACAAATGTCCACTGGCCCCGGCCCCACGTCCCCAGAGCTCAGCGCTCGCCCGCCGCCCCCTCGGTGCCCACCAGCCGCCGCGGCGGGGACAGCACTGACCCCTCGGTCTGTGCCGCCGGCCGGGTCAGACTCAGCCGGCTCCTCCCTGGCACCTCGCCCTCCGGGGCCGCCACACAGCTGAGGGGCCGCAGCAGCCGCGGCCTCAGGGGGCCCTTCTGGAAGGGCAAGGCCTTGGGGGGGGCGGGCATCAGCTCCTCCCCACCGTAGGTCTGGATCCTCCTGACCGGCACCTGGGCCGGCTGCTGCTCGGCGGCCATGGCCACTGCCATGTCAAAGGACATGCTGCCGCCCTCCCGCCAGCCCGCTCTCCTCGCCCCCGCCGCCACCCCACTGCCCCCAGGTTGCTGGGGAGACCCCTCCAGTGCCGTGGGACTGGGGAGCCGCCGGGGTGGTAGGGCGGCATCCCCCTCCATGGCCGGGGATGCACCATCGGCTGGGGGCATCCAGGGCTGCAGGGCCAGGGGGATCTTGGCAAACTGGGGCTTGGGAGGCACGACGGGGACTGACCGGGCCTGTTGCACCCTGACGGTGCGGGCAGCCAGGCGCACCGGGGCACTGCCGTCACGGCGCAGCACGGCCACGGGCTCAGGGCGCCCCAGCTCGCTGGCGGGCTCGGCCCGGCTTGGCTCTGGGGCTTCAGGGGGAGGGCTGCGCAGCTCTGGGGCCGAGGCAGAGAGCGAGGAAGAACTGGGGCTGCTCACAAGGGTGGCATCGGTGCCCTCCGTGCTGGCTGCAGAGGGCGGGAGAGCCTCAGGGGCAGACCCGGGGACCAGGGGCTCCACTGGCTCCTGGGGGACCTCCTCTGGTGAGGAGGCTGGAGGGGACCCCAGTGAAGGCTGGGCTTCGCCCTCCCCAGGCTCCTCTGGGGCAGGGGGACGGGAGCCAGCTCCATCCTCTTCAGCTTCCCCATCCGATGTGTCGGGAACTGGCCCCACTCCCGCATGGCCCCCAGCTCCTCCGGCCTCATCCCCCAGGCCAGCTTTGGTGCTGGCGTCAGTTCTGCTGGGGCCAGAGCCACCGTCCGCAGCCCCCTCCCCTCCACCTCCCTCCCCTGCAGGCTGGCCAGTGCCTGGCGCAGCCTCCTCTGCTGGTGCTCCAGCAGAGTCCCCAGGCTGCTCCCCCTCACCCGGAGCATCCTCCTCCATGGGGCACGGCCCTGCCAGCCCCGGTGTCAGAGACCTGTCCTGTGACACAGTGGTGCTGTCAGTGGCAGGTGGGGCCGGTGCCAGGGTCTCCGGGGCCGTACCCTCACCCGGCAGCTGGTCGAGGGGCTCCAGCGATGCCGCCAGTGGGCTGAGCTCGTCGTGGGCGCTGAGGAACATGTCTTCCGAGTCGGTGTCCCCAGTGTGGTCCTCGGCATCGGAGCCACTGGGAGCCATGAAGAACATCTCCTCGTCCATGCACTCCTCGATGGAGAGGTAGCTGGCGGGCTGCTCCGTGGGGGGCTCCCCCGGCTGCAGACGGGGATGGGCAAGAGGGTGATGGCCACACTGGAGACCTCCCCAGCCCATCCCAGGCATGGAGCACTGCACGGCCCTGAGGCCCCACGCTGGGGCTGGAGGGGTCAATGCCACCCTGTCCTCTCCATCTCCACCTTCATCTCTCCATGCCCATCCCTGTCCCCTCCATCCCACCCCTGCCTTCTCCATCTCCATCCCTGTCCCCTCCATCCCCACCATGTCCCCTCCATGCCCATCCCTGCCCAGTCCCCTCCATCTCCACCCTGACCAGGGACAGCAGAGGTGACCCTCTACCTCCAGCCCTCCCACCCCAGACCCAAAGCATGGGGATGGTGATTTCGGCTTACATTCATGAACCCGCTCTCTATCCCCTCCTCTATGGGCAGGAACCCCTCGCCGTCCCCAGGGCTGGTGTCTGGCAGCAGGGGCCATGCTGCTGGCTCCCCATCTCCACCGCCCTCCAGCCATGTCTCCTGGCTGTCCAGGAAGGCGAAGGAGTCCCGCAGCTCCAGGGAGAGCCGGGTCTCCTCCGTGTCCATCTTCCCTTCCCCTGCAGAGGGAGACAGGGGGGGATTGAGCCTGGTGTCGTCCCCCCCCCCCCGGCACCCTGGAGGTCCCACGCTGGCTGGTCCCAGTGCACGCCTCTTACCAGTGCGGTGCTCAGGCACCTCGGGGTCCTCGGCAGAGCACTGGGCAGGCAGTGGGGGGCTGGCGGGTGGCGCTCTGCCCGCGGCCGCCTGGGCCAGCACCGGGCACGGCAGCCCCCGTGTCAGGCGGGAGAGGTTGGAGGTGATGTGGAAGGGGACGGTGACAGAGAAGGGGCCAGAGATGTGGACCCCTGCGCACTTCTCGGCACGGCTGCGGCTGGCCTTGGGCGAGCGGCCAGGGGCCACCAGTGAGGCCCGGCCAGCTTTGGGGGTGGTGGGCTCTGACTTGGTGCTGTTTTCGCCCTCTGACTCAGGGCCCTGCGGCTCTTCCTTCCCCTTCAGATTCTCCTCCAGGCTCTCATCCAGCTCAGGGCAGCTCTCCGGCGCCGGCAGTGAGGGGCAGGTGTCAAAGCTCTCCCGACGCTGCGGCGGCTGCTTTGCTGACCTCTTCTTGCTCAGCCGAGAGTCATCTGTGCCCAGCGGGGGAAGAGTCAGGGCCTGGAGGTGTACCCTGTCCCCAGACCTCCCCACACCTGGGGACTCGGCTGGGTGGCACTGTGGGAGCTGCCAAGCTGGGGGACCAGGGTGATGCCCGGCAGCTTGTCCATCCCCATCCTGTCCTCTCCATCCCCACCCTGTCCCAATGATCCTGCCTCAAGGACAGGGGTGGTTCCCACAGGAGCGACAAGGTGTATCCCTCTTACCATCGCTGGCACAGGGGACGGAGCTGAGCGAGTCCATGCTCTTGGCTGGCCGCAAGGTTATTTTACCACACTTGTCATCTGGGGGGGGAAGGAGAAGGGGAGTGGCAGCGGGGTTGGGTTTGGGGACACATCGTCCCCTGAGCAATGGGGTCCCACCCTCTGGACCCCAGGGTGGGGACGACCAGGGCTCCCCACCTTTCTCCTCCACCTTCACCAGCTTGCGCTTGGCTTCGTGGCTGGAGCGGCCCAGGTTGAAGATGGACCTCCACTTCTTGGCCTTGATGGAGCCCTTCCTCCTGCAGGACCCCAGGCGTCAGGGGTGGCGGGCACGCTTGGGCACACTTGTGTGTGCACAAGCACACATGGTGCCTTTGGACACATGCAAGAGCTCATGCACGCCTGCAAGCACGCGTGCAGAGCATGTGCCCATGCTTGCGCATGTAAGAACACGCGTGCATGGGATCCCACCTGCAGGGCACAGGTGTGCTCACGGTGCTGCCCGGGCCAGGGGAGGTCCCTGGGGGGGTCCCTGGGGAGGGGAGGGGGTGGCGGCAGGTCCTACCTGTGGTCGCTGAGCTCGATGATGGTGTGGTAGGGCCGGATGGGGGGGGGCCCATCACCCTGGCTGAGCGTGGCTGGCACGTGGTACGGTGGGGGCTGCCCGTCCCCTGTCCCCCCCCCGCCCAGCAGCAGGGACCGCCGGAGGGACTCGCCGCCTGCAGGCCACCAAGACAGGGCGTCAGGGTCCCGCCGGGGACACCGTCACCATCCCCGCCAGGCCAGGATGTACCGTGGAGAGGGGCGTCCCCGAAGAGCTGCTCGACGTGGGTGAGAATGAACTCCACAACGATGGATTGGACGCGCACCTCCATGAATGCTGCTGTGCCGTTGAACCCCGTCGCCTCAATGTCCTTCGACCTGCCGTGGGGACACAGTGCGGGGGCTTTTAGGCTCCCCCGGGGAAGGGGGATGTTCGTCACCCCACATCCCCTTGACCCCATCCCCGGTACTCACCGCAGCAGGTTGGGCGCCCAGACGATGGCCAGGTTCCTGGCGTGCATGTTGGTCTGGCTGCTGTAGGATGCCATGTGCAGGAGGTGCCTCATCAGGAACTCCAGGGTCCTGCGGACATGCGGGCACGTTAGGGACAGCAATCCCCACAGGGGACACTGTGTTTGGGGTCCCCCCTACCTATAGTGGGGCACCGGCAGCTCCTTCAGCACCTCCTTGATCTTCACCAGGCGAGCTTCTTCCATCTGGATAGCCACTGCGTCCTGCCGGGGGACAGGGATGGGGTGACAAGTGCCACCTCCCGGGGTTGGGGATGGGTGGCAGCACCAGGGAGGGGAACACTCACAGCAAATTTGTCGTAGAGCTGGTAGGTGAGGAGAGGGTTGGGGAGCTCGCGGAAGTACGCCTTGCAGAGGGAGCTGACGCAGTGGATGTCCTGCAGGTAGACATCCTTCTGCAGGTCAGGGCAGCGGTCACTGTCGAACTCCTGCCTGTGAGTGAGGTGGCTGGCTCGGCAGGGGGGACGGGGACAGGGACGGCATGGTCCCCCTCCGCGGCCCCGTTCAGCTGCTGTGCCGTGGAGGTTTTTCACTAGGGTGGGTCAGGATGTGTCCCTGGGGTGTCCCCACACCCATGGAGGTGGGGAGGGTGTCTTGGCTGGTCCCTGCCAGCGGGGCTTAAGGCCACACAAGGACTGTTATGGTCCCCGAGGACCAGACACAGCCCCGATGGGCTGCAAAAGGGGCGGGTTTGTCAGCCGGGGTGATAGGGCGGCATCCCCCTCCATGGCCGGGGACGCACCATCAGCTGGGGGCATCCAGGGCTGCAGGGCCAGGGGGATCTTGGCAAACTGCTGGTCCTTCTGCTGCATGGCCAGGATGCTGGGGACAGGGGGATGGATGGGATGGGGGGTGCTGTGGATGCCAGGCATATGGGGACACTGAGGATGTGGGGAACGCTGGGATTATGGGGGTGTTGGGGACACGGGGGGCATTGGGGATGTTGAGGACGCTGGGGACGCTGGCAAGGCTGGGGTTCTTGGGGACGCAGGAAAAGGGGAGAAAAGAAACACTCGAGGAAAGAACTGAAAGAGCAAAAGAGTGAAAAAACCAAACCAAATATGGAAAAAATGAAAGAGAAAAAAAAGAAAGAATAAACAAGAAAATAGAGAAGAAAAAGGAAGAAAAGGAACAAGTGAAAGAAGGGCTGAAGCAGTGACGGGCAGGATGGAGGCGAGCGCCGCAGGAAGGCAGGATGGGGAAGGAAGGGGGTGCGGGGTGCATGAGGGAACAGCGGGGCCAGATCCGGCCAACACAGCACTGGAGTCAGCGCCTATGCTGGCTGCGGCCCGTCCACTCCTGTCCTGTCAACCGCCCGGCCGGTCCCATCCCTGTCCTCTCCCCATCTCCGTCTGCCTGCTCCCATCCCATCCCCTCCCCATCTTTCTCCTGTGTGGTCCCAGCCCTGTCCTATCCCACCGCTCTCCCGCCTGGTCCTGTCTCATCCACTCCCATCTCTGTCCCACCTCCATCCCATCTGGTCTCATGTCCACCCCATCCCTGTCTCCATCCCATCTGGTCCTGTATCATCCCATCCCCGTTTCCACCCTTGCTGGTCCCATCTCCATCCCCTCCCCACCTCCCTCCCTTCCGGTCCCAGCCCTGTCTTCTTCCAGCCTCCACCTCCATCCTGTCTGCTCCCATCTCCATCCCATCCCCATCTTCCACCTGTCTCCCTCCTGTTTGATCCTGTCTGGTTTCCAGCTCCATCCCAGCTCCCTCTGCCTCTGATCTCCATCCAACCTGCTCCTGTCTCCATCTCCATCATCTCCATCTCCATCCTTTCTCCACCATCTCCATCCTGTCTCCATCCCAACGGCTCCATCTCCATCCAACGCGCTCCTGTCTCCATCTCCATCCCATCCGCTCCATCTCCATCCCACCTCCATCATCTCCATCCCCATCCCGTCTCCATCCCTCCTGCCCCGCCCTGCTTACCGCAGCCGCTGGATGTTGGAGGAGACGCCCGAGAGGCGGTAGATGCCATCTACCACCCCGTGCTGCTCCACGAACTCGGTGCAGCTCCTCAGCACCTGGGGCACTGCGGGATGGGCACCCCGAGTCTGCCGTCACCCACCTCCCCTGGGTCCGCTATTGCCCACCTCCCCCTGGCTCCAGACCTGCTCCCTGCCAAGAGCCGGGGGTGACAGGGGGGACTGGGGCCACCCACCCCCTGGGGTACCCAGTGACAGTGTTCCCACAGGGCAGCCAGTCCCGTCACTGGCCACATTCAGGTGCTGGGGGCAGCGGAGACGCCAGCAGACTGGGGCCACCACGTCCCCAGGGATGGGGCCACCCATCCCCGTCCCCTTGGGGCCGCAGTGGGACACTGAGATTGGAGCCGTGCCAAGGCACCGGGACACCCCCCCCCCCAAATCTCGGAGAGGCTTTGCCAGGAGGCACCCCGGCTGTGACACTTGCTCAACTGCTGGTGATGCAACCGTGTGGCGTGAGTCACCCCCCGTCCCCTCCCCGTGGCGCTGCCGGGCACCCTCCCAGTTTCCGGCAGCTGCGGGGGCGACCCCTAAGGAGGGGGGCTCAGCAGGACCCCGCGGGTGGGGGGACGCGGGTGGTGGCGGCACTCGCCAGCGGGCGCTTACCGTCCTGCCCCGACTGCTGGAGATGCTCCAGGAGGTCGCAGCCGAAAACCCGCTCCTTGGTGCCGCCCTTGCGCCTCGCCTTCTGCCGGGCCTTCAGCGCCAGCGACATGGAGGCGGCGCGGACCCCCTGGCAGCGGGGTCAGATCCTGCCCATGGCCCGAGCGGGGCGCGGGTGCCCCAGAGCCCTGGCACGGCGGCGGCGGCGAGGGCCGGGGCAGGCGGGCGGCGAGCGGAAGCGGCCCCCGGGGAGGAAGTGCGGTGGCCCCGGGGCCCTGACGCAGCCTCGAGGGCCCGGGGCGTCCCGTTGGCGGCAGCAGGAAGGCGGCGGCCGCCTTCGAGGCCGCTTCCTGCTCCTCGGCGCGTCGAAACCGCAGGGCAGGGCGCAGGCGGCACGCTTGCGCACGCTGGTGCGCTCTTCCGCGCGCTTCCGCGCGTTTGTGCGTGCTTGTGCACGCTCATGCTTGCTTGCGTGAGCTTGCGATGGCTTGCGCGTGCTCGTGCATGCCTGCGTGAGCTTGGGCATGCTTGCGCGTGCTCGGGCACGCCTGCGTGAGCTCGGGCGTTGCGTGCCCTCGTGCGCGCTCGCATGAGGTTGCGCCCACTTCGGCATGCTCGTGCATTCTTTCACGTGCGTGCGTGCGCTTGCACGCGGCTCACCTGCGCGCCCAGCGGCACACGGGTGCGCAGGTGGAGCACCCAGGTGTGGCCATCCTTGCACACGAGCAGTGTCCCAAAAGTGCCAGGCCCCCCTCCACGTACCCGCGTCCCTCCCCCGGCTGAGACCAGAAGCACTCGACACAGGGTCCCAGGGTCCCGCGCGGGGGTTTATTTACAAGCGCGGCCGGGCAGCAGCAGGGGGGCAGCGGGGCCCCCATCCTATACAGGTATGTACACGCAGGGCGCGCTGTCCCCAGGGACCCCCGCCACCAGCCCCGCGCCTGGGGGGGGCCCGGCCCCGGGGGGGTCCCCTCAGCAGTCTGTGGGGAGACGATGGGGTTTTGGGGGGTTCTGGGGGGCCGGGATGGGGGAGGGGGCAGCCGGGATGGGGGAGGGGACACAAGCGTCCCAAGTGCCACCGGCAAACCGCGTCCCGAGCGGGGACGGCCGCGTGTCCCCAGCGCCGCGCAGGAAGGAGCTGACCCAGAGTCCAAAGGGATAGTGGGGGGGTGGGGTGGGGGCCCGATCCCCGCCGGGGGTTCCTGCCCCTGTCCTGTCCTTGGGGTGTCCCCACGCCCGTGGGTGCCCGGCGGCTCTGACACCCATGGGTCCTGGATGCTGTCACCTCCTCTCTGGCCAGCCACCGGTGAATGTCCCCAGCCTTGTGCCAGCAGCAAGGTGACACTTGGGGACCAGCGCCCATCCAGGGGCACGGTGCATGTCCCTGACCCCGTGCCAGCAGCAGGGTGACACCTGGGGACCGGAGCCAGTCCGGTGGGCAGGCAGAGCCGGGGGAGCCATAGGGGGGACGGGGGTCCCTTGGGTGTCCCCCCCGGCCCTGCCCAGCTCACACCAGGTGCCCACGGCCATTGATGTAGATGCCGTTGGTGGTGGGCTTGGCCTGCAGCATCCCGTTTTCCTGCACGAAGTGGGTCATGGCCTGCTTGATGGGGTCGTCCCCACCACTGCCACCATCCTCCTCCTCCTCCTTTGGCTCCTTCCCCGGCGGGGCGGGCAGCAGCGGCGCTGCCGGCACCTCTGTCTGTGTCTCGATCTCCCGCACCGTTGAGAGCGTCGAGTAGCTGCGACCTTCGGGCTCTTCGCTCTGCGGGGATGAGGGACAGGGCAGGGTTCACCGCTGATGAACGAACACTCCCGGGGACCCAGCCTCTGCCCCGGGGACCCCTACAGGGACAGGGTGCTGCCGTAGGGCACGAGGAGGTGCACAAGGCTCAGTACACGGGCGTGCAAAGGTGTGTGCATGTGGGAGGGCTTTGCACACCCAGGAGGAGGACTGCACAAGTTGGGATGGGGCTGCACGTGCAAAGTGGGGTTTGCGCACGTGCAAGAGGGAGTTGCACAAGCAGAAGGGGTTCGAACACCTTGAGGGGCGTTTGCACCCATGAAAGGGGGTGCACATGTGGAGGGGGGGGTGTACATGTGCGGGGGGGGGGGGCAGCACCCGTGGAAGGGGTTTGAACACCCTGAGGGGGAGGTTGCACCCATGGAAGAGGGTTGCACACCCAGAAGATGGGGGTTGCACCCGCACAGAAGCATGCCAGAGCTGGAGGACACGCTCTGACAGCCGTAGCCCTGGGCTGGGTGCAGGTGTGGGGCTGAGCCGGGTCCCCTGCCCCACTGTGCCCCCCCGCGCCCCCTGCCCTGCTGCAACTCTCACCATGGCGGAGCAGATGCTGGTGCCGCGCAGGCTGTCCCCGCGCAGGCTGTCCCCGCGCAGGCTGCCCTGCCGGCTCTCTGCACGCAGCTGCAGCGTCTCCTCCAGCTGAAACAGCCCCATGAGACCCAGCACCCCGCAGCCCAGCTCCTGAGCCCCCCATGGCCCTGCCAGCATCCTGGGCATCCCCACCCCGCATCCTCTGCCACCACGGCCTGGCTCCTCCTGGGCACCCCGATACCCACCTCCTCCCAAGCACCCCACTGCCCAGACCCATGGGCACCCTGCTTCCTGGTCCTCCTTCAACACCCCCATACCCAGCACCCCAGGTACCTCGATACCCATCACCATGGGTACCCCAACACCCATCACTTTGGGCATCCCAGCATCCATGAGCCCAGTCACCCCAACATCCATCACCCAGAGTACTCCAAGACCAACTGCCTTGGGCACCCCAACATCCATCACCCCAGACACCCTCATCACCTAGGGTACTCCAAGACCCGCTTCCTCGGGCACCCCACCACCCAACACCCATGGCACCCCAATACCCATCACCCAGACTACCCCAAGTCCTACTGTCTTGGGCATCCCACCACCTATCACCCCAGGCACCCCAGCACCCCGGGCACCCCAAGACCCCCTCCCTTGGGCACCCCACCACCCAAGCCCCCCACCACCTGTGTGCGCGTGTCGGTGCTGTGGCTGGAGTGCAGGCGGCGGATGGAGTTCTCCCGGGTGAGCGTCAGCTCCTCCTCGCTGGGGGCATGGAGGGAGGTGCTCAGCATGGGGTCCTCATGTCTCCCACTGCCCCCCCCCACCCCTGCCGCCTCCCCCCCCCCCCCCCCCCCGACTCTTACTACTTCTCGGAGATACGCTTGGTCTTGCGCTTGTGATAGAGGGTCATGACGACGACAACAATGACAAGGACGCAGAGCAGGACGGCAGCGATGACGCCCACCACCACCACTGAAGCCGAGACCAGGTCCACCTTGCGCACCTCGTTGTCTGTGGGGACACCCGTGGGGTGGGCAGGCAGGGTGAGGGGGGATGAGATGATTGATGGGGGGGTCGATAGATGGATGGGTGGATGGACAGATGAGTACATGGATGAGTGGGTGGATGGATTCATGAATACATACATGGATGGATGGATGCGTACATCCATGGACAGATGGGTGGATGAGTCCATGGAAGGATGAATGAGTGTATCCATGGATGGATGGGCTGATGGATGGACAGACAGGTGAGTCCATGGGTGGGTGGGTGGATGCATGAATACATGGATGGATGGACGGATGAGTACATCCATTTGTTTGGACTCAATGATCTTAAAGATCTTTTCCAACCTAAATGATTCTATGATCCATGGACAGATGGATGGATGAGCCCATGGGTGGATGGATGGGTGGATGGATGGGTTGATGGATGGATGGGTAGGTGGACGAGGGGGTGGTTAGATGGTTAGATGGTAGAGATATGGATGGATGGAGAGAAGTGGCAGGAGGATGGATGATGGAAGGATGGATGGGCAGATGGATGAGTAGACAGATGAATAGGCAGATTGATGGAAAAGTAAATGGATGAGTGGACAGATGGGTGGATGAGTAGATGGGTGGGTGGATGAGTAGACAGATGAGTAGACAGACGGGAGCATGAAGGGAGAGATGAGTGTACGGATGGATGAACAAATGGATAGTGAGAAGTGAAAGGGGGGTGGATGGATGGACAAAGGGGTGGATGGAGGAAGAAACAGAGGGAGAGGTGGTTGGGTAGAGTGAAGTGGTGGGCGGTGGATGGATGGACAGACAAATGGAAGGACAGGTGAATGGACAGACGTAGGAAGAGTTGGGGGCAGGGAGGGACGACAGATGAGTAGACAGGCGAGTGCCTGGGAGGGGACAGACGGGTGGCAGGAAGGGCGAGCAGATGGAGAAAAGCGCAGGGAGGGACAGACGGACAGGCACAAGCAGTGTGGAACGGTGCTGCCCCCCCAGCCAGGCTCCCACCAACCACCCGGGACCCCCACCCCAACGCCCACCCACCACAGCACCCTCAGGGGGTACACGGGTGCCCCGCGCCCCCCGCAGCGCCCACCTGCCACCCTGCCCTTGATGCTGACGTTGGCCCGCGCCTCCTTGGCGGCCACGCGGTTGGAGACGCGGCAGATGTAGTCCCCGGCGTCGGCGGCGGCGAGGGGCCGCTGGAAGACGAGGGTGTCCCCCTTCACCCGCACGCCGGCGGGCAGCGGGGCGTTCAGCCTGCGGCGTGGCAGCACCATCAGCCCCCGGCGTGCCCGGGCGGGCGCGGGCGGCGGCGGCGCCGCC
Source organism: Buteo buteo (assembly GCF_964188355.1). Lineage (NCBI taxonomy): Eukaryota > Metazoa > Chordata > Aves > Accipitriformes > Accipitridae > Buteo > Buteo buteo. Next base: position 24,321,241 of record NC_134181.1, read on the forward strand.
ATCAAAGCCGGGGTTGCCAGTTCCCACGGCTGACGCCCTGCCCCGGCACTGGCAGGGCTTGCCTGGGCATGGCACCACCTGCCGCGCTCGCCGCCGCCACGGCCCTCGGCACGGGCACGCCTGGGCAGGGACACGGCGGGGACGGGCACAGGTGGGGACGTGGCGGGGGGGCATGGCAGGCACATGGGCATGGGGGACATGGCAGGGGACACAGCACGGACACCAGCACAGGCAGCTGGGACGTGGCAGGGACGTGGGACGTGGCCAGGACATGGGCACAGGCAGGGGACATGGCAGGGACACCAGCACAGGCAGCCGGGATGCAGCAGGGACATGGGCATGGGCAGGGAGGATGCGGCAGGGACGCTGGCACAGGCAGGGAATATGGCAGGGGACACCAGGACAGGCAGGGGGGACATGGTGGGGGCACAGGCACAGGCAGGGGACAGGGCAGGGACATAGGTAGGGGACACAGTAGGGACACGAACGTGCTCTGGAGACCTGGCAGGGAGACAGAAGTGCACAGGGGACACGACGGGGACACGGACATGGGCAAGGGGACACCATGGCAGGAACAGGGAGGCACGTGGGGATGCGGCAGGGACACTAACACATGTGCAGAGGGGGACAGCAGGGCCGGGGCCAGGCGGAGGGGATGGGGACAGTCCTCACCGTGTCCAGTTGTACGTGGGGGGTGGGTTGCCATCCCCCAGGCAGGTCAGAGTGGCCCCCTCCATGCCCTCCTGCCACTCCTCTGTGTGCCCCAGCACCGAGGCATCCGACAGGTCTGGGGACAAGGGGACAGTGAGGGGACGAGCAGGGATGATGCCCGTGTCCCCACAGTCCTACTGTGCCCCCCATGTCCCCAGTGTGCCCCCTGTGCCTCTTATCTCCCCCACGTCCTCAGTGTCCTCCCTGTCCCCTCCATTCCCAACACCTCGCCCTCTACGTCCCCAAAGTCCTCCATGCCAACGTCCCCCAATGCCCTCCATGGCTCCCTGCCACCCATGTCCCCCATGTGAACCTAGTCCCCATGTCCTTCATGGCCCCACGACCCTCCATCTCCCCAGTGCCCCCATGTCCTTCAATGCCCTCCATCTCCCCAACACCCCCAGTGACACCCACGATCCCCATGTTCCCAATGCCTCCCATGACCCTCAGTGCCCCCTGTGCCCACTATGTCCCCAGTGCCCCCCGTGTCTCTAACATCCTCCACATCCCTCAGTGCCTCCCATGCCCATCACGTCCCCAGTGCCCTCGGCATCCCCCAATATTCTCCATGTCCCCAGTGGCCCCCATGTCCTTCAATCCTCCCCACGTCCTCCATGGCCCTCGTGCCCCGCATGACCCTCAGCATCCCCCATTACCCCCATGTCCCCAGTGCCCATCATGTCCCCCCCGTGCCCTCCATGCCCTCCTCATCATTCCACGCCCCCCCCCCATGCCCCAGTGCCGCACAGGCGACGCTGAGGAGGTGGGTGATCCTCTTCTCGTGGCGCAGGCCAGGGTGGGCCACCACACAGGTCAGGCTCTTGCCGTTCATGCTGCGCCCGGGCACCAGGAAAAACTCGCTGGTGACGGAAGCGGAGCGGGCGTGCGCCGAGCGGCGCGTGGCGTTGGTGCCACGCACCTCCGTCTCCCAGCGTACTGAGGGCACCGGGCTGCCCTCCGCCGTGCACGAGGCCGCCAGCGTCCGGCCCTGACCCTCCTCCAGCGGCGGCCCTGGGTTCAGGATGGGCAGCGGCGGCACTGCGGGCGGCACCGGCGTCAGACCCATGCCGGCATTGGCACCTGTGGGTGCTGCCTCTGCTGCTGCGCTCCGCCGTGCCGGTGACCCCAGACCCGCCTGCCCCAACTGTGTCCCCAGCGTGACTTACTGGGTGCCCAGTACCAGTTCCCCTGTACCCATTTGCATTGCCCCATGCCCATTGCCCCGCACCTGTCGTGCGTTGCCCACCACCCCATAGCCGTTACCCCATCGCCCTGTAGCTACCATGCCATTGCCCCGTGCCCATCGCCCACCTATTGCCCGCTGTCCTGTGCCCATTGCCTCCTCCCCACCACCCATCACCCCCTCCCCACCACCCCGTGCCCATCGCCCATTGCCCGCTGTCCTGTGCCCATCACCACCTCCCCACCACCCATCACCCCACACCCATTGCCCCCTCCCCACCACCCTATACCCATCACCCCGTGCCTGCTGCCCCACGCCCATTGCCCATCACCCGCTGTCCTGTGCCCACTGCCCCTGGCCCATCACCCCCTCCCCACCACCCCATGCCCATCGCCCCATCACTCCATCCTCATCACCCCATGCCCATCGCCTACAGCTCCATGGCCCTTGCCCCCTCCCCACCACCCCATGCCCACCGCCCCATTCCCCGGGCACTCACCCAGCACCTTGAGGGTGAGTCGCCCCTCGAAGCTGCCCAGGGGGAAGGTGATGAGGTGACACTCGTAGTCACCCTCGTCCCCCTGCACGGCGTTCTTCAGGATGATGGCGCCGTCCTCCAGCGCCCCGTCCGCCCGCCGCAGCACCCGCCCAGCGTAGGGCTCCTGCACATGCTCCCCGTGCTGCCGGTTGAGCACGGCCACCTCGGCGTTCTGCCCCGTCGGGCCCCGCTTCAGCCAGGTCACCTGCACCACCTGCTCCTGCTCCTGCGCCCGGTACCGGCACGGCAGCACCACGTCCTGGCCCAGCACCGCCGTCACGCTGCGCTCCACCTCCACCACCCCCGAGCGGCAGCCTGCGGGCACCCAGGCTGGCACCCGCACGCTCGCTCGGCGCGCGGCTGCTGCCGTGCACGCACACAGCGCTCACACACAAGCAAGAACGCTCCGGCATACTTGCACGCGCTCCGGCACGCTCCGGGCACACTTGTGCTTGCACTCACATACACGCAAGAACACTTGGGCACGCTTGCGCACACTTGTGCTTGCACTCACATACACGCAAGAACACTTGGGCACGCTTGCACACGCTCCCGCACACTTGGGCACGCTTGCACTTGCACTCACATACATGCAAGAACCCTTGGGCACACTTGTGCACACTCATGCTGGCACTCACATACACGCAAGAACACTTGGGCACGCTTGCACACACTCCCACACACTTGTGCTTGCACTCACATACATGCAAGAACCCTTGGGCACGCTTGTGCACACTCATGCTGGCACTCACATACACGCAAGAACACTTGGGCACGCTTGCACACACTCCCACACACTTGCGCTTGCACTCACATACATGCAAGAACACTTGGGCACGCTTGCGCACACTCATGCTGGCACTCACATACATGCAAGAACACTTGGGCACGCTTGCGCATGCTCCGGCACGCTTGGGCACACTCGTGCTTGCACTCACATACTTGCAAGGACACTTGGACATGCTTGCACATGCTCTGGCACGCTTGGGCACAGCTGCGCTTGCACTCATGTACATGCAAGAACACTTGGGCACGCTTGTGCACGCTCCAGTATGCTTGCGCACACTTGTGCTTGCACTCACATACATGCAAGAACACTTGCGCGCACTTGTGCTTGCACTCACACACGTGCAAGAACACTTGCGCACACTTGGGCGCACTTGTGCTCGCACTCACATACATGCAAGAACACCTGGGCACGCTTGCACAAACTCATGCTGGCACTCACATACACGCAAGAACCCTTGGGCACGCTTGTGCACGCTCCAGCACGCTTGCACACACTTGTGCTTGCACACATCCAGGCATTTCTTCGGCTGCGCTAACGTACACTCAGGCATGATTGGGCACGCTCGTGTACACTTGTGTTTGCACTCACACCCATGCATTCTTGGGTGCACTCATACATGCAGGCACGCTTGGGCACACTTGTGCTTGCACATGCTTACACGTTTCTTCAGGCTCACTCACATACACTTGGGCGCACTTGAGCACGCTTGCTGACACTTGTGCTTGCGCATGCTCACGCATGCTTAGGTGCACTCACATACACGCAGGAACACTTGGGCACACTTGCACACACTCAGGCACGCTTGTGCACGCTCATACATACTTGTGCTTACAAACGCTCACGCATCCTTGGGTGTGCCCACAATCACTTAGGTGCATTTACGCACACTCACGCACACTTGTGCGGGCTCAGGCGTGGTTGGGCACACTCCTGCATTCCTTGGTGCACTCACACATCCTCAGGTACACTCGGGCACAGTTGTACACTCAGGCGTGCTCGAGCGCACTCCTGTGTGCTCAGGCATGCTTGTGCACACTCATACGGGCTTGGGCACACTTGGGCTTGCTTGGACACGCTCATGGGTGCACTCTATGCTCATGCGTGCCCGAGTGCGCTCACACACACTTATGAGCACTCAGGCAAGCTTCCGCATGCTCACATGTGCTCGGATGTGCTCACACACATGCACACACACTTCAGCACGTTCATGCATGCTTGCGCATGTTTGGATACGCTTGGGCATGGTTGGGCACGCTCGTGCACACTTGGACATGCTCATGCTTGCACACACACTCAGGCATGCTTGGGCACACTCACACGTGTTTAGGCACGCTTGCACGTGCACAGGCACGCTCATGCACACTTGGGCACCCTCCAGCATGCTCAAACATGCTTGTACATGCTTATGCATGCTTGTGCACCCCTGGACACACTTATGTGTGCTTGAACGTGCTCACACACGCTCATGCACACTCACACATGCTTGGAGATACTTGTGAATGCTTGGGTGTGCTCACACATACTCATCATGATTGGGCACATTTGCACCTCTCGGACACAGTCGTGCACACTCCTGCACGCTCGGGCATGCTTCTGCACACTTGTACATGCTCCTGTACGTTTGGGCATCCTTATGCCAGCATAGACACACTCATGCACACTTGGGCACGCTCACACATGTGCAGGCACGCTCAACCATGCTTGGGCATGCTCACAGACATTTGCACACACCTGTGCGTGCTCATGCACGCTTACGCACACTTGGGCACCCTCACACACACACAGGCAGGTCCACCCATGCTCGCACGCGCTCAGGCACGCTCACGCACGCTCGCACACACCCGCACGCACTCAGGCCTGCTTGCACGCTTACGCTCGCTCCTATATGCTCCCATCTCCTCCCGCACGCTCACCCACACGGTCCCCTATCCCCGTCCGCCCAGCAGCCGCATGCGCGCGTGCGAGGCTGGCGGGTGTTGGGGCGGGGCGCGGGGCCCGCCCAGCCGCTCGGCGACGCCGGGGGAAGCGGCCAGGCCGGCACGGCCAGCCCAACCGGCCGGCGCGCATGCCGGGCTCTGCCGTGGCTTGCGGAGGGCTCCCGCCCCCGCCGGCCCCCGAGGCCTCCCCGCTGAGCCCCCCACCGCACCGCTTGCCGTGCCCGGCCTAATTACCCCCCGATTAGTCGACGGATTAATTAAATAATTGCGGCGCTGCCCGGGCCGTGAGTCACAGCTGCGCTGCCCCCACAGCCCCGGCCCTGCCTCAGTTTCCCCTCACGCGGTGATGGGGTCCAGAGGGGGATGAGGGTCCCGGCGCGGTTGGGGTGCCGATGCCGGGGTGGGTGCCGAGTGCCGGGGTGCCGTCGGGGCTGGCGAGCGGCCCCCGCCGCGGGGCGTCCCCACCCAACGGGGCCGAGCGCGTGGGAACGGAGCCGGGAACCGGCTCAACCGGATCCCGTGGCCCCCACGCCCCGGCCGGGCTCGCGCCTGCGGGCCCGGGGAGACAGGGGTCCCGGGCCCAGGGAGATGGGAGGGGGGTCCGGGGTGGGGGGGGGGGGTCAGGCCTGGGGAGCGCACACACAGCCCAACCTTTGCAGCGACGCGTGTGCGCAGGCCGGCATCGCCCCTCGGCACGTGCAGCAGGGCCGTGTGCCCGTACAAGCGTGTGCGCTCGTGCCCCCCGGGGGGGACACATACGCACGCGTGGACCCCCCCCCAAAAGGGGTCTCACACGCGTGGTGGCCCCACGCACACCGCGGGTGCGCGCGCGCACACACACACACGCACCCCCCGGGGGGCCGCGGGCCCGACGCCCAGTGATGGGCTGGGTGCAGCTGCGTGCCCCTGGCCAAGTTGCCCCCCACTCACGGCATGAAGCCCCCGACCCCCTCCCGGCTGTGAGTCGCGGAAGCGGGGGGTCAGCACCCCCCGGGGTGACGTCACACACACACCCCCACGGCGTCCAGCCCGTTCCCACGGGTCCTCCGCCAGTGGGGAAACTGAGGCACGGCGCGGGGGGGTGGGCAGGGCACTGAACCCCCCCTGCTCTGCAGCACCCTCGGGTGCAGCACCCACTGCGGCACAGCTCGGGGCGGGGGGGGGGGGGGTGGCACCCCCCAAGCGTGGGGGAGACAATGGGGAGGGGGCGGGGACCCCCCCGGGCAGCCCGCTGCCCCCCGCCCCCCGAGCGGGAGCGCCCTGTTCCCACGGTGTGTGGTGTGTGTGTGTGTGTCCCCCACCCCCGCGTCACCAGAGGGGTCCGCCCCCCTCCCCCCCCCGGCCCGTTCCCCGGAGGTGCGCGCACCCGGACACGCGCACAGGTGCGCGCACCCGCGTGTGCGGCGCCCACGGCGCAACCCCCGGCACGGCACGGCGCGGGGACACGGACACGGACACACGCACGGGACACGGAGACACACGGACACGCACGGACACACGGTCACGCGCACACGGACACACACGCGGCCACAGGTGCGCGGAGCCACAGGTGCACACGCGAGCGCACACACGTACACACGCACACGCACACCCTCCGCTCCCCGCGGGCCCTGCCCGGGCCCCGGGCCCCGGCCCCCGGGGCTCGCCCCCCCCTCCGCCCTCCGGTCCCGCAGCCCCGGGCCCCCCCGACCCCCCCGCCCCGAGGCAGCCGGTGCCCCCGCCCCCGTCCCCACCCCCGGTCCCGTCTGCCAGCCCGGAGCAGCCGGTGCTGCCGGTCCCGGTTCCTTCCACCTCCCCCCACCCCGGGGGCCGGTTCCCACCCGGGGTCCCGGTTCCCACCCCGGGTCCCGGTCGCGCCTTACCGGTGGCGGCGAGGAGGAGGAGGAGGAGGAGGAGGAGGAGGAAGGGCGTCCCGGGCCGCATCCCGCGGGGGGCCATGCGGACACCTGCGGGCTCACGGCGCTGCTCGGCCCCCGGCCAGCACCATCCGGGCCGCACCGGGCTGCACCGGGGCGAACCGGGCGACGCCGGGACGAACCGGGCTAAGCCTTACCGGGCTAAACCGGGCCGCGCCGGGCCGCTCCGGGCTGCACCGGGCCGAACCGGGCGGCTCCGGGCCGAGCGCGGCGGAGGGGCCGGTGCTGCGCCGCTCCGAGACGGGACGGGACGGGACGGGCGGAGCCGGCGGCGGGGCGGGGTGGCCGGGGGCGGGGCCTGAGGGGGTGGGGTCGGCCGGGCGGGGCCGGGCGGGGCGGACCGGTCCGGCAGGTAGGGGCAGGGGCGGGGCCGAGGGCGCGGCCTTAAAGGGGCGACAGTCACCGACGGGGCGCGGCGGGTCCCGCCCGGGCGATCCCTCGCCGCGTCGGACGGCGGCTCCCGGTGACATCCCTCGTCCCGCCCCGGTACCTCCGGTGTCCCCGTGGGTGCCCCTCAGTGACACACACACACACACACACACACACACACACACACACACACACACACACACCGTGCCCCTCCCAGTCCATTCCCCCTGCCCCACGGCCTCCCATTAACCCCCAGTTCCCCCTCCCTCAGACCCGCCCAGGGTGAGACCCCGCAACCATCCCTGTTCCTGCCCAAACCCTGGGAAGGGGGAGGGCTGTGGGCTGGCACCGACCCACACACACACGCAATTTGGGGTCCCCAAATCCCACCGGACACCACAGGGCAGCCCACGGCGGGGGAGGGGCCTGGCAGTTTATTGGCACAGCAAGAGTCGGGGGGGGGGAGGGGGCAAAACAGGGGTGGGGGGGAGGGAGTGGGAGAGCAGGGGGAGCTCAGCCCTGCAGAGACCAGGCACAACTCAGCACAGCAGTGACTGGACACAACTCAGCACAGCAGTGACCTGCATCCCAGGGTGCACCCACCCGACTCCTGCGGGGAGGAGGGTGAGGGCAAGGGCAGGAGCGGGGACCCCCCCGAGGCGGCTGGAGCCCCTCAGGCACCCGCCACTTCAGAGCTCTCTGGAGACGGGTCCTTGGCAGCGGCACAGAGGTGGAAAAGCCCTGGGGGAGAGAGGAGCCCGTGGGGCACGGGGACGGCTCAACGTGGGTGTGGGGGAGCCTTCCCTGCTGCCCCCCATCTGTGGGTGCTCTCGGCACGTGGCCGGCCCCAGCTCAGCCCTGCAGAGACCGGGCACAGCTCAGCACAGCAGTGACCAGGCCCTGCGGGTGCTGCTACCTGCTGAGCCGATGAGGACGACGGCGACCCAGCCCAGGATGTAGGACCAGGAGAAGCGCCAGGCAGTGCGGGCTGGCCCCAGGAGGCTCAGCGTGCCAGCCGTGTACACCCCCAGCCCCAGCAGTGCCAGCAGACCTGCGGGCAGAGGGGATGGGTCGGCAGCACGGGCCAGCCCAGCCTGCGAGCCCCCAGCCAGGCAGGCAGAGGCTAGGCACAGCTCAGTGCAGCAGTGACAGGCACGGCTCAGCCTGCAGAGACTGGGCACAGCTCAATGCAGCAGTGACTCCCGTGGGGACAGCCCCTGAGCTCCGTGTGCCCCAGCCCCACCCCTCCATCCCGTCCCCACGTACCAGCCAGGAGCAGGGTGACACCGGCCACGCGGGCACGCGACCGCCGGGCAGCACTGGCCACGATGGAGAGCCCCAGAGCGAGGCCGGCGGTGGCAGTGAGCACCGAGAGCAGCATCAGCACCCGTGTGGCCTCCCATAAGGCTGGTGGGGGACACACAGAGGTGTTGGGGACACAGGACCCCAAGCAAGTACATGCCCAGAACACAGCCCCCCACACCTTGCCTGCAGAGGCTGGGCATAGCTCAGCGCAGCAGTGCCCGCCCCCCCCCCCCCCCGCAGAGACCATGCACAGCTCAGTGCAGCAGAACTCCCCCCAATCCCCACCCCACAGAGGCTGGACACAGCTCAGTGCAGCAGTGACCCCCCCCACCCCACAGCAACCAGGCACAGCTCAGCACAGCAGTGCTCCCCCCCCCCATTCCCCACCCCTCAGAGACCAGGCACAGCTCAGTGCAGCAGAACTCCCCCTAATCCCCACCCCACAGAGACCAGGCACAGCTCAGCACAGCAGTGCTCCCCCCCCCCCCATTCCCCACCCCTCAGAGACCAGGCATAGCTCAGCACAGCAGTGCCCCCCTCCCGCCCCGCAGAGACCACGCACAGCTCAGTGCAGCAGAACTCCCCCCAATCCCCACCCCACAGAGACCAGGCACAGCTCAGCACAGCAGTGCTCCCCCCCCATCCCCACCCCGCAGAGACCGGGCACAGCTCATCTCACCCGGTGCCTACCCGGAGTGCCGGGGTGGGGGCGGCAGTGCCCCCCGAGGCAGGTTCGCCACAGCCCGAGGCTGGCAGTGCCACCGGGCGCCCGGCGCTGCAGCCAGAAGTGGGTGGCGGTGGCGGCCAGGAGCAGGGCCAGGCCGCTGGCCCCACAGAGCAGCCCCCCGCCAGCCGGCATCCCCCTGCGCCAGGGAGGGGCTGTGGGGGCTGCTGCCACCCCCGGGGGGGGGGGGGGAGGCAGCACCAGGGGACACAGGGGACAATCGTGGGGACGTCTCTGGGGAACACGGGGGTACCTGGAGGGGGCATCTCCAAGGGATGCAGGGGACAATTGTGGGACATCTTGGGGAGGGGGGGGCGGCATCTCCAGGGGACACTGGGGACAATTGTGGGGACATCTGCAGGGGACAGGGGGGTACCCGGGGGGGGCAGGGCTGGGGCATCTTCAGGGGACCCTGGGGACACCCATGGAGACAGCTGCAGGGGCTGTCAGTGGAAGCCAGGGTGGCATCTCAAGGATATGGGGGTACCTGAGGGTGGCATCTGCAGGGGACAATTGTAGGGACATCTTGGGGGGGTGTACCCGGGGGTGGCATCTCCAGGGGACACAAGGGGCACCTATGGGGACATCTCTGGGGCACATGGGGGTACGCGGGGGGCCATCTCCAGGGGATGCAGGGGACTATTATAGGGACATCTCTGGGGGGGGGTGTACCCGGGGGGGGGACATCTCCAGGGGACGCAGGGGAAAATCGTGGGGACATCTGCAGGGAACATGGGGATACCTCGGGGTGGCATCTCCAGGGGACACAACAGGCACGCATGGGGACATCTCTGGGGGTCATAGGGGTATGCGGGGGGGGGCACCTCCAGGGAACACAGGGGACAATTGTAGGGACATCTCTGGGGGAGGGCTGTACCCGGGGGGGGGTGTGCATCTCCAGGGGACACCCATGGGGACACCTGCAGGGGCTGTCAGTGGAAGCCAGGGTGGCATCTGAAGGATATGGGGGTACCCGGGGGCGGCACCTCTAGGGACATTGGGCACTCGGGGGTGGCACCTTGGGGGACACCAGGGGCATCTCTGCGGGACACCACAGGGGACCCAGGGGTGGCACCCCTGGGAGGCGGGTGGGGAATGGGGGACAGACCCCTCCCAGGCACCCACCCCCAGCCACTCACCTGCCTTCAGCACCCACCAGCTGTGCGCCCCATGGCCGCCTGTGCCTCTGTCCCTCTGTCCCTCTGGGATGGGGACGGGGGCCCTGGGCGGCAGGGGGGGTGCCGAGGCCGTGGGGGCACGTGGCAGTGCCATTGTCGGGGACACAATGCAGGGAAGGCTCTGGGTGCTGCCGTCACCCGGGTGCTGACACGGCAAAAGCTTGTCCCCGCCGGGGTGGCAATGTGGGGGGGGGCAAGTGACACAGCCGGCGTCCCACCCTGCCCCCCCCCCAATCCCAGTGTCCCCTCCAGTACCCTGGGGACAGCGGGTGCCATCACCATGGGCAGGATCAGTCCCGGGTGAGCTGGGGACCCTGCAGCCACCGGGCTGGGGATGGGACACTGGGGACCTGGGAGAGACTGGGAGCAGGGGGGACACTGAGATGGGGGGGTCAGGGGGGCCGGGGAGACATGGGGGACACAGAGGAAAGGGACATTGGGAACACTGGGGGTGTGAGTGGGGGGGGAGCCCCCCAGGGTGGGGGTCAGTCCCCAGGGGTGGCCAAGGAGGCGCCGGCCGGGGCTGTCCCCTAGTGCCACTGTCCGCGTGGCACATGCTGGGGGGGGACACATGTGCTGCACACGCATGTGGCCAGGCACGCTTGTGCACACCCCCGCCACACACACACGTGTGCGCACCCCCCAGCACACGTACACGCGTGTGCACACCCCTCCCCACATGCCCCCGCACGTGCCCCCACCCCTCACATGCACACCCAGACACACGCACACACCCCCGTGCACCCTTGCACATACGTGTGCGCACACGCACACGCACATATGCACACACATGCGCGCACTCACACATGCCCGGGCACACACTCTCGCCGGGTCACAGGCCGCAGGCTGGCGGCAGCAGCAGGAGGAGGAGGAGGAGGCCGAGGCTGCAGCTGCCACGGGGGGGGGCCCTGGAGCAGGGGGGGCTGCAGGGGGCCCCTGCGGAGAGGGGGGGCAGGGGGGGAAACCACCTCAGGGGCTGCCCACGTCCCCATGGGCCTGATGCTACGGTGAGGTGCTCCTGCTGCCCCCACCCCCCCTACAGCACTCACAGCCCCGCAGCCATCCCAGCAGCCCCGATGCCAGGGTGAGGGGCTCCCACCAACCACCATCCCACAGCACCCACAGCCCCAACACCACGGTGAGGGGCTCCCACAGCCCCAACACCAGGGTGAGGGGCTCCCACTGCCCACCATCCCCACAGCCCCAATGCCAGGGTGAGGGGCTCCCACCATCCCCGCAGCCCCGAAGCCAGGATGAGGGGCTTCCACTACCCACCATTCCCACAGCACCCACAGCCCCGACACCAGGGTGAGGGGCTCCCACCACCCACTATCCCCATAGCCCCAATGCCAGGGTGAGGGGCTCCCACTGCCCACCATCCCCACAGCCCCGACACCAGGGTGAGGGGCTCCCACTGCCCACCATCCCCACAGCCCCGACACCAGGGTGAGGGGCTCCCAGCATCCACCATCCCTGCAGCCCCGACACCAGGGTGAGGGGCTCCCACTGCCCACCATCCCCACAGCACCCACAGCCCCGACACCAGGGTGAGGGGCTCCCACTACCCACCATCCCCACAGCCCTGACACCAGGGTGAGGGGCTCCCAGCATCCACCATCCCTGCAGCACCAATGCCAGGGTGAGGGGCTCCCAGCATCCACCATCCCCACAGCCCCGACACCAGGGTGAGGGGCTCCCACTGCCCACCATCCCCACAGCACCCACAGCCCCGACACCAGGGTGAGGGGCTCCCACCATCCCCGCAGCCCCGACGTCAGGGTGAGGGGCTCCCACTGCCCACCATCCCCACAGCACCCACAGCCCCGACACCAGGGTGAGGGGCTCCCACCACCCACTATCCCCACAGCCCCAATGCCAGGGTGAGGGGCTCCCACCATCCCCGCAGCCCCGAAGCCAGGGTGAGGGGCTTCCACTACCCACCATCCCCACAGCACCCACAGCCCCGACACCAGGGTGAGGGGCTCCCACCACCCACTATCCCCATAGCCCCAATGCCAGGGTGAGGGGCTCCCACCATCCCCGCAGCCCCGACGCCAGGGTGAGGGGCTCACCGCCGCTGAGGAGCAGCATCACCTCCCCGCAGGCACAGTCGTCCTCACCCAGCAGCAGGCAGGTGTAGGTGCCAGCGTCCTCATCCCGCAGGCGCCGCAGGACCAGCACCCCTGGGGTGTCAGTGGGTGCCGGCAGCACGGTGCAGTTGCAGTCGGGTGGGCCGCAGCGGGGGCGGCCACAGCTCTGGCTGCAGATGGCAGCACTGGGGCCCACGGGGTCACCCCAGAAGTGCCAGTGCACGGCCCGCAGCTGGCCCAGGGGGGCACCCACCAAGGGGCACCCCAGGGTGATGCTGGCACCCACTGTGCCGTTGGCCTGTGCCCGGCCCCGGTGGGGGCTGTGGCACAGCCCGCAGACCTCCGAGGTGTCACCACGGCCCGCGGCCGGCTCAGCTGGGCCGTGGCAGGGGCCCAGCGCCAGGGGGCCTGGGGACAACAGGGACTGTCACCGGCACATGGCACCGACCTGTGGTACGGCCTTGGGGGGGCCCTGGGGACTGCCACCATCCCACGGCCACGGGGGACACTACTGGGGGACCCTGGGGACTGTCACCATCCCACGGCCTCAGGGACACTGCTGGGGGACCCTGGGGATGGTCACCATCCCACGGCCACGGGGGTCACTACTGGGGGACCCTGGGGACTGCCACCATCCCATGGCCACGGGGGACACTGCTGGGGGACCCTGGGGACTGTCACCATCCCACGGCCACGGGGGTCACTACTGGGGGACCCTGGGGACTGCCACCATCCCACGGCCTCAGGGACACTGCTGGGGGACCTGGGGATGGTCACCGTCCCACGGCCATGGGGGTCACTACTGGGGGACCCTGGGGACTGCCACCATCCCACGGCCTCAGGGACACTGCTGGGGGACCCTGGGGATTGTCATTGTCCCACAGCCACGGGGGTCACTACTGGGCACCCTGGGGACTGTCACCGTCCCACGATGTGGCCATGGCGGGGACTCACCAGTGTGGGACACTCGGGGACCGTCACCACGACAGCTCGGCGACGGGACAGGGACCGGGATGGGGACACGGGGACAGGGACGGGGGCATGGGAAGGGACAGGGACAGGGACAGGGACACCCTCCTCCCCCAGCCCCGAGCCCCACCGTCTCCCGCAGTGTCGCCGTCGTCCCCCCGCTGCTCCCGGTCCCCCAGCCCCCCCTCCGCGACCCCGCAGCCCGACCCCCCGACCCCCCCCCGGGACCCACCGGGGGGCAGCAGGGCTGAGCCCAGCCCCAGGGGCAGCAGCAGGACCCACATCTCCGGGCGGTGGCTCGGGGGGGGGGCGGGACGGGGCGGGAGGTGGGGCGGGAGGGGGCGGCACCGAGGGCGGTGGAGGGGGGCGACGGGGACGGACGGACACCACGACGTAGGACACCCCCATCCCAGGGCTGGCGGGGTCTGCCCGGGGTCGCCCGTCGCCCCCCACGCCGGGCTCCGCCCGGCGTGGGGGGCGACGGGCGACCCCGGGCAGACCCCGCCAGCCTCGGGGGGGGGGGGGCAAATAGGAGGACACCCCCCCAGCCACGTGGCTCCTTTGCCTTGGTGGCCCCAAAATGCACCCGGCTGTGTGTGTGCGTGTGTGTCCCACCCGAGACCCCGTGTTGTCACCTCAGCTCTGGCCCGGGAGTTGGGGATCACTCTGACCCCCATGTCCCACCACTGTCCCCACTGCTGGAGGATGCTCAGGGATGGCCCGGGGGGGGGGGTCACTGTCACCCCTATGTCACATCCAGAGTGTCCTTGTCACCCCCATGTCCTACCCAGGGGAGTCACTGTCACTCCCATGTCCCACTGCCACCCCACTGCAGCCCGCTCGGCTCCACTGGGGTCCCCGCCACGTGCATCAAATCCACTGGGGCTCAGCATGGAGAAAGGGGGCTTCTTGCTGGGGGGGGCTGCTGAATCCCAAAACCGCCACATCAACCCCCCAAAATCCTCCCAGGCCCTGAAGATGCTGCCCCCCCCCCCAGACCCCCCCGGCTTTCCTCTCCTTTCCAGGCTGGAACAGGAAAGGGACCCCCCTGGGCCCGCCTGGCGAGGGTCCGGTGCCAGCACCCGTGGAGGGAGGGGGACCGGACGCTTCCACCCACCATGGGGAAACCACGCCTGGAGGCCAAGTGCCACTTCGGGCCCTTTATTGGACGGGGGGGGGACTCCCAGGGGGACCCCCGCATCCCGTACCCCCCCCTTTTCCTGCCCCCGCCTCAGTCCTCCAGGTTGCGGAAAGCCGCCTGCATCTCCTCGTTGAGCTGGGCGAAGGCAGCTGTGATGTTGGCTTCGCCGTCCTTCACCGGGTCCTGGGGACATGGTGGCATCACCCACTGCACCTCCCCAATGGGGGTCACAGCCCCCCGACACCCACCTTGAACTTCATGGCACTCAGCTTGTAGAGGATGTCCCCCAGGCTCTCGCGGATGGTGGCCCAGGTGATGCGGCGCTCGCCCGGCACAGTGGCCTCCACGGCGTGCCGCGCCAGCTCGTAGAAGGTGACCATGTTGTGCAGCATCCCCACTGTCTTGTAGAAGGGGCAGAACCTGGGGGGGGGTGTCATCGGGGGGGGGTCAGTGCTGGCACCAGGGGGGCCGGAGGGCTGCGGGGGCGGTGGGGGTACCTGTCGTAGGAGGAGTAGCCATTCTGCTGGAGGAAGTCATCCTTGAGGAGCTTCGCCACCTCCAGCGTCACCTTGTCAGCCTCGGCGAGGGACGCCTGCAGGGGGACAGGTGTGGAGTGTCCCCATTCCCATCCCCATCTCACCCCATATCCTATGTCCTCATCCCCAGCCCATCATGACCCCATCCCATCCATCCCATCCCAATCCCATATCCCCCATTCCCATCCTCATCCCATAGCCCATATCCCCATCCCCACCCCAGTCCCATCCCATATCCCTGATCCCATTCCTCATCCCCCATTCCACCCTCATCCCCATCCCCAACCCCTCCTATCGCCACCCCGTATCCCTATCTGCTTCTCCATCCCCAACCATTATGTCTCCATCCTCATCCTCATCCCATATCCCATATGCCCATCCAATCTTTATCCCAGTCCCTACCACAATTCCATCCCGTATCATCCATCCCACCTCCATCCCCTATTCCCTGTCCCATCCCGTATCCCACCTTGCCGACCAACTGGACAATCTCGGCCAGCTCCTCTTCCTCCTGCAGGATCTCCCTGGCCCGGCTGCGCAGGGTGGGGAACTCGGGGTACAGCCCCTCGTAGTGGGACTCCAGCGCCCGCAGGTACCTGCTGTAGCTGATCAGCCAGTTGACCGAGGGGAAGTGCTTACGCTGTGCCAGCTTCTTGTCCAGCCCCCAAAAAACCTGGGAGGGCACGGGGTGGGGGTTGTCAGGGATGGCCATGCCTGGACGGGGGGGTCCCCGGTGCATCCCGCTCACCTGCACGATGCCCAGTGTGGCCGAGGTGACGGGGTCTGAGAAGTCCCCTCCCGGTGGGGACACACTGCGGGGGACAGAGGGTAGGGGCCTTGGCAGGGTGGCCAGAGTGGGGGTCCCCCACGCCACCCCCCTCCTCGCCGCAGCCCCCCCCACTCACGCGCCGACGATGCTGACGCTGCCCTCACGGGCAGGGGACCCCAGGCAGCGCGCTCGCCCCGCGCGCTCGTAGAATGATGCCAGGCGGGCGCCCAGGTACGCAGGGTAGCCGCTGTCTGCGGGGAGCACGGCGTCACCAGGGGGGCCGGAGCCCCTCACCGTGACCTCGGGGCTAGCGGAGGGGCGAGGGGTTCCTCCCGCCCCGGGACCGGGGCTCACCCGCCGGCATCTCGGCCAAGCGCCCCGAGATCTCGCGCAGTGCCTCGGCCCAGCGGGAAGTGGAGTCGGCCATCATGCTGACGTGGTGGCCCATGTCGCGGAAGTACTCGGAGAGCGTGATGCCTGCGTCGGCGGCACGCGGCTCACACGCTTGGCACAGCCCTCACGCCCTCGGTGTGCACCCCTTGCACGCTTGGCGCGCGCTCCAGCGAGCTCACGGCTGCCCTTCTGTGCGCCCATCCATGCACAGGGCTGGGTGCACAAGTGGCCCCACAGCGTGCATGCACGTTCACACATGCCACACACACTCACATGTGCCGCACACACCCCCCCCCGCCACGGCGGTCCCCAGCCCACCGGTGTAGATGGAGGCTTCACGGGCGGCCACCGGCATGTTGGAGGTGTTGGCCACCAGCGTCGTGCGCTTCATGATGGTCTCTGTCCTCCCGTCCACCTCCATGGTGAGCTGGGGACAGCGTCACCGTCACCACCCGGCCACCAGCCCCGCAGCACCCAGCTGACCGTCACCCCATCGCCGTGCCACCCATCCCCACCTCGGGGAAGTCCCGCAGGACCTCGGACATCTCGTTGCCCCGCTCGCCACAGCCCACGTAGACGATGATGTCACTGTTGGAGTACTTGGACAGGGACTGAGAGATGACAGTCTTGCCGCAGCCAAAAGCGCCCGGGATGGCCGTGGTGCCACCCTGCACGCACCTGGGGATGGGGACGCGTGGGGACAGCTGAGAGTGGCGGCTGCAGAGGGGGGACAGTCCCCCCACACCACCCAGCTACATCCCCATGGAGATGGGAGGGACCCCCATCCCCGTCCCTGTCCCCATCTCTCCTGGGCACTGTCTGGAGTGATTGTGACCCCCCCCAGTGTCACCCACCAGCCCTCCCACTGTCCCCTTTTTCCCCAGCAGGGCTGTCCCCACCCTTGTCCCTGTTCCCAGCCCCAACCCTGTCTATGTCCCCATCCCTGTCCCCATCCCCCATCCTTGTCCCCCATCCCCATCCTTGTCCCTTGTTCCTATTTCCAGCCCTATCCCCACTTCCATCCCTGTCTCACATCGCTGTCCCCTGTCCCCAGCCCCATCTCTGTCCCTGTTCCCCATCCCCAACCCTGTCCCCATCCCTGTCCCTGTCCCCCATCCCTGTCCCCAATCCCCATCTCCAGCCCTATCTCCATCCCCATTCCTGTCCCCATCTCCCACCCTTGCCCCCCACCCCGGTCCCAGTCCCTACGGGAAGAGGGCGTCCAGCACCCGCTGGCCCGTCAGCAGCGGATGATTTGCTGGCAGCTTCTCGGCCACAGGCCGGGTCTGTCTCACCGGCCAGACCTGCAGCATGGTCAGCTTCTCTGCGCTGCCCTGGAAGTCCAGCTCCAGCACCACGTCCTGCGGGGGGTACAGGAGGGACGGACAGGGCAGTGGGGACAGGGGACCCCGACACCCACCACCCTGCCGTCCATCACCAGCCTCCCACCCTCACCGAGACGCTGTAGTGCCCGGGGGGTGCGATGTAGGTGACGGTGCCGCGGCTGCGGGGTGGCACCATGATCTTGTGCTGGATGAGCGAGTTCTCAGCCACCGTCCCGTAGATGTCACCACCGGTGACGTGGCTCCCAACCTGGAGGGTGGGGGTGGCCGTGAGGATGCGGGACCCCAATGGGGACAGGCTGCGTCCCCTCCAGGGGTGCTGGGAGAAGGGGTGGCCGTCCCCGCATCCCCAGGAGGCATGTGGGGACACGCACCCGGACGTGGGGACACGCACCCGGACATCCTTGCTGGGGGTGAAGTCCCAGGTGAGGTGCCGGGGCAGCGCGGGCACGTTGGTGCCCCGTGGGATGTAGATGCTGCAGGTGAGCTGGGCGATGTCCCGCAGCGGACGCTGGATCCCATCGAAGATGGAGCCCAGGATGCCAGGACCCAGCTCCACCGAGAGCGGCTTCCCCGTTCGCAGCACTGGGTCCCCCACCCGCACCCCCGCTGCCCCCACGCTCAGGAAAGGCCACCAATGAGATGGGGACGGGGACAGGATGGGGGGGACCGGAGGGGCAGGAAAAGATGGGGGGACAGGGCAGGATGGGGGGGGGCAGGGAGGAGACAGGAAAGGACAGGGGAAGATGGCAGGGTGGGAATAGGGATAGGGAGAAGGCAGGGGAGGATCGAACAAGGGGACAGCGGAGGATGGCAGGGACAGGGCAGAGACCAGAGTGGGGGACAGGGGCAGGTGGGGAGGGGGACAGGGGAGGAAGGGAAGGGCAGGACGGGGAGGTGGGAGGGGACAGAGGGGAACAGGGGAGGATGAGGGGACAGAGAAGGACAGGAGGGACAGGGAAGGGGGACCGGGGACAGGGGGGTACAGGGGGGTAGGGGACACAGAGAAGGACAGGGAAGG
The DNA here is from genome assembly GCF_964188355.1 of Buteo buteo. NCBI lineage: Eukaryota > Metazoa > Chordata > Aves > Accipitriformes > Accipitridae > Buteo > Buteo buteo. The sequence goes on from NC_134181.1 coordinate 24,340,154, forward strand.
GCAGGGGTGGTGGGGAGGGGACATGGGGACAGGCAGTGCCGGCAGGATACAGGTCTCCTCGTAGACCTGAAGAGTGGCCATGTCCCCCTCCAGCCGGATGATCTCCCCCACCAGCTCCGCATGCCCCACGCGCACCAGCTCATACATGGCCGCCCCCGCCATGCGGGTGGCTGTCACCACTGTGGGGACACGCCACCGTCACCCTGACCCGGCCCCGACCACTCCCCCAGCAGCTCCCTTGTCCCCAACCCATCCCCATCCCTGTCCCCTCCCCACGACCTTCCCAGCTGCTCCCCCATCCCTGTCCCCTCCCCAGGTCCCATTTTGAGACCAAAAAGACCATTGGGGTCCCTGTCCCTGCGTCCCCGCTGCTGGTACCGGGACCCGAGACGCCGTGGACAGAGCCCAGCAGACTCTCCCTCTCGGCCTCCGCCAGCCGCGGCCCCCCGGCCCCCTCCATGGCGTCCCCGGCCAGTCCTGGTGTCACCGGCGTTATATGGGGCCACCAGCTGCAGGGAACCGGCTGAGCCCGGTGGGAGGTGATGCCGCGGGTGGGGGCTGTATACAGTCAACAAGGGCCACGTCCCCTCCTCTTGTCCCCCTCCTCCTGCCACCACCGCCGCACCCTAGGGTGCCACACACCGGCACGCACCGGCACACGCCGACCTCTGCCTCGCTCAGGGTGACGGTGACACCCTCCCTCCCTGGTGCCACCACCGGGTCTCCGTCCCCTCCTGGGTGCGTGTCCTGGGGTCTCTGTCTCCCCAGGGACCTGCCCCCCCTCCACATCCCCTGTCCCTGCCTTTTGGGGTGTCCACAGCCCCCAGCAGCATACATGTGCACCCTCCCGTAGCACCCACCACCCTGATTTTGGGGCCCCCTCACAGCGTTTCAGGCACTGGGGGGGTGTTTCTCCGCACACCCCCCCCAGCCCCACGTGAGGCTGGGGCAGCAGCTCCAGCACTGGTGGTGATCCCACAGCTGCCGGGGGGGGGGTGTAGGGGGGGCAAGCTGTTGGCGATCACACCCAGGGAAGCACCACAGAGCATTTCTGGTGGCCAGAACAAGAAACCAGCGGGCCAGGCCAGCCCGGTGCCACCACCTGCCCACCGCATTGCCCCCAAAGTGCCACCTCTCCCTGGGAGAGGGGGACGGTGATACTAGGTCACCTGTGGCAAGCCAAGCCAGGGGTGTGGGGGGTCCCGGCCCTGTTCTGGCCTTCCCCAGCGGCTGCACCCCACTATTCCTGCCCCCCATCCCCCACCCACCAGAGCCTGGGAAGCAGCAGCCACCCTCAGCGCCCACGCTTGGCCCGTGACCAAAGGAAAAAAAAAACACGTTTATTTAACAAAAACACAAGAGGAGCAAAGCTAAATAACAAGGCGGGGGGGGAGGGCAGGGGAGCTAGGAGACCAGGACGCCGGCTGAGCTGCCCTTGGCCCCAGCCCCCTCAGCCCCCTCCTTGGGGGGCTGCTTGGGGTCATCCTCGCCCACCAGCCGAATGTTGTGCTTCTCCCGAAACTCGTTCAGCTCCCGACCCTTTGCCTGCAGCTGCTGGTTCAGTGTCTCAATTATTTTGCTGATCTAGAAAAAAAAAAAAAAAGGGGGTGGGGAAGAGAGAGGGGTCATGGGGGAACCGGGTGGTCCCCAGGGGGATCCCGGGGGGGTCCTTGGCCGCCCCTCACCTGCTCCTTGTTGCTCTCCAGGGCGGGCAGCACCTCCTTGACGGTGCGCTCCACCAAGATGCCGCCCACCATGCGGTAGCACTTCCGCGTGGGATCCACCTCCCGCAGCGTCTCGATGACCAAGCTGGGAGGAAGAGGAGGGTGAGGGAGTGCGGCGAAGGCACCCGCGGCCCAGACGTGCCCCCCCATCCCATCCCATCCCACCTGTGCTCGTTCAGCTCCAGCTCCAGCTCGGCCGCCTTCGAGGCCAGGCCCCGCTGCTCCTGCCGCAGCCGGTTGAAGCGGGCCACCACCTGCGGGGACAGGGACAGGGGCGGGGACGGGGCTGGAACCCCCCCCGGTGCCGGGGGCCTGCCCGGGACACACCCCTCCCGCCCCTCCGCCGCCCTCCCCAGTTCCCGAGGCCTGCCCGGGGACCCTCTCCCGGTGTCAGGGCCCAGCCGGACCCCCCTCGCCGCTCCCCGGCCCGGACCTGCTCCGCCGTCAGCGCCTTCCCACCGGGCGCTGCCGCCGGCCGCCCCTTCGCGCTGTCCGCCATCTTCCCCCCCCCCCGCCACCGGCGCCTTCCTGCGCCGCGGGCCCCGCCCCTTTCCGGCCGGCGCCGGAAGGGGCGGGGCTCGTAGAGGGCACTGCCCGGTGAGGCGGTGCCGTCGCCATCTTTGTTGCGGGCGCGGCTGGCGGAGGGGGAGGGACGGGGGACTTTGACCGCGTCTTCTCCGTGCGGCCGGTGGGCAGGTGGGGGGCGCAGGAGACGCTTGAGGGGGAGATTTGGGGCAAATTGGGCCATTGTGGGGGGGTGATGGGGCCTGGGGGCAGGTGGGGGATTGGCGTGGGGCGGACCTGGGGCAGTTTGGGGGTGCTGGGGCAGTTTGGGGTCTGGCCTGGGCGCTGCAGGCGGGCTGGGGGCAGTGGGGTCACAGGAGGGGGCTGGCCGGTGCCAGCCACCCACAGGCCCCTGCGTGGGGGCCGGTGCCGTCACCTCGGCCGTGGGTCCCTCCCGGCACAGGGACCAGGCAGCAGCCGTGACACCCCTCCCCCTCCACACCCCGGGGTCCCCCCTGCCCCCAGGCTGAGAGCGGTGCCCTGGACTCTGCTGCGCTGCCTGCTCCCAGCCCCCCCGTGCACCCCGAGATGGCTGCACAGCTCCGGTACCCTGGGCAGGTACCCCACGCTGTGCCACAGCTCCCCGCGCCTGCCCCACGCCATGGCGGACCCCCCGACGCTGAAGCCGCTGGTGGCCGTGGGCCAGGTCACCTCCACACCCGACAAGGAGCTGAACTTCGCCGCCTGTGCCGGGCTGGTGCGGGAAGCCGCACATCGCAGCGCCTGCCTCGTCTTCCTCCCCGAGGGCTTCGACTACATCGGCTCCAACACGGCGCAGACCCTCAGCCTGGCCGAGGGACTGGACGGGGACCTCATGGGACGCTACGCCGAGCTGGCTAAGTACTGATGGGGACCCCCTCACGGGGTGGCGGAGATGGAGCCACTGGTGCTGGCTGCAGGATCGCTGGCAGAGCCAGGGTGACCCCAGGTTCCTCTCCCCAGGGAGTACGGCGTGTGGCTGTCCCTGGGTGGCTTCCACGAGCGCGGCCAGGACTGGCCAACCACGCAGCGCATCTACAACTGCCACGTGCTGCTGGACCCTGCAGGTGAGAGCCCCCGGCCCTGCCCCACCGACCTGGGGTCCCCAGCTCCCACGGATGTCCCCCCCTCACACCCTCTTGTCCCCAGGTAACATCGTGGCCACTTACAGGAAGACCCACCTGTGTGACGTGGAGCTGGAGGGACGCGTCACCATGAAGGAGAGCAGCTTCACCAATCCCGGTACTGAGATCGTGGCCCCAGTCAGCACACCAGCCGGGAAGGTACAGTACAGATGGGCACCTCTGGGGATTTTGGGGTCCCTGCAGGGCGAGGGGCTCCCCTGGCTCTAGCACCACGTCCCCTCTGCTGTCCCCTCACCTCTGCCCAGGCGCCGTGTCCTCACTGATGTCTCTTCCTTGCCCCTGCCAGCTCGGCCTCTCCATCTGCTATGACCTGCGCTTCCCCGAGATCTCGCTAGCGCTGCGGCATGCCGGCGCCGAGATCCTCACCTATCCTTCAGCCTTCACCGTCCCCACAGGCTCGGCGCACTGGGAGGTGAGCTCGGCCCTGGCCCTCCCAGCCTCTCCCTTGGCCCCGTGCCCTGCTCCAAGCGGCTCTTGCTGCTTGTCCCTTGTCCTCTGCTGGGCTGGGGACACCCCCGGGGCTGGCAGCTTGGGGCTGAGCCCTCACCCCAATCATCTCCAGCAGCAAGCACACAGGGATGAATCCTACAGCCAAGAGGGGCAAATTTAAGACAAATAGCCTCTTTTTTTGGGTATTTAAGGGGCAGGTGGCACAGTCAGCCCAGCTGTGGGGCCCCCACCCAAACCCCACTCTCTACCCCATTTCCCCCCTACCCGGGGCTGTGGTCCAGCACCACCGGCAGTGCCACATCCCCCAGCAGGTGCTGCTGCGGGCCCGGGCCATCGAGAGCCAGTGCTACGTGGTGGCAGCTGCCCAGACTGGGAAGAACCACGAGCACCGGACATCCTATGGCCACGCACTGGTGGTGGACCCCTGGGGTGCCGTGGTGGCCCAGTGCCATGAGGGAACTGGGCTCTGCTACGCCGAGATCGACCTCGACTACCTGCACCGCATCCGCCAGGAGATCCCGGTGCACAGCCACCGCCGGCCTGACCTCTATGGCACTGTGGCGGCCACGGGGCTGGCGCCAGTGCCATGAGCCCCTCCCTGGTGTGGTAAAATCTAGAGCAGGGCCAGAGCTGCTCTGTTTCAGACTGTTTCTCCCCAAAATGCAGCAGCAAGATGGGCTCAGGGCTCCCTGGCCCCCTGTGCTGCAGCCAGAAGTGTCTCCCCCCTCAAGCTCCCATAGTGCTGGGGGGGGTCAGGGGTCCCCCAGCACAGGCAGGGGCAGAAGGAGCCAGCCAGGCACTGCGGTAGATGTTTATTTCAAGAAACCCGAAAGCTACACAGGGAATATGACCATTATATTGAAGTTTAAAAAATACAGAAGTCACAGAAATTACACCAAGTTGTGCCAGAATCGTCCATAAGCAGAGGGGGGCTGCATGCCCCAGGGCAAGGGAGGGGGGGGGCACACGCACCATGAGTCCCGGGGGGCTGCCCCCAACCCAGGAGGGGGTCTGTACCCCCCAGCAGCCGAGCAGGGACAGGGAGAAAAAAACCACAAAACCAGGATGGAGCTGGAAAAAAATCCCCTCACCCCAAGGACCCACAGGCAGCAGATGGGGGCAGGGGACAGCCATTTTGGGGGCTCTCCAGGGACAGGGAGCCAAGGCATGGGCCAGGCAGCCACACACTGCACACTGCCAGCTGCCCTCCAACACATGCAGGCAGAGTGCAGGCAGAGGCTCAGCTGCCTGCTGCCAGCAACAGGCAGATCGTGCTGCCCCAACCTGCCCCTTGTCCCAGTTTGTCCCAGTTGCCAGCTGGAGAGGGGAGGGACAGAGCCAGGCAGCCACGGAGGGGAGAGAAGAGGCAGGGGGACAGGCAAGAGATTTCGGGGCATCCCTCGGCACTGGTCCTCCCCCCCGGGCCCCCGCAGGGGAGGGGGACACGAAGGCACATGGTCCAGGGGACGCCACGGGGACGGTTTTACTCCTGAGAAACCCACTGAGGCAATGGGGGGGGGTTGTTATTTGAGGGAGAAATGGGGTGGGGAATAGCACTACCTGCAGGGCAGCTCCCAGCACACAGAGCCCCCCAGGATGGTGACACAAGGGCAGGAGGGAGACAAAGCCACCCCCGAACCTGGCATGGGCACCACGGGGCTGAGCCCACCCCAGTACAAACCTCCACCAACCACCACCCCCCCCCCGGCTCACCCAGCCCTGTCACTGACATGCCCCAGGCGGGATTTTTGCCTTTTTTTTTTTAATGGATATAAAATAAAAGAGAAAAAAGGAAAACAAAGTGAGAGAGGAGGGGACAGGACAGGAAAGGGGTGAGGAAACATGTAAGCCTCTGGCGCTCCCCGTGGCTCCAGCCCGGCTCTGAACCCAGAGTTGCACAGTACCGGGTGGGGGTCCCGATCATCTTTTCCTTTTCTTTTAGAAAAAAAAAAAAGAAAAAAAAGAAGGAAAAAGCTTGGATCCCACCGAGCAGCCATCAGGCAGTCAGGGAGCCGTCTGCAGCATCAAGTTCCTCAGGAGTTTCTGGCGCCCGACCTCGTAATCCTCCTCATCCACATTGACCAGCAGTTTGATGGCTTCATGGCCCACGGCTTGTTTGAGCGAGTCCGTGATGAAGACGCCCTTGAGGGCTTCCAGCAAAGAGCCGTTGATGTAATCACGCCAGAACGCGTCGAGGTAGGTGAGCTCTGAGAATTTTATGTCACAGATGATGGAGCCCAGGTCCCGGGACTTCAGGATGGTGTTGGCCTGGTTGAAGCGCTCAAACTGACGCTCCAAGGGGTCCTGCTTGTTGGAGAAGACATTGCCTTGAAGCGCTGTCTCATGCTGGCAGTACTCAGCTCGGACCCGCAGGCGGATATCTGAAAGAAGCGGGGAGGGCGGTGAGTGCTCTGGCATGGGGCTTGGACCCCCAACACCCCTTGACCCCCCCCAACCCCCCCCCCAGAGGCTCTTACCACAGGTCTGCTTCTCCTTAGGGTCCGGCGTTGCCGACTTCCTCCTCTTGCGCTGGCTGCTGAGGAGGGTCCTGCCACGGCCGGGCCTCTTGGTACAGATCTGGGGTCCCGCAGAGGAGCAGCAGACCACGGGGTGGTGGGGAGGCACTGCGCAGGGAGAGGACGGGGGTTAGGGGACACTGAGCCCCCCTGCTCCCTGCCTGGGGACATCTCGGAGGAGCCGCTCCCCCTGCCAGGCCCTGCTGAAGATCTCAGGGCCACTTGCCCTTGCTGGTTGCACTCCAAATCTGTGTTGGAGCGTTCCTGCTCCATTCCCGACACCAAGCTCCAGCCCTCCCCTCCTTCCCACGCTGCTGTCACCTCCCAGTTGACCCCCCACCGTACCGGGATGCTCGTCCTAAGGGGCATCTGGCAGCCCCAGGAGCCTGTGCAAGCCCCAAGAGGGGAACCCCAGATTACACCAAGATTGAATGGCTTCCCTGCAGTTATGGGAAGGGATGTCACACTCTGTGCTCGATTGTCCCCCAAACTGCAGGGGCTTGTGGCAGCAGGGTCAGATGTTACTTCAGCAATGACAGAACAGTTACCACCAGCCAAAGGCAAGTCCCTGCACTCCCAGTGGGAGCAGACAAGGCAAAAGCGGGACGGTCCCAATGAATTCCCACAGACTGAACCCCCGAATCCCCACAGACCAAACCCTGAGGTCTGGCAGTGGGCATCTGCACCCACCTGATTTATGGGGGTGGCCGAGCCCATGCTCTGCCTCGCTGTGAGCTCGGGGCGTCACGTAGCGAATGGACGTCTCCTCCAGGTACTTGTCCACCAGGTCCGGACACACTGGAAGAGAAAGGGGACACAGGTCCCTTCAGGAGGGACAGAGGGGACACAGGGAGGCCAGGGCAGGTCTTTCCCGATGCGGCGGGTGTCAACACATGCTTAAGCTGCTCTGCATCCCCCCGAGCACGGCTGCACATCAACCAGCTGTTTCTCCAGTCAGTCCTCTCAAAAAAACTCCATTTGGGAGCCAAGCTTTCCCAACTGCAGCACAGGAAAGGCCCTTTCCATTTGTTACCATAGATAATCCCAACACCCAGACTCGGAACAGACTGGCAGCATCGCACGCACACAATCCCCCGGGAGAAACTCCAGCCAAGGCAGGCAGTGCCTCCAACACTGTGCCGGTGCCGTACCAGGTCATACATACCTGGCGATTGCTCTGACCAGCCCCGCATTCATCCCGTGATCCCTACTCGAGCTCGGGCTCGTGTCAGTCTGAGCAAAGGTCTGGGGGAGCAGCCACTGCTCCCCCTCCTCCATAGCCCCGGCAGAGTGGAGCCACAGGGGAACAGCGGCAGTTCCAGGATCCCGGGATGGACCCAGCTGCTTGAAACACTTTAGGATAAACTGGCATACACTCAAAAACGTTAAGCCTACATTATTTACACGACTTTAGCAGATCAAACCTTGAAGTAACACACTGGCAAGACACAGGGTTTTGAGGAGAGTCAAGCTGCTGAGCAGAAGCAGCTGCTGAGCAAAGATTATGGGGTAAAACGAGTTATTTTTGAGGGCCTGGACATTTTCTGCGCATTGTTTTTGTCCTGTTTGATGAACTCAGAGCACTGCCCATCCCCGCGCAGAATCCCTCCCATCCCTGCCGGACCGAAGCTGGCCAAGGCTGCTGGTCTCCCCAGCCCCCCCTGCCGCTCTCTGCCTTCGCCCAGCCAGCTCTGGCTGCGCTGAGCTAATTCAGGACAGGGTTTTGCTCCTTTTTAGAGCCATGAATAATGATGAGGCAGAAGGAGACAAGACCTCCTGGCTGCTGCAGGGTCTGGAAGGACACGGGAACCAGAAACGAGCATCAGCTCGTTAAGTCCAGAGGAGACTTCCTTTAACCAATCAATCCCTCCTCTTTAAATGCAAAGTGCTGCGTATTACAAACCACATGTAAGGTGCCTTTCTTAATAAAGCTTTTTGGAATGCTATTTTTGTGCATTTAATTAAACAGTTTCCACCCAAGCGTGGCTGGAGACATTGCAAGAACGAGATCTCACGGGTAGGGAGCATCGCTTCTCACATGACGGCGGTGTACGGAGATGTGAATGCCGACCTCCAGCTCCCCAACCACGTGAGTATTGCACTTTAATACCACAATCCATCCATCTCGCCCTGAACACACCAAAAGCTGACACAGGGAGGGCTCACCTGGCTTCAGCCAACTGAGGTAGAGCAACCAAGTGCCCCTTCAGTTTGGATTTTTGCACAAAACAAGCAAAAAGATGCTCAAGAAACACAAAAATAGTGCTATGACACCCCAAAACGCTACACAAACTGGGGGACACAGAGCCGTGGATCCGTCCCACCTCCCCAAATCCAAGCGCTGCACGGCTGGTCTGCATAACATGCCCGTGCACCCCTTTCCCTTTTCCTCTAGTTTTTCTTGGCTTGGTGCAGAGGAAGAGCACCGCAAGGTTGCGCCGGCACTGGTAAACAGCCTCCTACACCCTGCTTGCACTAAGCTGCAGTGCTGGCTGCCCCGCAAGGGGCTCTGTGGGCAGTGGAGCTGGCAGCGATGGCAGGGGAACAGGCTGGGATCCACCCCCAGGGCAGCCACTTCCAGGAGTGGCACACAGGGCAGAGCATGTGCTCCCACCTCCCAGAAAAGGCCAGAAAATGGGAAAATCCTCATGGAGTCTGGTCTGAACCTGCATGGGTGCAGGGTGTAGGTGCAGGCAGGGCTGCCCTGTGCTCAGGCTCCATCCCATGAGGTCGAGCAGGGCTGGAAGCTTCTGGCATTTCAGAGCGGCGTAAGGCAGCAGCTGCCACCAAACGGAGCATCCCCGGCCCCTCCCCAGCCCAATGCTGGTTAAGAAGCAACTGAAGAAAAAAAGAACCTGTTAATTTTCAAGCCACCCGATCCAGTTTCCCCCTGGCAGGGCAGAGGCTGCAGGCAGCATGGGACCACGCTCCCAGTGACAGCCCCAGCTCAAAGGGTTTGTTCACACCAGCGCTGCTGTCACTCCTCTCATCCCCCCAAAATCAGGGAGTTTTGAATGCCTGCCTCTACTTGCGCTCACCGCTTTCCCAAGCGCTGGCAGGGAACAGCACCGTTGCCCACAGTGCGAGCAGAAACTGGGGAGACTCAGCAGCCTGGAACTGCCAAGAAAGCCCAATTATACTCATTTAAAGCAAAGATGCAAATTTCAGAGGTTGAATCCTGCTGGAGCAGCTGCCTTACATATCCCCTGCAACAAGTGCTCTCTCCTTCATGACTCCTCTGGTTCTGGTTGATCTGGGGTATTTCTTTGAACTGTAAATTAGAGGGTTTTAGTAAAAAAAAGGCACAGGGCCAAGATGGTGGAGGGCAGGGGGTCAGCTCAGCCTGACAGCTCCATGAAGTGACCAAAAATCCATCAAATTATCCAGATCCAAATAGTCAGGTCATTGCTAGGGTTTCTGAGCCAGGAAAGAGCGAGGGGAAAAGAGGCGGCCAACAGAGGAGGGTTTGGGGCATCTCAGTGGAAAATGGGCAAAAAAAATTCTGAATTTGGACACGGGTTTCTCACTCCCGCCTCTCTGAGCACTGCACACCACAAGACTGACAGCACCAGCTTGAGGAGAACAGTGGTTGCCTTCCCAAACCTGCCTCAGCCCCGAGAGGACAAGTGGGTTTCCCCCGAAGCTGACGGCACATCGAGCACAGCAGCCACGAGTTTCCCCAGACCCTCCTTCTCACTCCCCAGCACAGCCCTGGGGCCACCCAAGGCATCTCACCCAGGCAGGATTTTGGGCCAAAAGGAGCATTTCCCTAAAAACTAGGGATGAGCAGCAGGAGCTGGGAGTCACAGGCACAGAGCTGGGAGTCACGGAGCTGCACAGCACGCAGCAGGAATCCCAGTTCTCTGCCACTAAAGAAAGGAGGAGACCTTGGCACTTGCCAGAAATGAAGCAAGGCTTTAAGCCCCTCAAAACCGTGTGTGGGCGCTTGCTAAAACCCTGTAAAATACCCCTTTGCCTTCTCTGCCTGCATTTCCCTGCTGTTCTGGCAGCTGTTTGTTCTTACAAGCCTCAGGTTCTTTTAACCACTGCACCTCCAGGGTGTTAGTAGAGGAGAAACAGGAGACGGCCAAATAACTTGGCCTTCGTTAGGGAGCAGGCCAGGCTACCAGTGGCATCACTTACCAGCCCGTCGCCTCTTGAGGGTGACGTAGGGCAGCAGGTCGTGGCGAGTGATGATCCGCAGCAACTGCAGCACCTGTCGGAAGTTGGTCTCGTCGCAGCGGCCCTGCCGCTCCAGCGCCAGCAAGAAGTCCCGGCCGCTGCGGATCATCCCCCTCTCATAATCGTCGATCACATCGACGAAGAGGAAGGAGAGCACCCGCACATCCCGGTGGGTCAGGTGGGTGCCCACGATGTCAAACATGCGGTGCAGGCTGTACAGCCCATGCTCCCGATCGCCCCATTCCTCCGGCCATGCTTGCGCTCGGCTGCGTTTGAAGGCAGCCATCTTCCACTGCTGCAGGCACGCGCCAGCCAAGCCAGGGGCTCCTCTTAGCACTGCAACCCTAGAAGACAGAGAGGGCCAACAGAATTTAATTCCTTCCCCATCGATACGTGATTAAAAAGCCCACTCTGCACCCCTCCACTGCATCTCCATGCTTGGCCATGACTCGTCCTCTCCTCTGCTGGAGCATCTTACACCAAAAATCGAGGGCTGAGTACCAGACTGACAGCACCAGGATCTGCCAGCACTGACAGGTCTCTGCCACATTAACTTATGAACCCAAACACCATCTGGAAGAAAAACCTACAAGCTACAGGGCTCCAGACCGTGACACAGGTGAGGACCAAGGTCCTCCACCCAAGCAAAATGAGTTCTCGCATCCCCCGGCAAAGCCAAGTGGGATGTTGACAGCCCCAGCTAAACCCTCCGCTGCCCCACCAGCAGGTACTAACCACACAAAGCCATTCGGCACAGCCACTGGTATCATGCCAAAACATCAAGGGAGAAGGAAATCAGCCACTTGGCAGGCCCCGACCTGTTCAGCTTCAAAGTTGGAGGAGCACGAGCCTCGTCAGACTAGCTTCAGTGGCCAACTCAGGGCTCACCCTCCTCGTCTCAGCAGGTTTCTCACCCGGTTACGGCCCCCCCCAGGGAAGTTCCTCGTAGCTCTGCCATCACCCAGCTCTCTTTCAGCAGCACTGACAGCTTCATTTCTTCACCAGGAGTCACAGGGAGTCAGGCACCCAGCCAAAAAGAGTAGGGACCCGCAGGAATCACAGTCCATGTCTGGCCTCCTTTAGGGATCAAGCGCTGTCAGAGCTAAGCAGGTGACATTAAGCCGTCCTATGCCTGGGGATGGCACCATGCCACTGCACAGAGTCAGCCACAAGACACGCTGGGAACCGGTGACAAGCCATTTGGCAACACCAGTTGCCCAGGGCACACAGTGATTGGGTTAGGAGTAACCACACCACATGGCTTGCTGGGCACTGGGAGCGGGCTGTGGCCCGTGGCGCCCCCCTGAGCTATTTGGAGGGGGCTTCAGACCCCCAAACCACATTTAAACCCCTGCAGCACATCTCAGGCTAGGGGGTGGTGGTAGCACCCATGGCAAAAAGGCACCTGCCCCGGGCACACCCTCGTTGTGCCAGCATGCATGCCGTATGGGGGAGTCACGCCATCGTTGCATCACGGCTATACCCTAAAACGACGGCCCTCGTTAGTTTAACTGGGTCAGGAGGAGTCCTCCCCTGCAAGAGGCAGGACCAGAGGCCGCAGGAGAGCAGAGATCGCAGTCCGATACCAGCCCTGCCGTTTTCCAGAAGAGATCCAGCCCCGCAGTCAGTGGCTCCCTGCTCCACACGGCACCGGGCCATGGCTCCTTCTTCCCTCCAGAGAGCTCACCCGAGCCCAGCCAGCATCACCACAGAGCAGCTTTCCTTGGTTACAGTTCCCAAAACAGAGGCGGCAGCAGCGTAAACACGGGACACAGGCAGGAATCTCCGGTCTATTCCCAGCACGACCCGTGACTCACGCTCTGGCCCCAGGCAGGCGGAGGAACAGGGAGCCCTCGACTGGGCCTGTCGGCCACCAGCGCTCAATGGGAGGGTTTTAATTCCTATCATGAAAAGCAAATAGCTTAAATTAAAAAATGTGTTGAGCGACTGCTGCTCTGAAAACAGTCTGACACAACTCTGACTACTCCAGCTGGGGAGAAGAGGGCAATATATACTGTAGAGCTTCCCCCCAAGTAGAAAAGTCATATCAATACAGCTTCTGGTGAAGATATTTCTTGGTACCAACAGCCTATAGCCATCTCCATGCAGGAGAGAGGGGAGAAAAAACAGAATAAAGCACCCCGGTTCTTCTCCAACCACTCCTCCTGCCCCGGGTGCTGAGCCACATCAGCTCCATGGAGAAGTCAGAGCGCGCTGGGCTGCAGCCCAGCACATCCCAGGAGAGGGAATGGATTTCTCTGGTCTCATAAACCCTGTGAAAGCCAAGTTATGGAGAAGCCTTTACCAGGAGCTGCAGCTGCATCACAACAGAATATCAACAGGCAGCACACAGTAATTGTGTGAACACAGAATAAAAGCATTAAAAAAAAACATTAAGACAAACAATCCCTAGTCTTGATGGTCACTGTTGTGAGCAGAAAAAAACACCGAGAGCAACCAAAGTGTTTGCCAAAAGCCACATTTCAAGCTGACAGTAAAGTCCCTGGTGCTCCTCAGCTGCATCCAGACCGGTTTTGGTGCTGTGGCACTGGTGTCGACCAGTAAATGAACCCACATGCCGCTTGTTTTACAGGCCAGTGGCTCGAGTGGCCGTCGGGCCCACTCAGCTTGCACCCACAGCTCTCCCTCTGCTCCCGCCCCGCCGCCAGGTTTCGTAGGTGCTGCACGCACACTCTGGTCCAGGATTTTGCAGTGGGAGCTACAAATATTCCTGCACACAGTAAAAAACACAAGAAACAACCACGTGCAGTGCAAGGTGATGTCTCTGCCTTCTTCCCAGTGTCCTGTAAGCAGCTCTGAGATAAAAAACTGAACATAAACCCACACACCCACTTATCAGCTAATTGCCTGGATATTTACACCACACCATCTTCCTCAGGCAGGCCCAGAAACCCGACCTCTGTCCCCAAATGCAGCGCCCATTCCACCTGCCCCGAACCACAAAATCAGGAGGAACCATCCAAACCTGGGCAATGGCAAGCACCAGGAGCTGCTCTCTGGGACCCTCTTTTATAGCAGCTTCATTTAAAATAGCTCATTTTTCTGCAGTCGGCTTTGCCAAGTACTGATTTGCTGTACTGGGTTTGTGGGGCAAGGTTTTGTAGTGGAGGGGCTACAGGGGTGGCTGCTGTGAGCAGCTGCTGGGAGCTTCCCCTGTGTCCAATAAAGCCAGTGCCAGCCAGCTCCAAGATGGACCTGCCGCTGGCCAAGGCCGAGCCTATCAATGACAGTGGTAGCACCTCTGAGATAAAGTATTTAAGAAGGGAAAAGAAAGTTGCCGTGGAACAGAAACTGCAGCTGAAGAGAGGAGTGAGAACATGTAAGAGAAGCAACCCTGCAGACCCCAAGGTCAGTAAAGAAGGAGGGGGAAAAGGTGCTCCAGGTGTCGGAGCAGAGATTCCCCTGCAGCCCATGAGGAAGACCGTAGTGAGGCAGGCTGTCCCCCTGCAGCCCAGGAAGGTCCATGGTGGAGCAGATATCCACCTGCAGCCTGGGGAAGACCCCATGCCATAGCAGTTTGTGAAGAACTGCAGCCTGTGGGAAGGACCCACATTGGAGATGTTCATGGAGGACTGTCTCCTGTGGGAGGGACCCCAAGCTGGAGCAGTTTGTGAAGAACTGCAGCTCATGGGAAGGACTCACGTTGGAGAAGTTCGTTGAGGACTGTCTACCATGGGAGGGACCCCACACTGGAGCAGGGGAAGAGTGAGGAGTCCTCCTTCTGAGGAGGAAGGAGCGGCAGAGACAACGTGTGACAAACTGACCCTAACCCCCATTCCCCATCCCCCTGTGCCGCTGAGGTGGGTAGCTATTGAATTCAGGAGTGAAGCTGTGCCTGGCAAGGAGGGAGGGGTGGGGGGAAAGTGTTTTAAGATTTGGTTTTATTTCTCATTACCCTACTCTGACTTGATTGGTAATAAATTAAGTTAATTTTCCCCAAGTGGAATCTGTTTTGGCCATGACAGTAATTGGTTGAGTGATCTCTCCCTGTCCTTATCTTGACCCATGAGCCTTTTGTTATATTTTCTCTCCACTGTCCAGTTGAGCGGGGCAGTGACAGAAGAGCTTTGGTGGGCACATGGCGTCCAGCCAGGGTCAATCCACCACGGTTGCATAAGCCCAAGGCAGAAATTAGGCAGACGCTATCCTTTGATTATTTAGTACCAACCACCCTGGAACTACAGTGCATTTTTTTCTTCCAGAGAGGGGAAAAAAAAAAAAAAAGAAAAAAAAAGGCAATTTGACATTGTGCTGCCTAAACACAACAAGAAAACATTCAGCAGAAAGAGACTTTACGGGGGGGAAGTACTGAGTCCCGGGGGGCAGTTCCTTATAGCTGCACCACCCAAAACCACAAAAAGCTGTTAAATTTATTTTCAAGCTGGGGATTCCAGCAGCCGCTACTTGGAAGAGATCCCCGCTTCCCTTCGCCTTTGGCTCTCCTCCCATCTTAAACCCACAGGATCGGAAGGCTAGAGCGCTTTGCTGTGCACGTACATTAAAAAAAAAACCTAAAATACTTTGATTTTCCTCAAGGAACGGCCCCATCATGTAGGGAACAGGAAAGATCTCCCAGGAGAAGATGAGGAGCTGCCTGTGCCCTGGCTAGCTGATCGTGCCGTGGTTTTCCCATACCGGGGCAGAAGCGACATGTCCCCAAAGACCCCTGCCCACCCTCAGCACAAACAAACACCACATCACACCTGCTCAGGAGACTTTCCACAGGCTCCAGGATCATTAAAATAATTTAAGGTGAACAGGAAAAACAAGCTTTTGGTGCCTACAAAGCTCTGCAGTTAATCAGTTTGAGCCTTACTCAAACATCTGACTTAACCCATGCAGATGCTGGGGATTTTTGCCACTGAAGTTCAGGTCACTATCACAAAACCCCAGCTCCTCACAGCACATTCCTGCCTGGATGGGCACAGAAGTCACAAAAACCAACTTCAAGCTGAAATTTGGCTTTGAGGTGAATTTTCCAGAGCAGCCCTATCCCAGCCTCCTCCGTCCGGCGTGCTGCAAACAGATGCGAGGGAGACACCTAGTCGCCTTTTCGCTGCAGACCAGACCTGATCCTGCTCAACTCGGCGAGGATCGGCAGCAGCAGAGCTGGATGAACGGCACTGCGGAGCCTCGGCAGACGCGTGAAGCCTGAGGCAGAATCAGAACTCAAACACCAACTTTCCCAATGCCCTCAATTACCAAAGAGAGGGAAACGCAAACAGAAACAAACAGCTGAACGCTTTGGTTTCACCACCCCAGCAGCAGTTAACCAGGAGATTTCTTCCTCTCCTCTCCAGACACCTTCAACCTGAAACTGCCTGTGCAAAAACCAATTAAGTCTCAAGTCGTTCTGGCTGCCCGACTCACCCCAGCTCTCCTCCTGACAGCTCCTGCGGTCACTGTCATGCCAAACACGCATTTCTTCTCCTCTCCTTCCTTGGGAAAGAGCTCAGCCGCGCCGCAGCTCACTGCACACACGCAGCGAGCAGAGGGTACGGATCCCATCCATCAGGACAGCAGTCCTGGCCCCAACCTCTCCCAGGAGCCTGGGACTGCGCTGGACAGGCCACAAGCTCAGGAGCCACTCGGCTGCTGGGGTTTTTTTGTGGGACCAAATACCCAGCCACAGAGTCTAAAAAATCTTCCCAATTCCCGGGTCGGCAGACAGATAGGACACTGCCCACGATGCAGCCACTCTGATGCCTGTCCCATCACACTTGTCATCCTAAGGTATAACACACGCAGGACAGGTAACCTCAGCTGGCAAGCTCGCTACAGGACAAGATGGATTAATGAGAAAAGTGGGGATATAAAGGGTTCTGCTGCACAGAGGATGAACCGATCAAAGGGAGCTGAGGAGAAATAAGATTAATCCATAATCATCCTCTTTGGAAGGGCTTTTTTTTGACCTCCCCCCTGCAGCACTTTGTGTCAGCCTTGGTGAGGTGACGGTGGGTCTGAGCCAGTACAGTAACGTCTGTAGGGCAGAAAAAGATCCTAAACCCACCACTAACAACAAGAAACCCACTAGTCCCAGCCCAGGAAAATATACTTGATTTCACTGGCAGAAGACCAGCATGCACAGCCATCCCCAGACACCCCACAGCAGGGAAGGCCAGAGGAGGAGGAAGCATTCAGCCACGCTGCGTCACTGGACAAAGTATTTGTAACCCCCCGAGAACGAGCCAGATGCAAAAATAGTTCTGCTAGCAGCTGTTTCGGGGTAGGATTGGGGTTTTGGGGGGCTTTTTTTTTTTTGGTGCATGGGTTTAGTTGGGCATTTTTATTTTTAAGTGCAGGAAGTGCATCTCACTTCAATTCATTACCCCATCTAATTTCTGCCACCTCAACGAAACCTCCAATCTAATTTCTGCCACTGCATGGCAACTACAGCCTTGATTTCTAATGCCTGCTCTGACCAGCACCAGCAAAGGGACCCCACAGAAACAAACCCCTCCCATTACTACTGGGGTGCTGAGACGGAGCACCGCCACCAGCCAGGGAACGGTGCCTGAGCTGCTGCACACCGACAGGGGGAAAGAGCAAAATCCTAAATAAAACCCCAAAGCTGGAAATTCCCAGCAGCGCTGGAGCTGCTCTCCCTGATGCCGGCGCGTAATCACATGCGACGCTCGAGCCATGGAAACGGGAGCACGGGCAGGGGATGCGCCGCCACCGACGTCAGCCAGGCAGCGCCCGCCAGGTCCCCTCTGGAGTCCTGGATCGCACCCAGCAGCTCATCAGGAAGGCACCATGCAGCCAGCTTTACCAATCTCGCCCTTTCCATCAGCTAAAGGACACCTGATCAGGGTTCACCTGCAGCCATGCTTCCCAAACTTTTCCAAGTCGGGACAATTAGCCCAACCGCAGAGTTCTGAACACAGCCAGGCGTCATCTGACCTGAGATATAAATCTCGGCAGGCAGTGAGGCCAGACTCTGTCCGCGGAGGACTGGGCCTCTCCCAATCCATCCCGACAGCATAAGGCTCATGCGAGCAGCTCCTTACATGAGAGGATGGATGGGCGAATCCTTAGTACATTAGAAAACAAACAAACATATAGGAACACCCACCTTAGCGAGAAGCTCTTCTGGTCTTGCTTAAATCCACGATTCAAACAGCAGCCAAGTGAAAGTGTTTTTAAGAAGTCTTCTATCCCCTTTTCTCCTTGACTTTTTAAATAAACTACCCAACAAAACCGCAGAAGCTCCAACAGAGAGTTTCACGTATGGCTCTTGTAGCAGGGAAGCCAAACTTCCAGCGTCAGGTATCGGTGGTCAGTGTTAAAGCTGGTCAACTTGTCAGAAGCCACCCAATTTTTTTTCCCCCCTAAAACCTTCTTTTTTTCCTACTTAATAATTTAATGACATGGGGACGAGGAACAGGAAAGTCCGGAACTCACTCTGTGCTCTCTAGGTCATTTTGTTTTTTTAAAGACACCACTCCTGAAGAATGAACTCCCTTGTTCCCTTCTTATCACCAGGGCTGAACGCCGCCCTCACAAACCCAGGCGACAGATAGGGTGCTCAGAATACGTTAAATCTTGATTTGCTTTCTTAGCATAGCAACTTCTCCAGAAACTGGATCAGGTTAAGTGATAAACCTTAACAAAAGAGCTGAGAAAAGGTCATCTGAACAGGGTTACTCTTTTAAGATTCAGCCCATACCTTCTCCTTCGCCTTTACTTGCAATTATAGAGTGCTTGTCTCCACCCCCCCAGCTCCTTAAGACCAGCTTATCTCCCAGGAGAGAGTCTGCCTGGAGAGCTGGGCCCAGCGCTCAGCTGCTCCGTCCAAACCTCTACAGCCGCGCTGCCCTGCGCTTGTGTTAAAGAATAAAACCCCTGACTCCCCCAGAAGCTAAGCTCAAAGCTCCCAGAAATACAGCGCTAAATCACCAACACAGGGTTACCTGAGGGTGGCTAAGGCTTCACTCCGTCACTCGCCCCTGACCCCCGCCCAGTTATTCCCTCCCCGTTACCGGCATATGCCACAGCCCGGCTGCGGCCTCCCCCAGCACCTGGGGAGCGCCTGGCTTTTTAAAGCCTCTGGAACCAAAGTCCGGCCACCGCCGCTCGGGGACGGCCCTGTCCGCCCTCGCAAGGTCCCGGGAACGGCAGGGGCGGGGAGGGCGGCGAGGGGCCGCCGGCCCGAGGCGGGGAGGGGGGCAGTGGTTCTCCGCGGGCTACCGAGGAGAGCGGCTCGGCCCCGCGGCCACGGGAATGCGGGCCCCCCTAGGCCCCCATCCCCCGGGCACCCGAGGGCTCTCCTGCGCTGCCCCTGCCCGGTACTGGGCCGCGCTGGCAGAGGGGGGAGGCGGCCTGGGCCCGGGCCCGTCCCCTCACCCACAGGGACCGCCGAGGCCTCCCTTACGCCGCCCCCGCCATGCCCGCCGGCTCAGCTCCCGCTCCGCTGTGCGGGCCCCGCTGGCGCTACGGGGCTGCCCGGGCTGAGGGCGCCGCGGCCTCCCCGTCACAGCCGCCCCAGCCTCGGCGCCGCCATGTTGGCTCCGTCCGCTCCGCTCCCCGCTCGCAGGCGGCCGCCGCGGCTCCGGAGCGACGCAACATCCGGGCTAGAGGCCCCGCCCACATCCGGGCCACGCTCACCTCTCCACCTTCACTCCTATTGGGAAAGCCGGGGAGCGCGGCGCCCTCTTGGATAAGGGCAGGAGGGCGGGTCCATCCGGGTCACCGGCTGCCGGCTTCAGGGCCCTTCAGGAGCATTGGCGAGCGGCCGCTATGTTGGGTGAGGGCAAGCTGGCAAGGCCGCCACGCCCTTGGGGCACGTGGGGACTCAGCCGCTCTCTCGGGAGAGGGCAGGCGGGGTCCGCCCGGCGCGGCTTCGCGCCCATTGCGAGGCACGAGGGGGTGCCGCCATCTTGACTGAGGGCAGAGTGACAGGAGGGGGGGGGTGTTCTCTGGGCTTGGGGGGTTCCTTGGGGTCTTCCTGGGGACTGAGGGGGTCTTTGGGGGGGGGGGTGTCCCTAGGGATTGGGGGGGGGGTGAGGAAGGGGAGGCCCTTGGGGTGTGGTTGGCTGGGGGGGGGACGAGGACAGTGGGCCCTGGGGACAAGGGAGTCCCTTGGGGGGCTGGCGGGGCCGAGGGGGGGATCCCTGGGGATTGAGAGGACCTGGGGGGGTTGAGGGGGTCCCCTCTGGAGGGAGGGGGTCCTTGGGGGACCCCTGGGGACAATGGGGGGCTGTCCCTCCCCAGGAAAAGGCACCCCGGGGCCAGGCTCGCCCTTCTCCCCGTCTCCGGCAGATGGTGCCAGGTGGGCAGGGCCCGCACCCACGGCGGGGGGGGGGCAGGGCCGGGGAGAGGCCCATGGGTGCCCCCCCTCCACCTTTGCACCTTTTCGGGGTGGGGAAACTGAGGCAGGGGCGGGCCCGTCCCGGTAACCCCCTGGCTTGGGGGGGGGCTCAGCCTGCCAGGGCCCTCAGCACCCAAGGAGGGGGGTCCTGCCCCCCCCCCCGCGGGACCCGAGTCCTCGGGACGCGAAGGCAAAACGGCCCCCCGGGGCGCTGCGGGGGCGGCGCGCACGGCCGGGCGCCCCGCCAGGCGCTGGGTGCTGCCCCGGGGTCCCCACGCCTCGGCACCTAATTAGTCGTAAATTAGCCTGCACGCGCCGGGGTGGCGGCCCCGCCGGCGATGATGATGATGGGGGGGGGGGGTTGATGATGGGGGGGGGGTCCCGGTGTCTGGGGGCGGCCCGGGGGGGGTCCAGCGGGCGGAGGGAGGGGGTTAAGGCGGAGCGCGGCCGGGCGGGGAGCGGGTGACTCAGCGGGGCCGCCCCGGCCCCCCCCCCCCCTCCCCCGGTGCCCCCCCCGGCCCGCCCCCGCCGTGCCTATCCCGGGCGGCGCCGCGTCCCGCCACTGCCCGCTCCGCTCCGCTCCGCGCCGCTCCGCCCGTGAGTACCGGGGGGGACAGGGGGCGACCCTCCACCCCCTGTTGGGGGCCGAGGCTGCAGCCTACTCGGGGGACCCCATTCCTGCATCCCACTTGGGGGAGGGGGGCGGGAAATCGCGCACCCTGCTTGGGGGGGACTCAATCCTGCACCCCTCAGTTAGAGGGGGGATTCCCCCCCGCCCGGGCAGGCACCCCGCCGGATGGGGAGCCCCAGCCCTGCCCCCCCTGCTAGAGGGGGACCCCAATGCTGCCCCTCCCGGTAGGGGTGGACCCCATCCTGCACCCCCCAGGACCTCTGGGCATTGCCCCCCCCCATTAAAGGGGGACCCAACCCCGCCCCCCCCTTTAGAGGGGGACCCCGAAGACGGGCATGTGGGCCAGGGTCCCCCCAGGGCCACCCCACCCTGACCACCCCCCAGAAAATCTGGGGGTGCCCATGGAGGGGCATACCCCCCCCAAGAGATGCCTCCACACCCTGGGGGGCCGCATCCCGCTTGGGGGGGGGGGGGGCAAAGCCCGACCCGGGGGGGCCAGGGCAGGGCTGACCGGGGAGGCCCTGGTGCTGAGGAGGGGTGGACCAGCCCCCCCCTCCCCGGGGGCCCCCCCCAAGTTTTTGAAGGCAAAGCCGCAGGCTGGGCCAGTTCCTGTTTCAGTGGCGGGTGCCCACGCTGGGGTGTGGCACCGGTGCCCCCAACCCCATCCCCACCCGTGGGGGGCACACGGAGATTGGGGGGGTGGGGGGAGAATCATGGTGTTGGGTGGACAGGGTGGGGGGCAGCAGACCCATGGGGCAGGCGTGTCCCCGTGCTGCCATCACCCCACATCTCTGCCAGGCCCGGGCATCCCTTCCCAAAGTGATGGGTGGGGTGGTGGTGTCATCCCTTGGGGGGGGGTGCTTTGGGGTTGCCCCCCCCCCCATGACCTCTCAGAGATGGGGAAACTGAGGCAGGGTGCACCCCACCCAGGGAGGAGACCTGGGGCTTTGCGCAATACCCCCCCCATGACTGGTTGGGGTTCCCCAGGGTGCCCCGTAGCCTGGGGGGGGTGTGGGGGGACGGGACACGGATCACACCCACAGGACGTGTGTGTGTGTCCCCCTCCCCGGCCACACCCCGCGGCCGCAGCCCGAGCTGAGTCATTCCCAGCGGCTGGAAAACTGCTTACACGTGTGATGAGCGGCGCCAGCCTCAGCCTGCAGCCTGCCAGCGGGGGGGTGGGGTGGGGTGTTGGTGTGGGCACATGGCTGAGTGTGCCCCCCTCCTCCCCCCAGTCCCGCAGCCCCCCACCATGCCATCCCAGATGGAGCACGCCATGGAGACCCTCATGTTCACCTTCCACAAGTACGCAGGGGACAAGAACCACCTCAGCAAGGAGGACCTGCGGATGCTGATGGAGAAGGAGTTCCCCGGTTTCTTGGAGGTGGGGGGGCAGGATTGGGCCCCGGGGCGGGAACCCATAGCACCCTGGGATCAGACCCTATAGCACCCTGCCAGGATGGGACCCCCACAACCCCCCGCCAGGAACAGACCCCACTGCGCAGGGGCTCAGGGGAGCCTGTTGGGTGGGCACAGCCCTGACGCCAGGGTGATGGGCCCTGACCCCCACCCATGCTCCCCCCCCTCAGAACCAGCGGGACCCGATGGCCCTGGACAAGATCATGAAGGACCTGGACCAGTGCCGGGATGGCAAGGTGGGCTTCCAGGGCTTCTTCTCGCTGGTGGCTGGCCTCACCATCGCCTGCAATGACTACTTCGTGCTGCACATGAAGCAGAAGGGCAGGAAGTGAGAGCAGCACCCATGGGTGCTGCCCTGATGCCCCTGGGTGCTGCCCTCCCCATGGGTCCTGCCCCCCACCCCTGGGCGCTGCTTCCATGCCCATGGGTGCTGCTCCCCCCCCACCCCTGGGCGCTGCCCCGACACCCATGGGTGCTGCCCTGCTGCCCCCTGCTGCCCCCTGCCTCAATAAAGGTGTTTTGTACTACGCTGGAGCTGCCTCATTTCTTGGGATCCCCCCGGGGTCCCCATTGCCCTGAGGTTCCCGTCCCTCCAGGGTCCCTGTCCCCTGCCAGCCCCACCTGTGGGGTGACCCTGGCTGGGGGGGTGTGGAGCACAGGCCCCCCTGGGTGCTGGAGCCAGCAGGTGAGGTGGGGTCCCTCAACAAGGGGAGGGGGGGTGTGGGGCCATAGGAGGGCTGGGGGTACAGGGCTGGGGGGGGAGGTTCAGAGGTCCTGGGGGGGCTGTACAGGGCGTGCGTAGGGCTTCTATAGGGGCTGCCCAGGGCTCTATAGGGGGTCTACAGCAGCCACAGAGGGCTGTATAGGGGTGCATAGGAATCTAAAGGGGCTGTATGGGGATGTAGAGGGAGTCTATAGGGCCCATACAGGGGTATATGTGAGCATATAGGTGACCTGTAAGTGCTGTGGAGGTTTGTACAGGGCTGTACAGGCACCTAAAGGAGCCATACAGGGTGGTTTGGAGCTGTATAAGGCCTGCAGAGGGCTGTATAGGCACGTACAGATGTCTGTAAGGCCTGCACAGGCCTATATAGGTATGTATAAGGTGGCTATAGTGCCCCAGAGAGCTGCATGGAGGTATGTAAGGGCTGTATAGGGGCTGTATGGGGGGGTCCGCAGGGGCTGTATGGGGCTGTGTAGGGGTTTATGGGTGTCCAGAGGGGCTGTAGGGGGTTGTATGGGGTGATATAGGGGGTCTGTAGGGGCTGTAAGGGACTGTGTAGGGTCCACAGGAGCTGTACGGGGTTCCGTAGAGGTGTGTGGGGGCTGTATAGGGCTGTATGAGGCTGCCTAGTGGTGTGTAGGGGATGCATGGGGCTGTATAGGGGTCCATGGGAGCTGTACGGGGCTGGATGGGGTGGCATAGGGCATGTAGGTGGTGTATAGGGACTGTGTGGGGCTGCAGAGGGGTGTTTAGGCACTGCACAGGGCTGTATAGAGCTGTATGGGGTGCTTTAGGGGTCTGTAGGTATCTACAGGGGGTCCATAGGGGCTGTATAGGGCTGTATGGAGGTCCCAGGGGGCTCTATGGGGCTGTATGGGGTGGTATAGAGGCATATAGGGGGTCTATAGGGACTATGTGGGGTTGCAGAGGGGCGTATAGAGCTGTGTGGGGTTGCAGAGGGGTGTATAGAGCTGTATGGGGTCTGTAGGGCCTGTATGGGGTGCTTTAGGGGGCTATACGTACCTACAAGGGGTCCATAGGGCCTGTATAGGGCAGTATGGGGCAGTATAGAGCTGTACGGGGGTCCCAGGAGGCTCTATAGGGTTGTATGGGGTGGTATGGGCTCATATAGGGGGTCTATAGGGACTGCGTGGGGCTGCAGAGGGGCATATAGGCACTGCAGAGGGGTGTATAGAGCTGTATGGGTCTGTATGGGGTGCTTCAGGGGTCTGCAGGTGCCTACAGGGGGTCCGTAGGGGCTGTATAGGGCTGTACGGGGCTCCCTGGGGCTCTGTGGGGCTGTATGGGGCGGTGGAGGGGTCTCCGGGGGGGTCCCTCGGGGCGGCGCAGGGCTCTAGAGAGGCCTATGGCGGCCTATGGGGGTCCCTCGGGGCGGGGCGGAGCTCCTACGGAAGCTGAGGAGGCCCCGCCCCGCCGGTGACGCGAACGGGCGGGGCCCGCTCTCCCGTCTCGGCCGGCGGTCGCCGCGCCCACGGCCTGGTGCGGGGGGCGCGCGGGGCCGCCGGGGGTCACGGGGTCAGGGGTCACGTGGCGGAAGGTGGCAGGGGCCGGGCAGCTAGGACAGGGACCGGACTGACCTCTGACCTGTCTGTCCTTGGCCCCACTGGGGTCCTGGGGGCGGGCAGGGGGCACCGGGAGTGACGTCACTGCCCCTGCCTTTGGCTGGGAGTGACATCACCGCTGACAGTGACGTCACTGCTGGCTTCCAGTGTGGCAGCACCGAGTCTGCCTGACAGGGCGCGGCATCACCGTTGGGGCCGCTGAGGACGTGCGACATCGCGTGGCAGCAGCAACCGGGCGTGACATCACCCCCGGTGACCCCAGCGACCGGGCGTGACGTCACCCCCAGTGATCCCACCGACCGGGCGTGACATCACAGCCCGGAGCCATGTGGTGCAGCGGCGAGGCAGGCGCTGGCTGCTGACATCCGTCCCCATCCCCCCGCCCGTCCCTGCCTGCGCCCCCCCCGCCACGGGGCCGGAGCCCCCCAGGACTACGCGGTGCCCAACGGCGGCTGGAGCGATGCCATGCGGCGGCAGTACTGGCGCCTCCTCGCCATGGCTGCCACCGGGGCCTGGGCACGGCTCCCCTCCTCCTGCAGCGCCCACGAACACCTCCTGGGAAAGTGTGTGTGCTGGGTGTGGGGGGGGGTGTCCCCCGTGTCCCCCCCGACCCAGCTCCCATCCCCACAGAGGTGCCGGCGACGCCAGGGGACACGCAGCTCTTCCTCCGCGCCATCGAGGGTGCCGGCGTCGGCTTTGAGCACGCCATGTTTCTCAACGCCGCCGAGTGCAGCCTGCTCTGCCTCTTCCAGCCCGGCCCCTACCTGGAGGGACACTCCGGGTAAGCGTCACCATCGCCACCACCGCCGCGTGTCCCCCCGCCTCGGCGCTCACCGTGTCTCTCATCCGTTCCCCGCCGCCACCAGCCTGACCCACGGCGGCGCCATCGCCGCCATCATCAACGGCACGCTGGGGACCTGCGCCCTGGCAGTGGCCGGGAAGGTGATGACAGCCAACTTCAGCATCGACTACCTGGCATGAGTGTCACCAGGGATGGGGACGGGGGGTGTCCCCGAGGGGGGGGGACACACGCGCACGACAGGGGACCTGAGATGCGGTGTTGTCATCCCCACCCAGCCCCATCCCACTGGGCGCCGTGGTGCTGCTGGATGGCCGTGCCGAGCGGCTGGAGGGGCGCAAGGTTTTCCTCTCCTGCCACATCCAGAGCGCCGAGGGGGACACGCTGCATGCCCGGGCCACCTGTGAGGACAGGGACACCCCTGGGGACACCCCGGGGGTGGGTGAGACAGGGGGTGGGGGGAGGACACGGGGGGGGTCCCATCCAGCCTGTGTCCTCCCCCCATTCTCCTCCAGGGCTCTTCATCAGGCTGGACCCCACTGAGCACCGGACGCGGGAGGAGGACGGTGGCCGGTAGCCGTCCCTGGTCACCCCGTGTGTGTGTCCCCACCGTGTCCCCCCCCGTGTCCTCCCCCCACCTCAGTTTCCCCAGGTGGGACTGGGGGGGGCCACAAGCATCAGCACCACTGCAGATCACCCTTGGTGTCCCTGGTGTTTCTGTGGGCTTCGGTCGTGTCCCCGGGGGTCACGGGTGGGACCCCACGGCCAGGATGGTCCCCCGTGGGGGAGGGGGGGGTAGGGACCCCTTTGGGACCCCCCCGCACACGTGTTCCCCCGCTGCTGCCACCTCGGGGTCCCCCTGCCGCGCTGCCCACGGGTGGGGGGACACCCCCTCCCCAACCTCCCCCCCGACGCCGTGGGGTCCCCGTGACACGGCGGGGGCCGAGGGTGGGCTCGGCCGCGGGACGCCCCCTCCGGCAAGGGGAGGGCGGGGCCGGGGGCGGGGTCAGGCACGGGGTGATGGGCGGGGGCTGATCGGGTGGGCGGGGCCGCGGCAGCAGAAGAGGTGGCCGGGGGCTCGCGGTGGTGGTAGAGGCGTCACAAGAGGTGGGCGGGGCTAGGAGAGGTTGGTGGGCGGGGCGGGGCAGGGCGCCCCCTCCCCCCCCCCCCCCCCCCCCCCGGGGCTGACGGGGGTGGGACGCGGGACCGGCCACCCGGGACGCGGGGCCGGGCGGGCGGGGGGACCCCCGGGGTCCCCAGAGCTGCGGCCTCGGCTTCCTCCGCGAGCCGGGCACCTGGGGGCGGGGGGGTCCCGTGGCTGCACCCCAAAGGTGGGCGCATTGGGGTGCCGTGGGGTCCCATCACTGTACCCCGAAGGTGGGTGCATCGGGGTGCCGTGGGGTCCCGTGGCTGCACTCCAGGGCGGGGCCCATCAGGGGGCTGTGGGGTCTCATTGCTGCACCCCAAAGGTGGGCGCATCGGGGTGCTGTGGGGTCCCATCACTGCACCCAGGGCTGGGCCCATCGGGATGCCGTGGGGTCCCCTGGCTGCACCCCAGACGTGGGAGTGTGGGGGTGCTGTGGGGTCCCATTGCTGCACCCCAAAACTGGGCCCATCAAGGTGCCGTGGGGTCCCATCACTGCACCCCAGAGCCAGGTATATCAGGGTGTCATAGGGTGCCATCACTGCACCCCAAAACTAGAGCACATCAGGGTGCCATGGGGTCCCGTGGCTGCACCCCAAAGGTGGGCGCATCGGGGTGCCATGGGGTCCCATCACTGCACCCCAAAGGTGGATGCATTGGGGTGCTGTGGGGTCCCATTGCTGCACCCCAAAACTGAGCACATTGGGGTGCCGTTGGGTCCCGTGGCAGCACCCCAGGGCCAGGTACATCAGGGTGTCATGGGGTGCCATTGCTGCACTCCAAAACTAGAGTCCATCGGGGTGCCGTGGGGTCCCATGGGGCCTGGGGGTGTCAGGGCCACCCTGGAGAATTTGGGGCCGTGCGATGGTGTCCGCCCGTCCCCGCTCTGCTTCGCCTGGGGTCACCGGGGTGACGGGGGGGGGGTCCCCCCGGCCGCTCGGCTCCCCGCGCCGCCCCTCCGTGCCTCAGTTTCCCCCCCAGCCGCACCGTGGAAAGTCGGAAATTTCCAGTGCGTGGGGCCGGGGGGGGCAGGATGCCGGGGGGGCAGGATGCCGGGGGGGCCCCGGCGCCCTTATAACGCTCGGCCGCGCCGCCCGCGCCACCGCCGCTGCCATGCGAGGTAGGGCCCGACACGGGGGGCTGCAGCGGGGGGCACACGCGTGTGCAGGCGTGTACTCACCTGGGGGTGCGTGCAAGGCCGAGGGAGCGGAGGGGGGCGTGTGGCAGGGGGTGGGGGGGTGTGCAAGGGGGGGGGCTGGCAGGGGTGCGCGTGCGGCTGGGCACACATATGTGCACGCGTGGGGGAGCGTGCAAGTGTGTGGGAGCGTGTGAGAGCGGGCGTGTGTCCACGGAGGAGCGTGGGAGTGGGTGTGCGTGTGTGCGTGTGCAAGTGGGAGCGTGCTGGGGTGTGCACACATGTGTGCAAGGGTGTGGGAGCACACGGGGTGCACGCGTGTGTGCAAGGGTGTGGAAGCACACAGGTATGTGCGTGTGTGTGCAATCAGTGGAAGCTTATGAGAGCGGACGTACGTGTGTGCAGGCATGTGGGAGCCTGCAGGAGTGCGTGTGTGCCTGTGCAAGGGTGTGGGAATGTGTGTGTGCAAGTGTGAGGGAGTGTGTATGCATGTGTGTCCAAGCATGTGGGAGCAGGTGGGGGGGTGGGTGTGCAAGGGTGGGGGAGTGTGTCAGAGCAGGTGTGCAAAATGGCAGGAGCAGGCAGAAGCGTGTGTGCCAGGGCGTGGGGGCACACGGGGATCCATGTGTGTGCAAGTAGGGGGGAGCATGCGTGGGTGTGTGTAAGGGTATAGGAGGGGGCAGGTGTGTGTGCAAGAGAGTGAGAGCACATGTGTGCAGACGTGTGGGCATGGTGTGTGTGCAAGCGGGTGGGAGCAGCTGTGTGTGTGCAAGGGCGTGGGAGCACACGGGTGTGCATGTGTGTGTGCACCTGTGGGCATGGCTGTGTGCTTGTGCAGGCGGGTAGGGACATGTTGGACTGGGTGTGCACGTGTGTGTGAGTGTGTGTGTGTGTGTGCGGGGGCAGGGTGCAGGCAGGTATGTGTGCGACCGTACCAGTGCACACCTGTGGGAGCACGCACATGTGTGCAGACACATGTGTGAGAGTGCACATGAGCATGCCCACGTGTGTGTGTGTGAGAGCACCGGGAGCTGCCAGGGCATGGGAGCCGCGTGTGTCTGTCAGCGTGTGTCAGCATCACACGTGTTTTACAGCTCACACGAGTGTGTTGGCACATGTTACAGCGGGACCATATGTGTTGTGGCATGTGCAGGCATGTTTTGGGGCTCACATGCAATGAGGGTTGTGGAACTGCATGTGCACACACTACGGGGGCTGTGCATGTGTGTTACGGCATGTCGCTACATGTGCACACATGTTACAGCATGGTGCTGTGTGTGCATGGATGTTACGGTGTGTAGCTGCATACCCACCCATGTTGCCGGGTGGTACGGTGCGTGCGGCTGTTGTACACGGCTCCGGGTGTCCGTGTGTGGAGCGTGACATGCACGCCTGTTGCAGGGTGTGCACCCATGTTGTGGGGTGTGCGCGCGTGTTGGGGGGTGTGCATGTGTGTTGCAGGGCGTGCACGCGTGTTATCGCATGTTACTGCATGTCTTGGCGGTGCCGCGGTGCCGGGCAACCCCGTTTCCCCCTGCACCCGCAGCTGTGGCTGCAAGCGCCCGAGGCTGGGGGCACGGGTGCCCCCCAGCACCCATGGGTGCCCCCACGCACCTGCGGGTCGGGTGCTCACCCTTAGATGTGGTGGGGGCTGGCAGCTGCAAGGGGCCGGCGCAGGTGACACCGACAGGGACATGGATGGGGACATGCAGGTGGCCCCGCTCCCGCGCCACCCCCACCCACAGCCCCCCCGCTTTGGCACTGGGGAAACTGAGGCAGGGGCGCCGCCACTCCGGGGTGCTGGGGCCAGGGTCCCCTGGGGTCCCCTCCTTCCCCTCTGCGTCATGGCGTGTTGGCCTGTGCTGTGACGTGTCTGCCTGCGTCATGGCGTGTTTTGCCATGATGCCGTACCGGAGGGGGATCGGAAGCGCTGGGTCATCCCCCTGCCCCAGGGACAGTGGGTGCTGATGGGTGCCAGCAGGTCCCCGTGGGTGCTGGTAGGTGTCCCCAGGGCCGATGGGTGCTGGTGGATGGTTGTGGAGCTGACGGGTGCCAGTGGGTCTCTGTGGGGCTGATGGGTGCTAATGGGTGTCCGTGGGGTGGACGGGTGCCCGTGGCTTCCATGGAGCTGGTGGGGGCCAGTGAGTGCCCTGGGGCCAGCGGGTCTCGGTGGGGCTGACGGATGCTGGTGGGGCTGATGGGTACTGGTGGGTGTTGGTGGGTGCTGGTGTGCACTGGTGGGAATGATGGGGACTGGTGGGTGCCCATGGGGCTGATGGGTGCTGGTCGTTGTTGGTGGGTGCTGGTGGGGCTGATGGGTGCCGGAGGTTGCCCCTGGGGCTGGTGGGTGCTGGTGGAGAGGATGGGTACCGGTGGGTGCCCATAGTGCTGGTGGGTGCTGGTGGGGCTGATGGGTACCATTGGGTGCCCATGGGGCTGAGATGTGCCAGTGAGGCTGACAGGTACTGGTGGGTGCTGGTGGGGCTGACAGATACCGTTGGATGCCCATGTTGCTGGCGGGTGCCCGGGTGCCCGCAGGTGCGGGTGGGTGCCGTGGGAGCGGCGGGTGCCGGCGGGTGCCGGCGGGGAGGCGTGGGGCTGGGCGAGACCTCGTCGACCTCTCGCCACTGGTTCCCGGCAGGAGCAGCACCCGAAAGCGGCGCTTCCTGGCAGCCGCCGGCGCCGGCACCGTTGACTAATGCGGGTGCCGGGACGCGGGGCTGACTCAAAGCGCCGAATTCCCAGGGCCCCTCTGGGCCGGTGTCACCGAAGGGGTCCCCGGTGCCCGGCCACCGGCGCCGGATGCGAGGGCGGCCGCTGGGCCCCAAAACTGGGGCAGGTGGAAAAAGCCGACGAAGCAGATTCGGCCCTGGGGAGGAGGTGTGCGGGCGTGTGCATGCGTGTGTGCGCGTGAAGGCGCAGCCGCGTGCGTGCACAAGCGTGCAAGAGCATGTGCAAGGGTGTGAGGGCTCACGGGAGCGTGCGAGAGCGTGTGCGAGCATCGGTGGACGTGTACCAGCCTGGGCAAGCATCCCCAAGCATGCAAGAGCATGCATGAGCATGCACAGGTGTGCACTGGTATGTGCAAGCACACACGAGCGTGCACAAGCATTTGTGAATGTGTGCAAGCATGGAGAAGCGTGCAGCAGCCTGCAGGAGCATGCGCAATCGTTGGCAGCTTTGCAGAACCCTTTGCAAACATGCACAAGCACAGGCAAGTGTGCTCAAGCGCGTGTGCATGGCTGAGGGTGTGTGCATGTGCCCACGCGTGCCCAAGCTTGCCCGAGCGTGTGTCACCCCCCAACAACCCTGTGTGTGTGGGGCAGGAGTGTGCCCGTATGTGCACGTGAGTGTGCAAGTGCGTGTGAGCAGGCAGGAGGGGGCTCAGGCATGTCTGAGTGCGTACAAGCGTGTGGAAGGCTGCGCAGACGTGCATGTACGTGCACAAGCGTGTGCAGGGCAGAGGGTGACAAGCCAGTGGCAATGGAGGGATGAGAGCTGTCTGGGTGGGAGGGGGCTCTGGGGCTGGGGTCCCCCCTGGCTGCGGTGTCCCCACCCCGGTGTCCCCACCCTGGTGTCCCCCAGCTCCAGTGTCCCCCCAAGCTCAGCCATTGCCTGGCTCTGGTGTCCCCCCACCTCCCCACCCCCGGTGTCCCCATCCTCGGTGTCCCCTGCTCCCATGGCTCTGGTGCCCCCCATCCCCGTGACCTCACCTCATGGCCCCCTGCCCACCCAGTGGCCACAGCGGTGCCGTGCCGGTGCCATGCTGGGCTGTGCCAGGGCGGCGGGCGCCTTCCTGCAAGGTGGGGCCACGTCCCAGTTGTGGCTTTGCCGGCGCTCGCTGCTGCTGTGGTTTCGGCAGCCCCCAGCGTCCGGCAGGGCCCACCCTGCACTGGGGCCATGGGGGGGATGCCCCAGGGGACACCCAAGGGCTCCTGGGGGGGACCTGAGCCCATAGGGGACATTGGAGCCCATGGGGTGGCATGGGAGCCTGTAGGGGCCACGGGAGCCCTTGAGGGACACGTGAGCCCATAGGGACCAGGTGAGCGGGTGGGGGGCACGTGAGCCTCTAAGTGACATGGGGGTCTGTAGGGGACACCAATGCCCATGGGGGACATGTGAGCCCATGGAGTCCCGGTGAGAACATGGGTGGCAGACATGGTCCCAGAGAGGACACGTGGTCCCATAGGGTCTTCAAGGAGCCTGTGGGGTGACATGGGAACCAGAGGGACACGGGAGCCCACGGGGTGACATGTGAGCCCATGGGGGATGTGAGCCTATAGGGGACATGTGAGCCCACAGCGGCCATGTGAGACCGTGTGGCGACACGTGAGCCCGTCTGGGACACGCGGTCCCATGGTGGACACATGAGCATATAGAGGACGATGTGAACCCGTAGGGAGCACAGGAGCCCACGTGGGACCTGTGAGTCCCTGAGGGACACCTGAGGCCATAGGGGACACGTGAGCCCATAGGGGACACAGGAGCCCAGGGAGAGCACGCGAGGACACAGGTGGCACACACGGTCCCACGGGTGCCACGTGAGCCCGGGGAGGGCGGTGAGCTGCCCATGAGCCTCGGGGGATCCCTCGGGACGGGCACCCACACCGTCCCTCCCGCCCGCAGCCCACATCGAGGTGATCCCCTGCAAGATCTGCGGGGACAAATCCTCGGGGATCCACTACGGCGTCATCACCTGCGAGGGCTGCAAGGTGGGCCGGGGTGCCGGGGCGGCTGCCGGGGGGTGCCGGGAGGGGGTGCCGGCACAGCGGTGACCCCCGGCGCAGGGCTTTTTCCGGCGCAGCCAGCAGAGCAGCCTGAGCTACGCCTGCAGCCGCCAGCAGAACTGCCCCATCGACCGGGCCAGCCGCAACCGCTGCCAGCACTGCCGCCTGCAGAAGTGCCTGCGCCTTGGCATGTCCCGCGACGGTGGGTGCCCACCCCGGACCACGGGTGCAGCCCCCTCCCCGCAGTTGGGTGCACCCCCTCCATACCTGGGTGCACCCCCCCTCCCCAAACACGGGCGCACCCACCCTCCTCAGCCCCATTCCCACCCGGCTGCGCTCCCGTGGGAGCCGTGGCTGCCTGGGGACTGCAGGACGCCCCAGGGGGCCGCGGCGTCCCCGGGAGGAAGCGGAGGGGCCGTGGGTGCGCCCGGAGGAAGCGGGGCGGCGGGGGCCGCGGCGGCACGCGTGTGGGGCCGGAAAGCCCCGGTGCCACGGTTATGTAGGTCGCGGGGAGCCAGGCCGGCGCACGTGTACGCACGCGAACGCGCGTGTGGCACGCGTGTCCTCCAGCGCCGCCGACGCCGCCTCTCCTCGCAGCTGTCAAGTTCGGCCGCATGTCCAAGAAGCAGCGGGACCGGCTGCACGCCGAAGTGCAGCAGCAGCTGGAGCAGCGGCAGCGGGAGCGGGCGGCCGAGGGGGCACCTGCCGTCCCCCTGGGGCTGGCGGGGTGCCGGGGCCACCCGCTGGCC
Source organism: Buteo buteo (assembly GCF_964188355.1). NCBI lineage: Eukaryota > Metazoa > Chordata > Aves > Accipitriformes > Accipitridae > Buteo > Buteo buteo. The sequence continues at coordinate 24,372,956 of NC_134181.1, forward strand.
CCCGCCGGCACCCCGGGGTGCCCTGGCACCCGCCACGGCGGGACGGAGGGCAGGGCTGGTGCCGTGGCGGAGGTGGAGCCGGGGCGGCTGGAGGGGACCAAGCGGGGCCCGGATGGGGACAGGGACAGGGCCGGCCCCGACTTCTACCCCCACCCCGATGTCGGCAGCCTCCTGGAGTCACCCACATCCTCTGGTGTGGAGATCGGTGAGCTGCTGGGTGCCACGTGCCCGTGGGGGCTGGGTCTGTCACCCACGGGTGCTGGATGGTGGTGGGACCTTGCCCGTTGGGGACTTGGGCAAGGGCTGCCTGCCCTGTCCCCATCCCCAAGCCCCCGTCCCCCGCAGAGCACCTCACCCAGAACGTCCTCAAGTCGTACCGGGAGACGTGCCAGCTCCGTGCCGAGGACCTGCAGCTCCGGCGCTGGGACACCTTCTCCCGCGAGGAGGTCTGCGCCTACCAGAAGAAGGTGAGGCCAGCGGGGTGGGGGCACAGGGGAGGGGATGTTGCAGTCCCCGGGGCACCCAGAGGATGCCCGGAGCTCCGGCGTGGCGCAGAGCGATGGGGACGTTCTCGGGGGTTTGGTGGGGGCTCTGTGGTGGGGGTGACGGCCGGTCCTGCAGTCAATGGAGGAGATGTGGCAGCGCTGCGCCGGGCGCATCACCGAGGCCATCCAGTATGTGGTGGAGTTCGCCAAGCGCCTGCACGGCTTCATGGACCTCTGCCAGAATGACCAGATCGTCCTCCTCAAAGCGGGTATGGGGCCACCTCGTCCCCTCATCCCCAGCCCCGGGGCCACCCCGTCCCCCCGGTCCCCAGCCCCACAGTCCCTGCTGCCCCCATCTCCCCAGTCCCAGTGTTCCCAGACAATGGGATGCTCTGGTCCCACCAGGGAGGTGACAGTCCCTAGAGGATGCTGTGGCCCCATGGAGGGGGGGTGGCGGTCCCCAAGGGATGGTGTGGTCCCATCAGGGGGTGGCAGTCCCTATGGGCTGCTCTGGTGCCATGAGGGAGGTCACAGTCCCATGGGTCGCACCGGGGAGGTGACGGTCACCAAGGGCCACCCCAACCCCACTGGAGAGGTGACAGCCCCCAGGGCTGGTGCTGTGGGGACACTGACCCAGCCCTGAGCAGTGGCACCGCGGAGCCCTGTTGTCCCTGGTGCCACCATCCCTGTCCCCGTCCCGCTGCCGGGTGGTGGCAGGCGCCATGGAGGTGGTGCTGGTGCGGATGTGCCGAGCCTTCAACTCCGACAACCGGACTGTCTTCTTCGAGGGCAAGTACGCCGGCGCCGAGCTGTTCCGATCCCTGGGTAGGGCTGGGGACATGGAGGGGGGGACATGGAGGGGGCACACGGGGGCACGCTGTGACAAGGGCTTCCCCCAGGCTGCCACGAGCTCATCGGCTCCATCTTCGACTTTGCCCAGAGCCTCTGCGCTCTGCACTTCTCGGAGAGCGAGGTGGCCCTCTTCAGCGCCCTCGTCCTCATCAACGCCAGTGAGGGACACCCCCCCCCCACCCCCACCCCATGCCTCAGTTTCCCTCCCCAGCCCTGTAGGAACCCCAATGAGGTTTTGCCCAAAACCCCGGGGTTTTGCCCTAAAGTGGGTGCTGGGTTGTGGGCTTGAGTGTCCTGAGCCGGCCTCTGCTGTCTCCCAACCTTGTCCCCGTCGTGTCCGACCCTGTGCCTCTCCTGTCCCACTCTCTGTCCCAGCTGATCCCTGTCCCCTTTCCTGTCCCCAACCCTGGCCTATTCCTGTCCCTGTCCTCTTGTGGTCCCCGTCCTGTCCCCATCCTGCCACGGTCCCGTCTGTCCCCATCTCCATCCCTGTCCTTGTCCCCATCTCCATCCTCATCCTGTCCTTGTCTCCATCCTTTTCTGTCCCCATCCCTGTCCCCATCCCTGTCCCCTCCCATCCCTGTCCCATCCCCATCCCTGTCCCCATCCCTGTCCCCTCCCATCCCTGTCCCCATGCCACCCACCATGTCCCCTGTCCCCAGACCGGCCATGGCTGCAGGAGCAGGCAAAGGTGGCACGGCTGCATGGACACCTGGAAGTTGCCTTCCGCCTCCTGCTGCGCCGGACCCACCGCGAGGGTCTCCTGGCCAGGGTGAGGGCACGGGGAGGGCTGAGGGGGGGCACAGGGTGGGTGCCATGGGCTTGAGGGGGCTGGGGGCACAGGGGGGAGGGGGTGGGCTGCCATGGGCAGGGGGTCACCCTGGGGCATGGGGTGCCCTGCGTGTGTGACACGTGTGTGTCCCCTGTGCGTGGGTGTGACACGTGTGTCCCCTCTGTGTGGGTCCATGGCGCGTGTCACCCCGCCTGGCAGACCTGTGATGGGCACGTGTCCCCACGGGCAGCTGCCGCCGCAGGGGCGCCTGCGGGCACTGTGCTTACAGCACGTGGAGCAGCTCCAGGCCTTCCGCCGCCTGCACCCCGGGGTGCTGCACGCCGCCTTCCCCCCGCTCTACCGCGAGCTCTTCGCTTCTGAGGCCGAGACCCCCAGTGGCACCCGCTGAGCACCCACCCCGGGTGCCCGGATGCCTGGGTCCTCACCCTGCCCTACCGCTGCCTCCTGCCTGCCGGCGGCTGGGGGCGGCAGTGGATGCCGGCACCCATGGGTGCTCCCACGGCCAGGGGGGCGCCCGCAGCTGGTAGGACTCTGGCAGGCGGAGGAGTTCCAGCACCCACGGAGGAGCTGACGGCCGGAGGAGCTCCGTCACCCGGAGGGGCTTCGGCACCCAGCGATGCTCCGTCACCCATAGAGGATCCATCACCCGGTGATGCTCTGTCACCTGGCGGGATTTTGTCACCCAGTGATGCTCCGTCACGCGGTCATGGTCTGTCACCCGGTGGGGTTTTTCACCTGGCGATGCTCTGTCACCCAGTGATGGTCTGTCACCCAGTGGGGCTTTGTCACCTGGTGATGGTCTGTCACCCTGTGGGGCTTTGTCATCTGGTGATGTCCCATCACCCAGAGATGCTCCGTCACCTGGTGATCCTCTGTCACCCAAAAAGGATCCATCAGCCGGTGATGCCCCATCACCCAGCAGGGTTTTGTCACCTGGTGATGGTCTGTCACCCCGTGATGGTCTGTCACCCAGTGGGGCTTTGCCACCTAGTGATGTCCCATCACCCAAAGATGCTCCGTCACCCAGTGATGCTCTGTCACCCAAAGAGGATCCATCAGCGAGTGATGCCACATCACCCAGCAGGGTTTTGTCACCCAGCAAGGCTGTGTCACCCAGAGGGGCTCCATCACCCCAGGAGGATCCACCGCCCGGCTGGGCTCCATTGCACAGCGACACTCCATCACCCAGTGATGTCCCGTCACCAGGGGAGGCTCCGTCACCTGTGGGTGCCCTGACCGGGGCCACCTTGTCACCAGGGGTGCCCCCACCCCGCCGAGCAGTTCAGGGTCCCCGGGGCCGCGATGGGTGCTGGGCCCCACCCGCGACGGGGGACGGGCACACGCACCCCCGGGGCTCTCCCACGGGTGCAGGCTCCCGCCTGTGCAGACACGCGTGGCCCCCCCCGCCCCGGGTGGCCCGGCGGGGTGACGGGGGAGGGGGGGGGGTGAGGGCGGGGGGGGCCGCGGCTGTACCGAGGTGGAATAAAGGCCTTTTGGGGAACGGCGAGTCCGTGGGCTCCGTCACGGGGGGAACGGTGGAGGGGGGGAAGGGTGACACCAGGTGGGGCGGACAGGGCGCGAGCCCCGAGACCCCGCGGGGCATTGTGGGACAGGGCAGAGGCCCCCCCCCCCCCCCCCCGCCCTTTCCCGCCCTTCGGGACCCCCCGCCCGTCACTCACGGCTCGGGGCGGGTCCGAGCCACCCCACCTTTGCTGCTCGCTGATTGGCTTCAACCGTCCGCCGCGCGGCGCGGATTGGCCGCTTTATTCCCAGGCTGGTGCTGTGGCCCGCCCCCTCACCTCTCTCCTCCCTCCTCTAGGAGGCCGTCCGGGGATTGGCTGCCGGCCCTCCCACGGCGATTGGTGGGGCGGGGAGAGCGGCGCTATGATTGGAGAGGGGAGGGAGGGGGTGGGGCTAGCGGCGGCCGGGCGCGTGAGGCGGCGGCGGCGGCTCGAGGGGCGGCGGGCGCGGGCGGACCGGGGCGAAGTTGGGCCTGGGGTCCCGGTCGGAGCTGGTACCCGGGGGCTGCACCGTCGGGACCGGGGTCCCCAGGTAGGCTGAGGCCGCCCCGGGAGGCCGGCGGGATCGGGGGGCTCGGTGCTCCCCCGCTGCGGCGGCTCCCCTCCTGGGACGCCGGGAGCTTGGGCCTGTACCGGCGGGACCGGGGCTTAGGCAGGCTCAGGCCTGAGCGCCTGCTCCGCGGGTGGCCGAGCCCTCTGCAGCTGGTGCGGGGATGGGAGGGGGCCTCGGTGTGCGGGGAGGGGAGGGGGGGGGGCTCGGCCTGGCCCCCCCCCGGGGCCCTGGCTGAGGGGAGGCTCCCGGTAAAACCTCTCCTTCCTCAGGCCGTGGGGAAGATGACGGCAGAGCGGGGTTACTGGAACAGCCTGACTCCCCTGCAGAAAGTGGCGGTGGTCCTGGGGATCCCGGCCAGCGCCACTGTCCTCTACATCCTGTACCGCAGGTACCGGGAGAGCCGAGGTGGGTGTTGCAGCCCCCATGCCATTCCCACCCGTGGGCTTGAGCGTTCAGCCACCTTCCCCACCGGACCCCAACGTCCCCTTGCCTTCCCCAAATGTGCTGAGGTGCTCAGGAACAACCCTGAGGCTTTCAGAGCTGCCTTGGGTCCCTTCCCAGGAGACAGGGAGGCTGTTGGAGTAGCTTTGTCAGCTCTGAATTTCCCTCATGCTGTTTATAACCCCCTCGGGGGTTTCCCTTCCCCTGCCATGGGGACCCGCCGCTGTCACTCTGCCCTTTTCCCCTCAGAGGAGCGGCTGACCTTCGTGGGAGATGAGGAGCTGGAAATCCAGATGCGAGTACCCCGGGCGGCCATGAAATCCATCATCGGCCGGAAGGGAGCCACAATCAAAAAGGTAAGCCATGCCAGAGGCTTGTGGGGGTGACAAGGAAAGGCTAAGTTTACTGGGAGCCCCAGTAAATGGCAGACGGTGGGGCTGGATCCCCCCCACCCTGTGCCCACAGCTAAGGCAAGAGACGGGGGCTCACATCGAGGTGGAGAGAGAGGACGAGGGTGAGGAGACAGTGCTGCTGATCTCGGGCTCCCCCAGCCAAGTCTGCCGGGCGAAAGCCACCGTCCACCAGATAGTGATGGAGAGCACCCTGGTGTCGGAGCAGCTCTGCGTGCCCCAGAGAGCCGTCGGCAGGATTATCGGTACCTCCCCCTCCCTAGGGAGGCAGGGGACAGCGGGAGGTGTCCCCGGTTTACCCGCTGGGTGTCTGTGGTGGCACAATTGCTGTTGAAAGGCCTGATGGCACAAGCATGTCGGGGCAGCCTGTGGGATGGAGGCTGGCTCCTGCTCTGAGTCCACTCTGCCTCAGTTTCCCGGGGCGCTCTCTCCTGTAGGCCGGGGCGGCGAGACAGTGCGGGGCATCTGCCGCAGCTCGGGGGCCAAAGTGCTCTGCGAGCACGAGGCTGACGCCGGCCTGGCCCCAGTCAGGGTCATCCAGCTTTCGGGGACGCGGAAGGAGGTGGCAGCCGCCAAGGTGAGCGGGAGGCAGCGGGGCTGGGGGACGGCTCGGCCCCCCAGCCCAACGCTCTCCTTTTTCCCTCCAAGGAGCTCATCATGAAGAAGCTGATGGAAGATGACGTCTTCCGGAAGGAGCTGGCCCAGTCAACGGCGATGCGGTGCCAGCGCAAGCAGCCCCTGGGCAGCCGGCGGGAGCAGGAGCTGCTCCCTGCCAGGATGCTGGAGCACAGGGAAGAGGACAGGGGCTCATTCTGGGCTGATGGCTCGCTCCTAGGCCAGGCTGCCTTTGAGGAGGTGGAGGAGCTGGAGGATGAGAGCGAGAAGCTGGAGGAGCTGGCGGCGGGGCCTGACACAGCAGTACCAAAATTTGAAGGTGAGAGAAGTGTTTGTGTTGTCCCCAAGGGTGCAATGGGAAAACTGTGCTGGGGAGAATGTAATTTCCTCGGGTCCCCTGGGGACCTGCGGAGTGTCGGGAGCCGTTTTAACGGTGCTGGGTCACCCCGGGCTGCCTCCAGCTTTGTCTCCCAGACTCTCTCCCTCCGTCCCTGTGCTGGATGCTGACGTGGCTAGAGCCCAGGCCAGGCAGGATGGCTCAGCCGCCTCCCAGGCTCTTTCTGTTGTCCTTTGTCCCACGGATGGCCTGAGATGGGTCTCTGTGAGTGGGATCTGCGGGTCGGCTTCTGCTCTCACCTCGTCTTGCATTATCCCCGTCTCTGTGGGGGGCTGGGGGGGTCTCCTCGGCTGCCCCATCTGGCTCTCACCGGGGCTCCCCGCGCCTCTCCCATAGTTCCCAGTCCTGATTTTAGCTTCCACGCTGATGAGCACCTGGAAGTTTATGTCTCAGCCACGGAAAACCCCAGCCACTTCTGGATCCAGATCATCGGCCAGCGCAGCCTGCAGCTGGACAAACTGACCACCGAGATGCGGCAGTACTACCAGAGCAGTGGCCACACGGTGAGACCCCACGGGGCGCCAGCCTCGTGTTGTTGTCCATGTGTGTGTCGTTTCCCCTCACCTGTCCCAGGGAGGTCACCCACCCTGTCCCGTCCCCACCCCCAGGCAGAGCTCTCGACCGTCCAAGCAGGGGACATCGTGGCCGCTCCCTACGTGGATGGCAGCAACTGGTACCGAGCCCGTGTCCTGGGCATGCTGGAGAACGGCAACTTTGACCTTTACTATGTGGATTTTGGGGACAATGGAGAGGCCCCCCGTGAGGCGCTGCGAGCCCTGCGGTGAGCATGGGCTATTACCTGGGGAGGGGCTGGCAGGGAGGGTGTGTGTGTGTGTGTGAGGGGACAACAACAGGGCTGTGGTTGAACATCCCCGGGGAAGCCGGCGGCGTGGTGAGGGCTCGCGGCTGCGTTGCTGGAGGAATTGGCTGAGGCCGTTCAGTTTTTTTGTGAAGCGGTCACGGTGGGAAGAGCTGCGGGAAATCCTCGGGGAGCCGGGCTTGTGGCCGAGGCGGGCTGTCCTTGCCAGGAGAACCAGCAGCTCTCGCAGCACAGTGTCACGGTGGCTTTCTCTCCTTGCCAGGAGCGACTTCCTGAGCCTGCCCTTCCAAGCCATTGAGTGCAGCCTAGCTGGGATCCTGCCCGCCGGTGAGTGGGGAAGGAGCCCTGGGGGGAGGCAGGGGGCCGGATCCGGCCGTGTCCCTTCCCTGCAGCTGTCACCCGCTTCTCAGCCGGGCTCTGCTCACCCGGTTCACCCACTCTCACAGGGGCCGAGTGGGAAGAGGCAGCCCTGGATGCCTTTGACCGGCTCACCCACTGTGCCATGTGGAAACCGCTGCTGGCAAAGATTTCCAGCTATGTCCCCTCCGGCCTCGGCGCCCGGCCCAACATCCGGCTCTACGGCCTCCACCACGGGGAGGTGAGCCCCCACCGTGCCCCAGCCCTCCTGCTCTGTCCCCACTCTCCTGTGCTGCCGGCTCTTCAGCCCTATCTTCTTCTGGCACAGAACCTTGATGTGGGAGCAGAGCTGGTGCGGCTGGGCTACGCCATCCCCTGTCCCCAGGAGGAAGAAGAGGAGGGCGCCAGGCCACCGAAGGAAGCCATGGCCAAGACGCCGGTGAGCGGATGCAGGACCGGGGTGGGCAGCCAGTTGTCCCACCTGGCCTCCTTGGCAGGAGCTGGTGCCAGACCCCTTGGGGCCAGCCCGCCTCCCCCAGCGCAGGGCCAGCTCCTTGCTGCCCCGAAGCCATGCTGGTGGTTGCCAGCGCCGGTTAACCCGGTTCTTCCTGGCGCAGGAGAACGTCACCTGTGGCTCCCTTGCCAGCCTCACCTCAGAGCCCCTGACCTCTCCAGCCGTGACCCCCCTGGCCCCAGCTGGCCTCAGCCCTTCGGGTAAGCTTGGGCAGCCCCCTCAGGCCGGAATGGGCCCAGTTACCCCAGCAACTTGCTTTCCAGGGCCTCCCTGGCCTCCGGCACCGAGTTCGGCCCCGGGCCTCCCCCCTGACCCCTGCCTTTTTACAGACACCTCCGGCAGCAGCGAGGACTTCTGCATGACGGAGGGCAGCGCGCGGTGACACCGATGCCGCACAGGCTGGCCCTGGGGAGCCTCCCCCCGGCTGGGCCGGGCCCAGCGGGAGGGGGAGACCCCCCCCCCCCCCGAACTCCCTTTTGCTCCCCCTTTGACGTTAAAACGGTTCCCTGGGTACCCCTGACCCCCCTCCCTGGGGGTAAGGGGGTCCCCTCTCTGCTGCGGGGTGGGGGGGCTGCGTGGCAGCAATAAAACAGAACGTTTCGAAGCTCTCTGCCCGCTCGGGTGTTTGTGAACGGGGACCAGGCAGGGGAGAACGGCACCGGGGGCAGCCCCCGGTTTTTGGGGGGGAGGGGGGGGGGGCGTTCCTTCATTTCGGGGGAAAGCAGGAGCTGCCGGGCTGGGGTACACGGCGGGGGAACGGGGTCCGAGGAGCGGTGGGCAGTCGGGGGTGCTGGGGCGCAGGCGCGCGGCGGGCAGCCCCCGGTGGGGTCCTTGGGCACCGGCGAGCGGCCCCGGTGGGGCCCTACTGCGCAGGCGCGCGGTGGGCAGCTACGCGGGGGGGGGTTGGTCTTTGGGCGCAGGCGCGCAGCGGGCAGTCCCCGGCGGGAGGTCCCGTGGCGCAGGCGCGTGGCGGGGCAGCCCCCGGCGGGGTCCTCAGGCGCAGGCGTGGGGTCCTCGGGCGGCGCCGGGGAGCAGGGAGGGGGCTGCCATGTTGGGCCGTGGGGCGGCGCAGGGCTGCGGCCTCCTGCTGCGGGCGGCGAGCCGGGCCCTGAGCCTCAGCCACAGCCGGGTGAGGGCCGGGGGGGAGCGGTCCCGGGAGTGTTGGGGGCTTTCGCGGCTGTCTGGGTACCTGGGTGCACGTTTTGAGGGGCAGGGGGCGGTACGGCGGTGTCCGTGAGGGGAGGGGGGGCGGGGTGTCTGCATAGGGGCGTTGGGAGTACCTAGGGATCTGGTGGGGGGTATAGCGGGGGGTATGGGGTATATGGATCTAGGGAGCAATTAATAAAGGACGGGGGGGTTGAGGGGAGGTGTTGGGGGTTACCTGAGGGCGCAGCCGCCTTGTCCCGATGGGAGAGGCGGCTGTCATGTTGGATGGGGAGAGCTGGGGGTGACTGGCGGCTCTGCAGGAGCCGGGAGGGGGGGGTTGTTGTCGCCGCTCCCCAGAACGGAGTGGGATTCGCAGCTGGGGAGCTCCTGCGTTGCTCGGTGCCCGGCTGACCCCCTCCCTCGGGCTGACCCCCCCCCCCTCCCGGCCAGGGGACGGTGGTGGTGGAGCGATGGTGGCAGGTCCCGCTCAGCAAAGAGGGACGTCAGCCCCGCCTGCACCCCCGCAGGCACCGCATCTACAGGCTGGTGGAGGACACCAAGCACCTGCCCAAGACGAATTTGGAGCTGATCCTTACCCAGTCGGTGGAGAGTATGTTGCTTTTCGTGGGTGTTTGCCTTCCTGTGGCAGAGCTGGGCACCGGTTGCAAAAGTTAATTCGATTTCTGTCCTGTTTTGCCCTGGTCCACGTAGGGAAGGGGCAGGATTCCCCCCATTAGGTCCTGTTTCCGATGATCCGGTGGCAGCAGGATTTCATCCCTTAGGCTGTGGGATGATTGAGGGTTGCAGAACCCTGAACGATAATTTTGTGGTATTTTGGGCCTTTTTTTTTTTTTTTTTTTTAAAACTCTCTTCAGATGGAACCTCAAAGCTGCGGTGGGGGCTGCAGGGCTGGCACATTGCCGGTGCACACCTCGCTAACATCACCTCTTGCCCCTCTCCTTGCAGATTTGGGGAACCGGGGAGATGTGGTCAGTGTGAAGAAATCGGTGGGTCGTAATAAGCTCCTGCCCCAGGGGCTGGCTGTCTACGCCTCGCCGGAGAACAGGAAGATGTTTGAGGACGAGAAGAAGGTGAGTCGGCACACAGGGGCTGCTCCTAGCCCGGCTGGGGTGGTTTTTGTCCTGTCCCTGCTTTGAAATCAGGAGATTTCAAAAGGGGGAGCAGAGATTTCGGTTTAAAAGGGTCGGTTGTTCTTTGGGACTGTTCCTGTCTCCCTCCACCCACATGTTTGTGGTTTTGTGGGGTGAGATCTGCTGATCGCCTTAGAAATATGGTCCCGCGATGAGCCCCGCTTGTTAATAAATTCCTTTGCAGAGTTTGCAATGACAGGAGAGCTCTCCGGGCCTCTACCAAGCTGCCTTTCCCCCAGCGGCGTGCAGGCAGGCTGCCTGGTGTGCGGCATTGCCGAACTTTTCTTTCATTTATTCTCCTCGATCCTCTTTTCCTCACAGTTGCGCCAAGAAGGGAAGCTGGAGGCACTCCAAACCCAGAGTGGGGAGAAGGTGAGCAGAGGGGCACCAGTGACTCTGCCGTTATTCCGGAGAAATCCCTGAGTCCTTGAAAGCACCAAGCCTTTGCCGGAGCCTCTTGGCCGGGTGCTGGGAACCCTCTTCCCTCCAGCTGCGGCTCAGGAAGGCAGCTGCCTGCACGCATGTCTGCACGGCTGCCGATGTGTGCGTGAGCTTCTGGGTTGAGGGCCGGGGCAGCCCCATACCCCCGGCATCCCCTGCTCGCCTGCCTGAGCCCCTCGGGATCTTGCTGGCTTCCCACCTGGAGTGCCAGGAGCACCGCACTCCCCGACACCTTTCTCCCCGTCTTTACAGACCATCAAGTTCCTCAAGAGTTGCCGCCTTGAGGTGGGCATGAAAAACAACGTCAAGTGGGAGCTGAACAACGAAATCGTGGCTCGCCACTTCTTCAAAAACGTGAGCGGTTGCCCGGAGCTGGCGCTGCACCGGCTGGGAGCTCTTTGCTGGTGCTGGGAGCTCCCATGTGTGAGCGGAGCCACAGGAGTTGGTCATGGGGGCCCAAATCCCGGTGGGAGGGATGTGGGGTTTGAGGAGCCAGCGGTGCGTCCGTGACTGGTCTGGGGCTCAGCCAGGGCACGTGCTGAGAGCAGCTCAGCAGAGGGTTTAAGACCTCGAAGGGATTAAGAAGGGAAGATGATAAATCGGGGGATGAGGCCGCGGTCCTTCCCATGGCACACGCCAGGCCAATGCCGGCAGAAGCCCCTGGGGGCCTGGTGGCTCTGCTGTCGCCATGCTGGGGCTCCTGTTAAGGGGCTGGGGAGCTTGGGGGGGGGGGGGCTCACCGCAGGCTGCCCCTGCTCCCCAGCCTTCACTCCTGGGGCCTCGTTTTATTTCTCAGCTGCGGGTTTTTGTGCCTCCCCATGCGCTGAAGCTGCCAGAGGAGCCCATCACCAGGTGGGGCGAGTACTGGTGCGACGTGACGGTGAGCGAGCGGCCCTTCAGTACCCACCTCTCTGTCCCCTTCCCAGCTGGGCGAGTGCCCCCCCCCCCCAATTCCCCTTCTCGGCACCTCTCCACCCCACACACCCCCTCCCCACCTCCTGTGGGGCTCCCATGCCAGCCGTCCGCACCACATGTCCGCGCCAGAGAAACCCGGCGGTGCCTGTCCTCCAGCACGGGGTGGGAGGAGCGGAAATACTTTATTTAAAAAAAGAAAAAAAACAGCAAAAGGAGAAAAAAAAACCAAAATCAAACCCATCCCCGCGACCTAGATAGATGAGACCATCTCGCCCATCGCCATTCATCTTTTGTCCTTCCCGGGCCCTCGGGGGAGCGGAGCTGGCTCTCAAACTGCCTGCTCTAAATCGGTGTCATCGCTGATGGGCGTCTCCCACTTCGTTCACTGTGCCGAATTCCTGGAGCTGGTGGGGAAGGGGCGAGGGCACACCCCGCTTCCCTCCCGCTTCCCTCCCGCTTCCCTCCCGCTTCCCTCCCGCTTCCCTCCCGCTTCCCTCCCGCTTCCCTCCCGCTTCCCTCCCGCTTCCCATCTTTCCCCCACATCTCTCCGAGCTCAGATCCCACGGGGATTTAGGGATGGAGCTACCGTGGGGGCAGAATGGGGAAGAGAGGCAAGAGTAGCTGCATGCCGGAGCGCAGCAGCCGCTCCCCACTCCCTGGGGGCTGGGGGGGGGGTTCCCTGCTGTGACCCTCCCCTCCCATCTGGCAGGTGAACGGGCTGGAGACGGTGCGGGTGCCCATGTCCGTGGTGAAGTTCCTGCGGCCCAAAACCAAGCGCTACAAGCACTGGCTGGCGCAGCAGCAGGCCCAGCTGGCAGCACGGAGGGAGGCACTGCTCTGAGCCCGGGGTGGGGGCCCTACCAGCCCCCCTGGACCCCAGTTTGCTACCGGTAGGCACTGGGGGAACGGGGTGGGGGTTCCCTGATCTGTTACACACACCTCACTCTCCCCCCCCCCTTGCTGGCTGCTGGTACTGAATAAAGGGCTTGATGGGGTTTGCGGGGGGGGGGGTCTGCTCCTGGGGTGGGGGTGGGACACGAGGGGGGGGGCGGGGGCAGCTCCCTGGGGACCCCCTGTAACCCCTCCCCGTGTGCAGCCTCCCTCCCAGTGGCACCTTCTCCTGCCCCCCCCCCGCCCCAAGAGCACCGGTGGGGAATGGTGACACCACAGCAGCACAGGGCGCAGGGTCTCACTGCCTGGTATTGGAGAGAGACCCTGCTGTCCCCCCCCTCAGGGCACCGCTCCGGGCCTCACCAGCTTCTCCTGGATCTGGCCCGGCAGCTCTGGCTGGGTGAAGTACACTGCAGGGGGGTGGGCAGAGGGGTGAGTGGGAGGCCGGACCCCCTCCCCGCTGCCCCCCCCCCCCAGTGCTCCCCCCCTCACCTGCGGCGAACTCCAGGATGTCGTCCGGTCGTTGGAGCAGCAGCTCTCTGCAAGGGGGGGCCACAGGGGTTTGGGGCCGTTTTCGTGTGGTTTCCCGCAACGGAAAATGGCAATTATTTTTTTTTTTTTAAAGACGAATTAAGGTGTTTTTGTGAAATTTGTCGGGGGTTGTGGGGGGGCCGTGTCCCACCTGAGGAAGCCCCGCAGCAGCAGCCGGACGGATGGCCGGGCCCGCAGGTACCGCTGGCTGCTCAGGCAGAGCGTGGCCTGCGGGGGGGGGGGGGGGGTGTCTGTTACCGGGGGGGACGGGGGGCGGGCGGCCCACGCAGGACCCCCCCCAACCCCCCCAGCACGGCGGGGCGTCGCCCAGAGCTGCACACCCACGGAGGGGGGGGTGTACCCCCGTGGGTGCGTGTACCAGTTCCACAGACGCCTCCCACCCCCTCCCCAGCACCTGGTCGGGACGCGGCGGTGATTGCGGCGACGCCATCTTGGCTGCGCCCGCAGCGGCCCGTCACCATGGCGACGGCGGGGAGGGGGGCGGGGCCGTGTGCGGCGGCTCCTGGCGATCAGCACCGGGGACAGCGCCGGGCGGGGCGGGGCACGCGGGTTCCCGCCACCCACCCCCCTCCACCACCACCACCCGCGTGCGCGCGCGCGCACAGGCACCCACCCGGGTTGCGCGCGCCCCCCGTGTGCGCGCACGGACACGGACGCGCGTGCGCGTACAAGCGGCCCGCCTGCACACACTCACACACATCACACGCACATACACACACCCGGACCGCCCCCGCCCCCCCCCCCCCGCGGTGCCGGTGCCCGGTAGCCGGGACACGGTCCCGGTCCCCAGGTCCCGGTGTTCTCGCCGGTACCCGGTGCCGCTCTGACATCAGCACCGGGTGGGGCGGGGCGGTCCCGGCCGGGGAAGAAGAGCGGCGAGGGGGGGTCGGGCCCGTCCGGACCCGGACCCCGGTGCCGGTGCCGGGGCGCAGCGGGCGCGGGGCTCCCGCCGTCGCCGGGGCTCTCGGGGAGCGCGGCCGCCATGGGCCGGGCCGGGCGCTGAGCCTCCGCCCCGCCCTCGCCTCCCCGGGCCCGGGCCCGGGCCCCCCGCCGCCTGCCCGCCTCCGGGGGCACCGGGGCGGCGAGCGGGCGGTACCGGCAGGCCGGGCGCTGACGGCAGCCGCCGGGATCCGGGGGGGGCCGCCGCACGGGAGGCCCCATCGGGAAACCGCCGGGACCTACCGGGAGCGCCGGGAGCGCCGCCCCCCGGGCAGAGCTGCCCCCGCCCCGCCGCGCCCCGTCCCCCGGAGCCGAGACGAGCCCCGGGGCCGCCTCGTCCTTTGTGTGCGCCGCGGCCGGGCCGGCACCGGGCGACTGGGGTACCGGGGCGACCGGGGCACCGGCAGCCGCCACCGGGGGAGCCGAGCCCGGGCGGCGGGAGCGGCACCGGCGACCGCCCCGGCGATAGCGGGAGCCGCGCCGAGCGCCGGGAGCGGCCCCGGGGCCCGGCCCCTTCCCCGGCGGCCCCATGAAGGAGCCCGACGCCATCAAACTCTTCGTGGGGCAGATCCCGCGGCACCTGGAGGAGAAGGACCTGAAGCCCATCTTCGAGCAGTTCGGGAAGATCTACGAGCTGACCGTCATCAAGGACAAGTACACCGGCATGCACAAAGGTACGGCCCCGCGAACGGGCCCCACGAACGGGCACCGGCACCCGGGAGCGGCCCCGGCCCTGGGAACGCGCAGAGCCGCACGCAGCCCCCGCCCCCGGCACCGGGAACAGCTCCCCGGCACCGGGAACGGCGCCGGGAACAGCTCCCCGCCGCCGGGAACAGCCCTGTATTACAGCCCCCAGCACCGGGAATAGCCCCGCGTACAGCCCCCGGCACCGGGAATAGCCCCATGCACAGCCCCCGGCACCGGGAATAGCCCCGCGTACAGCCCCCGGCACCGGGAACAGCCCCCGGCACCGGGAACAGCCCCCGGGACCGGGAACAGCCCCGTCCGCAGCCCCATGTACAGCCGGAGGCCCCGAGCACCACCCACAGCTCAACCTACAGCCGCAGGCCCCGGGCACAGCCCCACGTACAGCCCCGGGCACCCCAGCCCAGGGCCCAGGTGCCGGTGTAGCCCCGGGCACCGGGTACAACCCGCGTGGGGTGTCAGGGTGCTGCGGGTGCTGGGTGACGGTTGTACAGCCGCGGGCGCTGGGGCCATCGTGCCGGTGGAGGCCGTGTGGGTGCGGATGTTGGGGGTGGGGGGCGTTGCATGGGTGGGGGGCGTCGCGTGGGTGTTTGTGCGGGTGATGCCCAGCTGTGCGGGTGTTGGGGGGATGAGGGGGGTGGCCGTGAGCGGCTGTGCAGGCAGAGGGTGTCGTGTGGGTGGGTGTTTGCGGTGCTGGGTGACGAGTGTGGGCTGTGGCTGTGACAGCTGGGGGGGGTGATGATGGGGGAGGGGGCGATGGCGGGGTGTGGGGTGCCATGGCCGGGGGGGGATGTAGCGGCCAGGGGGGGTGTTGGCCGAGGGGTGTGCGGCGGTGGCAGGGCTGTGCTGCCCCTGGGGGGGTTCTGTCCGAGGCAGGGACCCCCCTACCGATGTCTGACCTCCATCTCCCAGCAGCGGGGGGGACCCTGGAGCCCCCAGCCTCCCCCCTCCACCAGCTGTGCCACAGGACAGGCAGGGGGGAGGCCGAGGCGAGCACAGGCCTGAGGCCGGGGTGACGGGCACCCGTGCAGCAGAGCTGGGGGGGTTTCAGCATCACTGCCCCTGGATGCCTGAGACCCCCCAGGCTGGACGGGGGTATAGGGACACTGCCCCGAAACATGGGGTCTGGGTGCTGTATGGGGACATGGGCTCTGGCTTCTGTAGGGGATATGGGTGCCGTATGGCCTCTGCGTGCTCTGTGGGGCCACGGGCTGTGGGTTCGGGGGCCACGGGGGTCCAGCATCCCCCCCCCCGCCATCCCCATCCTGTCTCTCCCCCCAGGATGCGCCTTCCTGACTTACTGCGCCCGCGAGTCAGCCCTGAAGGCGCAGAGCGCCCTGCACGAGCAGAAAACCCTCCCGGGGGTGAGTGGGAGCGCAGGGACTCCCCCCCAACCCGTGACACCCCTCCCAACCTGTGACAGCCCCCACCACCACACGTGACACCCCCCCCACGCCGGGACACCGCCATCCCCTACCCTTGGGAGGACCCAGGTGTCCGGGACCCCACCTTTGGGTGGGGATATGACACCCCAAGAACATCTGCCGGCAGGGGTGTGTTATAAATAGCGGGCGAGCACCGTGTCGCCTGGAGACGGCCTGGCGCTAACGAAGGCCTGGCTAACGAAGGCCTGGCGCTAACGAAGCGTTGCCAGGCGAGCGACGGGCACGGGGCAGCTGAGCTAACAAAGCCAGGGGGTGGATGTGGAACCCAGGCATTTGGGTGCCCCCCACCCCCATTGAAGCTGGGGTGCTGGGGGGGTCCCAGCAGCTGAGGTCGTCCCCCCCATATCCCCCCCCATCGTGGGTGCTGGGGGACCCGGGTGACTGAGGCCTCGTGGGGATGGTTTGGGGGGGGTCGCAGGCATGGGGTGGGATGGGGGGGGCAGTGTGGGGGTCCCCGGATGCGGGGGCAGGGGGGGTCGGCGGTCCGTCCGTCCGTCCCCCCCCCCGCCCCGGCTGGGCTGCGCATGTGCCGCCGGCCCCGGGGGAGATTTGGCTTCGCCGGGATAATCCGGGGATTTGGGGGCCGTAAATCCCGGGGGGGATTTGCGGGGGGGGGGGTGGATTAGGGGCGGCACCGCCCCAACAGCTGCCCCCACCGCACCGGGATGGGGACGGGGGCGGGACCCCCCCGCACCCCTCGGGCCTTGGGGCGGTGGGGGCGATGCTGGGGGGTCCTGGGGCAATTTGGGGTGTTGGGTGCCTGGTGACACCCCACCCCCCCGCGCGCCCCCCCCCCCCGCCCCGGCCGGGGCTGATCCCGGCCCCGTGGGGGATTAGGGGGGATTAGTGCCCCCCGGGGGGGCATTTCCAGCACCATCTGGGGCGGGGGGGGGGGGTTGGGGCCACCTTCGCTTTCGGCAGGGGAAAGGGGCCGCTCGGGGTCAGCTGGGGCTGAATCCGCCCCCCCGGCCCCCCCGCAGCCCCTCGAGATGGGGCAGGGCGACGGCCCCCCCGCCCCCCCCCCCGCATCTCCCCCCCCGCCCCCCCAGTCCCGGGCCCATCCCGGGGGGAAGGGGCGGGGTCACGGCAGGTCTGGGGGTCCCCTCCTCCCCCGGCCGCCCCCCAATCTCCATCCCCCCCCCCTCGCCCCCCCCCCCATCCCCGTCATTGTTTATAGCGAGCGCTGATGATGTCAGCGGCGTTGCCGGGCAACGGGGATGGGTAAATTGGGGATGAGTAGGCGGTTGCCATGGAGCATATTCTGCCGTTGCCATGGTTACCGGGCATCTGCGCCCTCCCCCCCCCCGGTCTCTGGGGGTTACGGGGCTGGGGGGGGGGGGCGGGGGTGGGTTCATCCCCCCCCTAATTAAAGGAGGGGGGGCGGGTGCTCATTAGCGCATCATTGGGGCCCCTCAGGCCCCCCCAGTGGCGGTCGCCACGGTGCCCGTTGCCTGGTAACGGGATGCAGGGCCAGGGTTGCCATGGCTACAGGAGCATCTTTGGGGTGCTGGGGGGGCGGGGGGGGCGTGGATCCGTGCACCTACGGGGGGGGGAGGGCCCCTGGGTCCCCTCGGTGTGGGGGGGGGGGAGGTGCTGGATGCCTGGGTCCCTCGGGAGTGGGGTGGGGGGGTTGGGGGGGCTGTGTCCCCATCCCCCCCTTTGTCCCCCCCAGATGAACCGGCCCATCCAGGTGAAGCCGGCGGACAGTGAGAGCCGAGGAGGTACCAGCACCCCAACCCCCCCCCCCCACCCCGTTCCCCGTCCCCAACTCCTGTGTCCCCAATCCCTTCCTGTGCCCCCCCCGCAGGACCCCAGGGCCCCTCCACATCCATCCCCAGGATGGGTGTCAGCCGGGTGTGGTGTCCCCATCCCAGGGGTCTGTCCCTAGGGTGGGGTGTCCCCATCTCTGTCCCCCCCGCCATGTCCCCCTTCCCCAGGGAGGGGTCCCCAGCCCTGTGGGGTGTCCCCATTCCCAGGGGTCCCAGCCCATCACAGTGTCCCCATATCCCTGTCCCTGGGTCCCAGCCCTTCACGGTGTCCCTGTGGGGGGGTCCTATTCCAGTATGTGTGTGTAGGGGTCCCCACCCCGGTGCCCCCTGCCACGCCCCCCCGTCCCCGTCCCCACAGAGGACCGCAAGCTCTTTGTGGGGATGCTGAGCAAGCAGCAGGCGGACGAGGACGTGCGCAAGATGTTCGAGCCCTTCGGCACCATCGACGAGTGCACGGTGCTGCGCGGGCCCGATGGCACCAGCAAAGGTGGGGGGGCTGGCGGGCACCCCAGGGGTGGGGGAGGCGGGGGCACCCAGGGGTCCCTGAGGGCTCTGTGGGGTCGGGAGGAGGGAATCTGCGGGGCAGGGATGTGAATTGGGGGGGTGCTGGGGGTCATGGCACAGGGATGGGGGTAAGAGGGTCTATGGGGGGGGCTGGAGAGGGTTCAAGGGGGGCCATGAGGGGGTGTGATGGGGTGCTGGTCCAAGGGGGTCTGCAGGGCATGGAGGAGGGGCTCAGAGCACCCTGCATGGTGGTTCTTGTCCCCATACCCAGGCGCCCAGGTCAGGGGCCCTGGGTGCCATTTTGGGGGTGGAGAGGCCTGGGGGGGGGGGAGGGGTGCCCTGGTCCCCATGCCAGTCCTGACCCGCTGTCCCCAGGCTGCGCCTTCGTCAAGTTCCAGAGCCACACGGAGGCCCAGGCCGCCATCGCCGCCCTCCACGGGAGCCGCACCTTGCCGGTGAGACAGGCACCAGCGGGCACACCGGCCCCACCATCGTCCTCTTCATTGTCCCCATTATCATCCTTATCATCATCCTGGTCATTGTCCCCGTTATCATCTTCATCATCATCCCATCATCCCTGTTATCACCCCACCATAGTCCTCTTCATTGTCCCCATCATCGTCCCCATTATCATCCTTATCATCATACCTGTCATCATCCCCCATTATCATCTTCATCATCATCCCATCATCCCTGTTATCACCCCACCATCGTCCCCGTCACCATCCCCACCCTCTTGCACCCTGGGAGTCCCAGCAGCCCAGCACCAGTGGCCACCCACTGTGTGACGGCATGTCCCCTTGCAGGGTGCCTCCTCCAGCCTGGTGGTAAAGTTTGCAGACACGGAGAAGGAGCGGGGCCTGCGGCGGATGCAGCAGGTCGCCAGCCAGCTGGGCATGTTCAGCCCTATCGCCCTCCAGTTCGGGGCCTACAGCGCCTACACGCAGGCGGTAGGGTGGCCACTGGGCACCAAGGGAGGGGGGGACAGCATAGGCATGGCTGGGGGGGGGGGATGGTGTTGGACCCCTACCATGGTCCAGCATGAGATCGTGGGGGTGATGGGTGTCTGGTGATGGACACTGGGAGATGATGAACGCCCTTGATCGTGGGTGTGGGTGCTGAGTACTGGGGTGATAGACATGGGAAGGTGATGGACCCCGTGGTCCAGAATGGGGGCCCTGGGGTGCCAGGTAGCAGGTGGGTGATGGACCCCATAGTTCAGAGTAGGGGCAGCAGGTGATGGGCATGGGGGGATGACAGACCCCAATGGTCAAGGATCATTGGGTGATGGATGTTGGGGTGGTCCCCATGGCCCAGGATGGGACACTGGGGTGACAGACACTGGGAGATGACAGACCTCCATGGTCCTGCATGGGGGTGCTGGGGTGACGGGTATCGGGGTGGGAGCCACGAGGAGATGACGGACCCCATTACCAAGACGGGGTGATGGGCGTTGATTGCCAATGGGGCACTGGACCCATGAGGTTCTCCCTCGCCCGGAGGGCCTCGCTGCTCCGGGAGGGGACCCCAGTGCCCGGTGCCAGGTGCTGTCCCCACAGCTGATGCAGCAGCAGGCGGCCCTGGTGGCCGCCCACTCGGCCTACCTCAGCCCCATGGCCACCATGGCCGTCCAGATGCAGCACATGGGCACAGTCAACCCCAACGGGCTCATCGCCACCCCCCTGCCCCCCTCCTCAGGTAGGTGGCACCTGGGATGAGGGGGGGTGACGGGGATGCCGGGGATGGGGACACGGGACGTGTGAGCACCTGGGAAGGGAGGACATCAGGGATGGGGACACGGGATATGGGGGACACCCAGACGTGGGGGACATCAGGAATGTCCAGGGGTGGGGCGACATGGCGGGTTGGCACTGGGAGATGGGGCTTCTGCGGCTGGGGACATGAGAGTGGGATTGAGGATGGGGACATCAGGATGGGGGCAACGGGAACAGAAACGTGGGGACATGGACGGGACACAGGGGCAGCAAGGGGGGACAAGGGACATGGGAGCACAGGGAGGCAGTGGGAGGTGAGGGACACCAGAGACGGTGGCACCAGGGATGGGGGCACGTGGGGACGGAGGGTGAGGAGGTGCCACCACGAGGGTGACGCAGGTGTCCCTGCAGGAACCAGCACGCCGCCAGCCATGGCCGCCACACCGGTGCCCGCCATTGCGGCCCCGCTGAGCGTCAACGGCTACAGCCCCGTGCCGGCGCAGCCCGCGGGACCCCCCGCGCCAGAGGCCGTCTATGCCAGCGGGGTCCCCCCTTTCCCAGGTGCCTGCCGTCCCCCCCCCGCGCCCCCACTGCCCCCCGCCCCCCCTAACGGCCCCCTCTGCCCCCAGCCCAGAGCCCCGCCGCCCCCGGGGACCCCCTGCAGCAAGCCTACGCCGGCATGCAGCACTACACAGGTCTGGCCCTGGGGAACTGGGGGCACTGGGAGGGTGGGGCAGGGGGGGCATTGCATGGCACTGGTGGGTACTGGGAGGGCAGCTGGGAGGCACTGGGGGGGCATTGCGTGGTACTGGGGACACTGGGAGAGTACTAGTTGGGGCATTGCATGGCACTGAGAGGCACTGGAGGGACATTGAACGGCAGTGGTGGGTACTGGGAGGGTACCGGGGGCACCTGGGAAGCACTGGGGGTGCATCTGGAAGGGACTGGGGGGCACTGGAGGGGCATTGATTAGCACTGGGGGGCGGGGGGGGGGGCGACACTGCAGTAGCAGTAGGGGACCATTGCATGGCATCAGGGATTACTCAGCAGGGCACTGGGGGGACACTGGAAGGCTGGGGCAGGTACTGGGTGTGCACTGGGGGGGCACTGCATGGCTTTGGGGGGTACCATGAAGTCCTGGGAGGGCACTGGGGGCCATTTGAAGATACTGGCGGGCATTGCACGGCTCTGGGGAGCACTAGCGGACACCGGGAAGGGCTGGGCTGGGGGGTACCAGAGGGTGGGTGGGTGCCTGTGCCCCCCCCCAGTCCCGGTGCCAGGCTGATCCCATCTCCTCCCCCCCACCCCAGCCGCCTACCCAGCAGCGTACGGGCTGGTGAGCCCGGCCTTCGCCCCCCCGGGGCCCCTGCTCGCCCCCCCGCCCCCCCCGCAGCAGCAGCAGCGTGAAGGTGAGCGCACCCTGGGGACATCCCCCCCTCCCCTCAAGGGACCGTCCCCGGGGTGCTGGGCTTGGGGTGCCCCATGCTGCAGAGGCAGGATGCCCCAGGGCATTTGGAGGGACTGGGGGTGGCTCATGGGGGTTGTTGGGGTGCCCCTCCGCTGGGATTTGGGGTTGCCCCATCAGGGAGGCGGGGTTTGGGACTCAGGGTGCCCATAGGGATGTGGCTGCAGGGCAAGGTTTCGGGGTGCCCGAGGGGGGGGGGCCAGGGTCCCTATGGGTGGCCAGGGCCAGGTTTCTGGGTGCCCGCAGGCGCATGGGACTGGGTTTGGGGGCGTGGGGCCGGTGCCCCCCCCGCCCGCTGTGACGCCGCTCCCTCCGCAGGCCCCGAGGGCTGTAACATCTTCATCTACCACCTGCCCCAGGAGTTCGCCGACACCGAGATCCTGCAGATGTTCCTGCCCTTCGGCAACGTCATCTCTGCCAAGGTCTTCGTGGACCGCGCCACCAACCAGAGCAAGTGCTTCGGTAGGGCCACCGCCGCCTGGGGACACCGGGGATGGGGACACCATGGTCAGGGCTTGGGGACACCATGGCCAGGGCATGCGGACGCCCCAGCCAGGTGCTGTGGGATCACCTTGCCCCATGGCAGAGCCCCCCCAGGGCCGTGGGACAGAGGCAGGGGAGGGTTGTGGCCACCCCTGTCCCCACGCCTGATGTCCCTGCTGTCCCCACGCCTGATGTCCCCGCTGTCCCCACAGGCTTCGTGAGCTTTGACAACCCGGCCAGTGCCCAAGCGGCCATCCAGGCCATGAACGGCTTCCAGATCGGGATGAAGCGCCTCAAGGTGCAGCTCAAGAGGCCCAAAGACGCCAACCGGCCGTACTGAGCCTGGTGAGCCCCTCCCACCACCCCCTGGAACCCCCCGCTGGGCATCCCTTGGCTGGGAGCTCCACCTGCCCCCCCCCCCAGCTCTGCTTAATGCCCCCCATCTTCCTCCCACCCCAGGTCCGGAGGCTCTGGAGCAGCACCCATGGGTGCCTCCCTGTTGCAGAGCAGCCCCCCCCCCCCAGCGGTGCCCACAGGGGGCTTGGTCCTGCTGGGGGGGGGGACACAGACCCCCACATGCTCAGGAAGGATGGACCCCCCCCTCCAGGACCGATCTGGACCTCCACCATCCATCCCAGTCCAGGCAGGGCTGGGTGGGCCCTGGGTGCCAGCACCCCCCCAGCATCTGGGTCCAGTCTGCCCTGGGGGGGGCACACCCCCCCCAAAGACCCCCCCACTCCCCACAGGGACCTGCCGCCCCCCAGGGGGACCCTGGTTGGAGCTTTTTTCTCACCATACAGGACCAAAACCAGCTCCAAGCCAGGAAGGGGGGGGGTCCCTCCTGCGGGGGGGGGGATGTGTGTGGGGGGGACACATGCCCACGGTTGGGGGTACTGGCCCCGGCACCGCCACCCCTCCCAGGTCCCCTGGGTGGCCATGCCAGGGCGCAGCGGGACCCCCTCCCCGACACACACTGCCACCCCGCTTTGCCCCTGCCCCCCCCAACCTGCCTCAGTTTCCCCCCCTCCTTTGCCCATGAGCGCCGGTGGCTGCACTGGCACCAGGTGGGGGGGATGCAGCCCCACGGCACGGCCATGGCCAGGGCGCGCCAGATGCTGCGTGGGCACGCAGCAGCTGAAATTGGGATGCTCCAACACCGGGATGTTCCACCACGGTGATGCACCTGGTGCCGCACGTGGCCAGCGCGGCTGAGCCAACGACGTGCCGGGTGCCGGACGGACATGCAGCGGCCGGAGCCAGGACCTGCCAGGCACAAACCAGCCAAATCTGGGAGACAGGCACAGCCGGCATCAGGGCACCGGGAGCCACAGGGACCCGGAGCAGCTGAAGCAGGGACGTGCCGCTGGCATTGGACAGACATGGGATGTGCCAGCGGACACGAGGCCTCCGGCTCTGCCCGGAACTGCCGCAGCGGCCAAAACTGGGGTGTGCCGGGCACCCACCAGCCAAAACGGTGCTGAGTCCAGCACTGTCCAGCCCCGCAGCCTCCCCGCCCCCAGGGACGGTGTCCTTGGCATCCCCTCAAATGGGGACGGTGCCCCCCGGCCTCCCCCAGCTCCACGTTTACACCCGCCGTTCCCTGCTGTAAATAAGGTTTGGGGGGCGCGGGGGCCGGGGCGCTCTCTCTTTCCCCCCCTTTTGGGGGGTTTGGTACCTGCTGAGTTGATTTAGGGGGTGGGACGGGGTGGGGGGCACGGGGCCATTAGCGGGGGGGGGGACACGCAGACCCCCGGGAGTTGACGTCTGCGGTTGAGATGCCGCTGCTTAACTTATTTGCTATTTATTGCAGTTACTTTGGATAATTTAATTTTTTTTCTCTTTTTTTTTTTCCTCCTCTTTTTTTTTCTGTCTAAATAAAATAAGTTAAAAAAAAAAAAAAGGCTTAAAGGAGATTTTAAAGCATCCCCAACCCCCCCTCAGGGGTGCTGGGGGCGGGGGGGGGGAGATGGGAGGGAGCAGAGCAGGATCAACCCCAGTGCCCATGGGGAAGAAACACAGCCATGGTTCCCAGTAGTTTCATCAATAAATCAATTTATTTAAAAGAATATGTTACAATTAATTACACTAAGTGACTTTACCAAACAACCAGCATGGTTAGAGACCGAGGAATGAAACACCAGGAGCAGCTGGGGGAGGGAAAGGGGGGGCTTTTTTTTTTTTTTTTCTTCTTTTTTGTTGTTTTCTTCACATTTCTGACCGACAAATAAAAAATACAAGATACTGCAGTGAAAAGACAATTAGAGTTCTCTCAAATAAATTAAAGAGGATGTGGATGGTAGCGAAATCAGGGCGGGGATGACGACGACATTTCACCGGCTCCAACTCGAACAGGGTCACGGGCGCGATTATTGCTGAGACCTGCCCCTTTCATGCCACTGATGAGCCCTGGCACTGGAGGGGTGCTGGTGGTGGTGGTCCCCCGCATCTCTCCCAACCCCCGCCCCGGGGCCTCCAGCAGCACAGGGCTCCCGAGGACAACGGCCCCGGGGCGGGTGAGAGACACGGCCGAGCTCAAATCCAATTACTCCGGCGCTGGGCTAATTAATTCCCTGCTCACGGCCTTTGCTCTCTCCCAGCGCCCCGGCTGCCTGAGGAACCAGGAGGATCCCCTGCACAGAGCTGGAATTTAATCCAAAAAAACACGTGGAGGCTGGGAATACCGGCAGCCCAGTAACGGGGCAGTGGTGGGATTGCATTCCCATCTGCCCCGTGCTGGGGTTTTAAATCCATTTTTTCCTTAATTGCCCCAGGCCACCCTGAAGAGAGAGCGGAGCTGGGGTCACAGCATCCAAAGGCTCCCACCGGGAACACACCGAGCCCAGCTGCACCCCAGCATTTGTCCTCACCCCGTGCCTTCTCCTGACCTGGTGAGAGGCAGATAAACCCCTTCCCAAAACACGGGGCAGAAAGGGGAAATCACTACGCTAAGCAAACGCACAGCATTTTCTGCTTGGCATCGCCTCCCTCCCACACCCACGGTGCCTGGGGGCTGTGAGCATTGCCAAGATGTTCACCCATGCTTGCCCAAGCTCACTTGTGTTCTACATTAGTATTTTGTTCCTCGTGGGGGGGGGAAGCAGCAGGCCCAGCATCTCCCAAATATCACAAAAGCCACCCCAAACCCAGGGCTGCCTGGGGGAGCGATACAGAAACCAGCCCCAAACCTGCTCAGAGGCAGGAAAAGCAGCTTTTCTACCTTATTTCTCCTCCTTGGCGCTGCTCGGCCCCCTGAGCCACAGGCAGATCACTCGCCACCATGGCTGAAGCCAGCTGGTTTTTGGAAGCACTCTCCGATCTCTCCCAAAAAGCCCAAGGGTCTTGAACCACCACCCAGATCTGCCAGCCCATGGGGGGAGCAAGGGGAGCGGGCAGCACCCCCCACTCCCCACTTCGGGGTGCCAGGGCGAGGGGACTGATCCTGGAACCCACAAGATCCTACATCCTGGCCACACCACTGGGCTCCCCTCGCTCCCGGAGCCGGACATCCCCCATGGTCGCTCAAAGTCTGCATGAAAATACCCAGAACCAAACCAAAACACAGGAAAAAAAAATAAAGTCAAGAGCTTGTAAACGTGTCAAGGTCCTTGTGCCAGGAGAGGTATTTCCCTGTAACGTTGCTTCTCTGTTGTTTTTGTTTTGTTTTGTTTTTTCCTTTTTTTTTTTCCTTTTTTTCCTCTAAAGTTAGTTTTTAAAAAAACACAATGGGTTGGGAAGAGAAATGTGTGTAAAAATGCAAGCTTAAAAAAGGTACTGCCACCAATATGAAATTTTAAAAGAAATATATATATGTATATACGTGCACAATATTTGTATATATAGCTTTTTAGGGGCGGTTGGTTGGTTTGGTTTTTGTTTTGTTTTTTTTTTTTTTTTTTTTTTTACATACATACATACATATATATGCCTGAACAGTGCAAATGGATGACATTTCTAGTTCCAGTTGTAAAAAATAAAAGCACAGTCCATCTTCTGGAACAGGACCCAAGTGGAAGGAAGAGACGGAACACCCTCAGGCGATTCCTCTGCCATCCAACACTTTTTCCCCTCTTTTCTCAGCCAAGCCTGTCATTTATCCTAGTTGCTTAATTCCATAAACATGAAGTTCACAAATGGTATTATTATTAATAATATTTAGTTTAAGGGCTTTAATACAATAACAGAATTTTAAGTGTTAATTGGGGGGGGGGGGGTTACGTTCTTCCATGACGAGGGGCTAAGTGGCTGCATCCCTCTGCTGTGACCTGACCATCTGAAAGATATTCTGAAAGAGAAGAAAAAGGACATTAAAAGTGCGATGTCACTCAGAAAGAGCTGGGTTCGACTCTCCTGCCAAGCTACACTGCAGCATTATGAGCACAGAAGGGACCAGGGGGTGACCCGTGGGGTTTGCCTGTCCCCCAGCCTAAGCATGAGAGCCTGGGGACGGCCAGAACTGCTCCTGGTCCCAACACCAACACCACACAAAGCAAGGGACTCCCTGCAGGGCAAACGTCCTCCCAGCAAACCCCCTGCAGATCCCCCCAGCCCCTCACCACCCCGACAGCCCTCAACCCTACCAGCAACAATCCAACGAGCCGGCTCAGGGAGCAGGCAGGGCAAGAAACCAAGGGGCTTGCAGCCAAACTACATCCTACATCTCTGAGAGTTCCCCCCGAGGCAATACTCCTGGAGCAAGGAGCCCTCCCAGCGCCAATGCACATCGCATCCCGGCTCAGGTCTCCCCGGGCTCTAACTCCCTACTGCCACATCCCAGCTCGCTGTGAGCTCCTGGCCTATAACCAGGATGGCAGGAGAGGAGAGGATCTACCCTGCACACACAGCTGTAAGGCTTCCCTGTGCTAAGGGCTCCCAGGGAGCAGATGCCTTCGCTCAACTGGGTGGCAAGAGCTGGGGAAAGCCAGGTCTTACAGGAGCAGACAGGATTTAAGCACCTGTTCCTATATGGGGATTTGCCGTGGCCATGATGGAGCAGCAGGTTTTGGGAAGGGCAGCTCAGGGGAGCCACCCACCAGATCAAGCTGAGCTGGCATGATTTTGCCACCCTCCTTCTCTGGGCCAGCTCTGGGAGAAGATCCCACCTGCATGCTCCTGTGTCCTTGGTGTGGGACCCCCTTCCCCACTGCCAGCTTCAGGGCTGCTGAAGTACCCCTGGTCCAGGCAGACATGCCCACCGTCAGCCCCGCTTCCATCCCCCTACAGGTCATGTTGGTGTTACCCTTCAGTATTTCAGCACTGAGCAGCCCCACGATGATTCAACCATCCTGCTCTGCCCACCTCTGCATCACACCGGGGTGCTGGACACCCTCCCGGCTGTCCCACAGCATCCTCTGGCTTTCCAGCAACACCTTCATCCAGCCAGGACCAGAGTGGTCCCAGTGGCTGCCGGGATGCACCATGCATGAGGATGCCAGTCGCGTTCAGGGGGAGACCCCAAGCCAAGGGTAGCTCAGGGATAAGGATGAGCCTAGGGTTCAGACACACCAGGGACCTCCTGCTTGGCATTTGCTGATCTGGAGAGCCATGGCACTTGCTGGAAGCCCTCGATCTGGCATATCCCAGCTCCTCTCTGGCACTAATGAATCCTCCCCGCGCACACGGGGCCACGACGGCCAGAGGAGAAGGCAAATAATGCCCTGAAGGAAAGTGGCTCAGCCCGATGGCTGAAGCTCGAGCAGGAGATTAAAGGAGGGCAGGAAGGAGGTCAGGAGGAGCCCTGGGAATTGGACAGATTCCCCCCCACGAAGCCCCGTTCTCTCCCAGCTCCACAAGCATCCCTCCCTCTAGAAAAGGGCCAGAGGCTGCAAATAACCCAAATTACGCTTGCAAGAGCTAAACCAAGCTGAGTGGCAGCTCAGCTCTCCCAAAAGGAGGACAGAGCCATTTCCTCGTGTCCCCCCTACCCCAGCTTGGTCACAGGGGTCACCGGTGACTGCCCTCCAACCCATGGCATGGTCTTTCTCCCACGACTTCATCTATAAGGTCTGAGCCACCCCAATGTCCCCAAACAGAGCTTGTCACCTGCAGCAAGCCAGCCTCATCCTCCAAGGAGCCATGCACAGCTCAGCCTCCCTCCTGAGAAGGGACACAACAGGGCCACCATATCCCTCCCCTCAGCACCCAGCATGAGCAGCAGGGACCACAAGGGTCTGACAAAGAGCTGGGCTTTTATTTCTCATCAAGACAGCAGAGCAGCAAAGCCTCAAACCTGCTTTTCCTGAGCACAGCCAGCATTATTGGCCAGCATCTGCAGTTTGGGAGGCAAGTCAGCAGTTTACAGAGCACTAAATATATCTGTAAACTATCTGCCAAATTCCACCAATCTTTTTATTTTACGCTGGGGAAGAAAATTACCAAGTGACTGGTCAGAAACAACCTTCTCTCCCCTAACGCTGGTGGTGGAATTGGTAGGAACAGGCAGCATTCGGGGAATACACCGTGCCCCGAAGGGAGCATTGGGGATGGTGGGAGCTGCGGTGGTGATCCACAGAGCACAGCCCAGGGGAGACACCACCCTGAAGCTACAGCCAAGGCCTTCTCTCGTTACACCAAGTGAAATCATGCAGACACGTATAAATTGAATGGGAGAAAAATCTATTTCCCTGGCATGCAACTAATGGGATGTTTAGTACTGAGGAACAACTGATTTAAGAGGGAAGGAAGAGCAATTCCCCTGGTTTCCATTTCCAGATCCATTACTGCGGCCCCAGGAAGAGACATCACGGGCTGCGGGGAAGAGACGATGCTCAGCAAGTGCTGTGAGCCACTCCTTGACGAGCCCTTGAGCAGCAGCCCCAGCAGGAAGCAGAACTGAGCCCAGTGCAACCCGCAGCCGGTTCCTGTGCCCGCGTGAGCTGGGCTGGCACATGAGCTGCAGCCACTTGGCTCCCATCACTCCCTGTGGCTTGATGGGCGCTGGGGCTGCAGCAAGGCGTGGGGCCCAGGGAGGGGAGAAGCGATGGCAGAGGCTGCTCCTTGCAGCTTTTGCTGCATTCCAAGGCTGCATCATGAAGCCCAGAGCCTGGCTCGCAGTACCCAGCTTGCTGGCCGATTGCAACAAATCCTCCCAGGGGGGTCTGTCACCCTCACTGCTGCCACTGCCGCCTCCTCCCTGGAGGGAAATCGGTTCACTTGCTGCCGGGGATAAGCAAGGGACAGTTTTAAGCAGTCCCTGGGAGCCAGCAGCTCTGAGCACAGTTCTTCCACAGCCCCCAGCTCTCCTGACTCACCCACCAGCTCTCCTGCTCAACAAGGCCATTTAAATTTCCAGAGCCAGACAATCCTCGGTCCCTTGCCCTGAGCAAGGCAAAGAGAAGCAGAGTCCCAGCACAGCTAAGGCAAAATGCGTCTCTTTGTTTCCGCAGAGCCACCCTGTTCACCTGTGAGCAGCACGAGCGAATCCCTCTCGGTGTCTCCAGGCTTTGTAGAGAAGACATCAAACACCTGCTTTTAAGTCTGAAGGGGCAACACAGGAACACACACATGACTGTGCACACAAAACCTTCGCCTTTCTTCCTCAAATACACCCCATGCAGCACATGCTCGGTGTTTTCGGACTAGAGGGTTTACCCCAGCACAATCACAGGGAGCGTTATCGTGCAGGATCTGTTTGGCAGAGGAAGTATTACACAGGGCGGGAGGCTCCCACACCCCCACGTTTCACGGCTCTTGCCTTAACAGGTGACACATCCCACACCGTCTACTACAGCTTTCTGTTCAGTCAGACAGGGGCTCTTGCCCTCTTTGATGTCCAACGCTTTCTAGCCAACACAACACAACTCCTACCCAAGAGTACCAGTACCGCTGGGGTTAACAACTTTCAGCCTCACTACACGCAATTGCGCTTTCTCCCTTACAAGTTAAATAACCTGCGGCTATTTCCGATGCCTCAGCAAAGAATTAAAATTTCAAGTGGGAGTACAGCAAAGCGCTGGGTCCATGGTGGCAGAACGGCACTTCTGCATCCCCGCGGAGGATGCTACGAGCCTTCAAGCTTGCAGAGAGGCATCTGCAGAGGCTGTGGCTCCTGGCACACATCACCACAGCAGGGCATTACAGTGTTAGATGACTCTCTGCAAGCCTTGTCCATGTGTACATTACAGCAAAAGTGCTCGGATAAAAGCCTACAAGGGGATATCCTAGAGACAGGCAGACAACTTTCATGGATGCGTTTTCCTGGTGCATCTTGAAGCAATTTAAAGTGTTTAGCTTTAAATCCTGTCCGGGCTGAATGTGAAAATGGCTGGGCAGAGAGCAGCACAAGGAGGGAGGCGCAGTTAGAAGGTGCTACAACACAAGTGTTTTTGCTCCCTGCTATTAAAGCAGCGCTGCGAACAGTATTTGTCAATCCCTAAAGGTCTTTGCTCCACCACTGCAGAACAACAAGAGAAAAAAACCACATGCCACTAGCCTGTGGCTTGCAGGATCAAGTCTTTGGTCCTTTAAAAGAAGTGCAGAGCCAAAGCGTTTCTCCCCTTTACAACTGTGCCCTTTCCCTCTCCTCCAGGGAGGCGAAGGGAGCTGCGGCTCAGAGCTCAGCCATCAGCTGCAGTGTCACATTCCAGGTCATCCAAAGATTGGCAGAGTCCAGGAGACGGGCAAGTCGGGACCACGTGTTTCTACCGTCAGGAAAGAGGCCTTTAAGCGCAAAGCCATCTCTATCCCATGAAAAGCAGCAGTAGGGTATTTTACTTTGCGGGTTCCCTCCAAGGAGAAGCCACTATGAAAGGACACTGTCCTATGCTAACAGGAACTGGAGCAGAGAAGCAGAAGAGACACTACATCCGCAGCAGAGCAGCCAGACTGGCTCAGAGAGCACAGATGCTGTTTGTTTTCAGCCCAATTACCTTGCTGCACATATTGTCTTTACTGCAGTTCTTGTTATCCTTGTCTGTTGCTTCCTCCTCCACCTTTACAAGGGAAAAAAATAAAAAGGGTATAAATAAAAAAGTAGAGCCGGGGGGGACAGGAGGAGACTGAACAGCTGGTGTTGGAGCGGCTGGGAGAGCATCGGGATGGGATCCAGGGTGCTCCACGGATGTTGGACACGGGGAGCTACGGAGGAGGTGGGATTCGGAGAATAAGCCAGGCAACCCACTCAGGCAGCTTCTACTTCATGAACCAAGAGCCACAAAGACTTTGTTCCTAGGAGGTACAGAGATGTCAACCCCAGCTGAGACATGAACCCCAGAGCCAAGTTCCTCGGCTCTGCACACGGTGCATGGGGAGCGTTCAGTGCTTTACAAAGCCGAACTGTGTAACTACACACTATTGAGCCTTTCAACCTCCCTCCTACAAGGCTCGGGGCTGGGACAAAGTGGGTCTGGGCTCCAGGGGGACTCCTGACTGCTGCTCCAGCAGTTGTCCACCAGGTAAGCAGGCTGATCTGGGACTCTGCGGACTCTGGAGCACAGCCCAGCACCAGGAAGTCTCCTTGCCCCTGCCAGCGTGCAGGTCTCTGGTCACTTGTGGGAGATTCAGCTTCTATCCCTCAAGCTAAGGCAAGCCAAGAATCCCATTTTCTTATTTCCTGGAAAACTATTCCAGGTTTATACACTCCTCCATCCTGCTGTGAATATCCCCCGAAGAGCCCAGCTGCTGTGGTCCAGACCCTGCGCTCTCTGCATGTCTCCCACGTGCCTCCCACACCCAGCACCGTGCCAACCCCGGATCCCAGCCACACTGAGGATAAGCACCAACACCCCTGCCCCAAGCTGATGCCCAGCAGGTAGGAAACTTCCAGGTAAGGAAAGAGGGAGGCATCATTCCCATTTAGGAGCCTCCAAGACCAGGCAGCTGCGGGGCAGATTTTCCTGGATCGCCATTTCAGACTTGCCACGTTTAAGCCCTGTTTTAGGTACCCAAATCCATCAGCTGGCAGAGATAAGCCATCAGCGGAAAGGGGAGGGCTGATGCCAACAGCACTGATCAGATCAAGAGCAACAGGAGAGGATCCACCCTCCAACAATTGCTTATCTCTGACCCCACAAGGGAGAGCAACATCTCTGGGACAGCAGAGGCACGGGATGGTGATTTGGTAGCCACACACAGGGAAAACCTGGGCCAGAGCACCCCAGGGCCAGCTGAGCAAGCTGATTGCACATGGCTTTTCTAGCCACTCTCTGCCTCTTCCCTGCAAGCAAAGCTGATGGTAGCAGTCCCTGGGGATGACAGGCAACCCCAAGGAGGAGCAGCAGATGGACGCAAGGTGATAAAACGTCTCCCTCAAGTGGGAGGAGAGGACAGGGAAAGCACAGCATCGGGGATGAAGAAGGCAGAGCAGGCTGGCTCATGTGCATCTCCCCACCCGTGGCTCAGAGCAAGGTCTAAGCGCAGCTTTGACAGGAGAAGGCTAAGCAGGCACCTCAGGCTGGGATTCAGAAAAAAACATAAACCAAACTCCAAAACCTCTCTGCACTTCTCAGCAGCTTTTTGGTGAAGGCTCTCACAACCCTTTCTGAATAATTCAGCAACCTGCATAATCTCTCCGGAGGATGGATGTTTTGCCATCTGCATTCGACAGCAGATGCCGGGGAGCGACTGGCCACAGTCGCACAGCCTGGGAAGTGGTTAACCTGGTCAGCCACACCTGCATGAGGCTTTCCCAGCACCAGGAGCTCCTTGCTCCAGCTGCAACATGAAACACCTACAAAGCCCAGGCCTTTGAAAGCCAGCCAGTCTACCCCCATGCTCCCTAGAGACCCGATATCACTGCTCTAAGCATCCAATTACTCCCCATACAAACTGCTGTTAGGGACCAGGCGGAAACGCTTGCCACTAAAAGCCTTCTGTAAAAGGTGAAGCCATTCCCCTGCAATTACAGGTTCTTACCTCCTTCCTCCACTTGAGCTCGCAGAAAACCCGTTCGAAGCACTCATGCATGTAGTTGAACTGCAAAGAGAAAGCAGGCATCCCTCAGAGCAGCAAGCAGCCCCAGACAGCTGCCCTGGCTCCCAGCCAGAGGGAGTCTGGCACTGGTTGCCAGCCCAGAGCTCCCCGTACTGCGGGCTCCTCCTGGTGGCCACCGGCCCCTGCATCACCTCCCGCCCCAAAAGCTGGAGCACAGGCTGCTCCTCCAGCTTCTAGAAGGAAAACAAGCAGGTTCTGGGCTTTTCCTTAGCAAATCTGCAAAGAACGGGGCTACTTACATAGGGGGTGAAGATTTTAACCCATCGGGGTTTCTTCTCTCCTCGTGCGTATTCGAAACAAAATGCCATTCCCTCTTCGTCTGTGTCCCACCGCTGCATTTCGTCCCATTCAAATGCTATTACCTGGTTCTGAAGGAAGACGAAACCCAGGTGAGGCCAGAGCCCAGCAGACCATGAGGAAGTGCAGGTTTAAGGCAGATCAGGTGGCAAAAGCAAAGCCACACGAAGGGGGAATGTGGATGCCTCGGACAGCCTTGCTGCAGAGACAGGTATGAGCCAGGGAAGCAGCAGTGGAAACACACACTAACACCCACAGAGCAAAATCCCTTTGGAGGCCTCTCAGCCGCAGTCCCGAACCCCCAGAGCGTTGGGGACACGACACTGATGCTCTCTGCCTATAGCAAAGTCAAGGTGGAGGCCAGGGGCTGAGCCCAGCTCCCCAGGACCTCACAGAAACCCCCTTACCTCCAGCTGGCCTTCCTCTGTGCAGGCATGGAGTTTAAAGTGCTTAATGCTGATGGCTGTAATCACATGTCCCTTCCGCCGAGAGTCACAGGAGCAATGGGGGAAGATGATCTCGTTGTAACCCTCACATGTCCGTAACATGTTTAAATACTGCAGAGAGAAAGCTGCAGGCGTTAGCTTGCTCAGACGAATGGAAGGGGACCCCTGCACCCTCCTGCTTCTCACACCGCCTCCACCTTGCACATGCTCTGGTACTAATCACCCCCTTGGAAATCCCTGGCTTTACCCCAGCCCAGGGAAGCTGGATCCCCTCCAAAGGAGACCAAAAACCCACAGGCAGCAGGGCTGTGCTAGGGGAAGGAAGGAGACCCCTCCAGCTGCTCAATTCCCCTCCCCAAATCATTAATCCATCCAGGCACAGATATACACAGAGCATCTCGTGGCTTCGAATGCCAAAAGCCCTTTCCAGGAGAGCTGGTGCAGCCAGAGTCACCGATCAGAGTGACCGTGCTCCCCCTGGAAGGGTACAGAGCTGAGCAAACAGCTAAAGCAGCCCCGGGACTGAAAGCACCACTCTTGCTAGATCCATCCTCCTGATTGTTACAGGCTGAAGATGAGATCAGAAAAAGAGGCTGTCGGGCCGATGTGGCATCCAGGTTTCTCAGAGTCCTTCGATGCAAATGCTCTTGAAACTCATGAAAAGGTCCAAAGAGGTATTTTGGCTATTTTTCTTTCTTTCTGAGTGTAGCCCAGACAAAGCAGCACTGTGAGGACACTGGAGAAGTGCTAGGAGCTCTGAGTCACAGCACAGGACATGGGAAAAGCCAGGAGCTTCTCTAGGGGCCGGTGCTCCAGAGCCTCACAACCTCTCGTTGCATGAGAAAGGTTTACACAGGGCAGAACTACAACAAAGTCTGAAGTGACTTTTTAACCAAGGAACAAGCCACATCCAGACCAGAGGAAGGAGCCAAATCCTCAAGTATTGTGCTCCAGGCAGGACCCTTAATAACATGGGGCAAGGTAGAGGATGAAGTACTTTGACTTCACAGGGTCTTTGGGACACAGACATTGTCTTCTTGACCTCCTGCTAGACCACAGCCCTACTGCACCTGGTGTACGTGTGTGTGTACATAGATATATATATGCTGGGATATACCCTTTCCAAAGATTCAGATCTTTCTTGGGTCATTAGAAAGCCAGCAAGACAAGCAGAAACAAAAGAGCCATGAGATAACCCACAGGAGGAAGCGTCTATGTACTGATCCTTATCATTAGTTAATAATTAACCTTCTTGGCTTAGCATTTCAGATGACCCTTCTGGGGTCTGCCCCAAGGTAGTCCCCCAGCAGGGACCTCTCAGAGCTACTGCAGTCAAATGGGCTTTGAGGAGGGGCCTGACCAAGACCAGTCAAGCTGGAGAAGGGGATCCCAAGGCCGTTGTTCTTCGAGAGCAGCCAAGCTGGCTACAAGAATGCAGGGAGGGTGCAGCAAGTCAGGGAAAGGGCAGCCTGCGTTCATTTGGTACCAGCAGCCCTGAGCAACCTAAGAAGTTATTTACAAGTCAGATTCTTCTGTTGTTTGATCTTCAAGCCAAGCCTGCATCTGACAGATGAGCTCAGGGCATCCCCTTCACTCCCCCACATCCATGCCAGGCAGGCTCATCGAGTCATACCAAGCTCCCAAGCATTTGCTGGGCAAGGTGATAAAAGGCAGAAAATCCCTGATCAGACAGCAAGCTCTGACACAGGATTTGCAATCTGGGAAGACTTGTGCCGGACAAAAAAAACCCAAAAAACTAAGGCATGGAGGGGGCAGCAACTTGCATTACAAGCACACCAGGACCCACCCCTCCTTTGGCTAGCCCAGCATCACCAACTCAGAGGCAGTGTTGAGGCAGAAAGAGACCTTTGCCTCTCAATTACTAGGAAGAAAGAGCCATCCCCGAAGGGCTGCAGATGAAGGATCGCTACATCACATGTTAAGCACCTCACCTTTCAACATTGGCAATAACCCACAAGGTTTTATCACTGCCTTGTTTGGAGCCAAGTCAATAGGTGATCTTGCCAAGGACAAGCCGCTGTTCAAACGTGCCAGGCACGAGGAGAGGTTTTGGTTCATGCAGCGGCCGACCCTCGGGCACATCCCAGCCCTGCGTCTGGCATTCCTGCATGTCTACACACCCTGCCAACCCCTCCTGTGCTAAGCCCACACCCCCACGGCTCTCTGTGGTTATTGCTTTCCAAGAAAGATGTGTTTCTCAAGGCTGTGTGCATAGAATGGTTTGGGTTGGAAGGGACCTTTGAAGATCATCTAGTCCAACCCCGCTGCCATGGGCAGGGACATCTTTCACTAGCCCAGGTTGCTCAAAGCCCTGTCCAACCTGACCTTGAACACTTACAGGGATGGCGCACCCACAACTTCTCTGGGCAACCTGTTCCAGTGTCTCCTTTCCAAACACAGCATTGCAAACAGGAAGGAAAGCAAACAGGACAGGTAGGATAACTCACCATGACCATCTTTCTCTGCTCACACAGCTTCTGTAACTGGTAGGACTTCTCCTCTGCTTTGATGTAGCCTTTCTTGACATCATCAACAGCCTAAACAGGAAAAGGGAAAGGAAACCCAGAAGGTCAGACTAGTGGACTCTTCACTGAGTCACAATGCTTTGCTTTCCCTGGCTGACCCTGAGGCTGCTTTGAACAGCCAACCCCAATTCACAGCCCCAGAAGGTGACCAATGTCCCCAAACAGGCAGAGGGATGGAGAGGCTCAAAGAGGTGGTTCTCTGCACTCACTGGCTCCTGCCACGAGCCTCTGATTGCCTCGGGGAGCATACAGATGCTTAAGCATCTAGGCGGACTTTGGAAGAATGTCCCCTGGCAAAAGAGGATGGATCTGGAAATGCTGGTACCTGGAATCCTGCTTTTGCCTTCAGGCACAGGCAGGGACAGGCTGGTACAACTCTTCTTCTCCAGACACACAGGCACAGCCACCTCCAGCAGAGCCATGCTGGCTTTTACCCACTGTACTGCTGGAGTGTTGGCAGGAAAATGTGTTTTTCCTTCAGGACTGAGCAGGTACACAGCCCCTTCCTTTCACTCCTCAGCTGCACATCCCAGCAAGAACTCCTGCCCCTGGCACAAAGCAGCTTGTAAAGCTGCCAGCCAGTAAAGATCCAGTCTAGGAGATCAAAGAATTTGACAACTACTGTTTTTATTTCAATTTGTACCAGAGGCTGGTACAGGCTTAGTTCAGAGAGCACTGGGACAGCATTTTTGGTGGTTAAGACAGAGCAGGACTCATCTCACTGAACTTTGCAGATATCTACCTCTGAGCTGGTCATCCTAGACTGGTTTTATACAGGCAATGGGAGAACATGGCTCTTCTCGGACTCGCTTCATCCCAGAGAATCTGCATAAAGTGAAATCACAGGCAGGAACGTCCCCTTTCCTTACGGTGAACAGCGAGAAGTCTGTTCCCCGTCTTCACTGACAACACACAGAACTGAGGAAAACATATCTGACCCAAGGAGTGCAGCCTCCCGCGATCCTTTTAGCTTGCTCTGGGAAGGCAACTTCCTGCAATGACAGCAGCAGAGTCCTGCCTCCCAGGTCAATTGTGACTTGGCCACAAGTTCACCACAGCACCGCTGATTCACCCAACCATGGACTTCTACTCCTTGAAGTTACCCAAGCAGGACTGGCCCTCAATTTCATGCTCTGTTGCCAGTATGCCAAAGGACAGCGGTGTTTGGAGCAGTTCTGGGAGCCAGGCACTTGTGTTGCCTTACCTCCAGTAAAAAATTACAACTCTTGGGCACCTACCTGATGGAAGAAGTAGGTGACTGCCAGGTCGTTGTCATTGAGAAGAACCTCCTCCTCTGTAGTGAAGAGCCATTTTCGGATGGTCAGGCACGTTCCTGGCACCGCTGAGGTGTAGTTCTGCACGTAGAGTTTGTGGGGGAATTCATTGGGCGCCAGTTTGCGCACTGGAAAAAGCACAAGACGTTGAGGTCAGCACACAGGCCCACACAGCATCAGCAGCATCATCTGTGACTGGAGCCTGGCTACTGCACAAATCAATGTTGGCGATGCCCTTTAGCTGAGTCAGCCAGGATCGGGACTCCAGTTCTGCTCCAGGGCCCTTTCTTCTCCTCCCTGACCAAATCCAGCTTTTTTCAATACCTACTTCCACACTGTCAGGACCACACCAGTCCCTTGCAATTGCCTCTAGTGCACAGGCAGGAATCTGTGTGAGACTGAACTCCTCTCGGTCGTTGGAGAGCTCAGCGCAGCTCTCAAGCATCAGTTCAACAGCCTGACTTCATTCCCTGCTGTGCACAGGGAGGTCCATCCTCCCTAAACCTTAGGACCTATGCCCAGGACCTATGCACTGTGCCCACAGTGGAGAAGGTCCACCCCATCCTGACAGGCTGCCACCAGAGTCTGGACAAAACCCGCTGCATTGCTCAGCCAAGCTGGAGCAGCTGGGCCACCAGCAAGTCCCTGTCGAGACATTTACTGCGTTCAAATCTGCTTTACCCAGCTACGATGGACAAAAAAGGCGCGTGCCAGTATGTCTCCATCAGGTAAGGATACAGTCATTATCTTACTGCAGATGGAGCTTATAGTTTCCAGAGAAATTAAATGGAGTGTATCCAGACAGGAATAAATGTGGATGTTCACAGTGAGTGTCCAAAAAGCACAAGCCGTAAAGGTTAACTGAAGTTTTTACTTTCCAGTGCAGTTTGAGAAGTGCAGCACTCACACGAACAAGGAATTAATAGCTCCAGTTAGAGTCTGGCACCATAAAAGCTTCTTGCATGAGACTGCAAGCGTGCTGCAGCGTCCCATCTCCCAAGAGCAGGTATTCCCAATTGAGGCTCCCCACACAGCCCTGCTTCAGCAATGTTGAAACACGTTGACCCTCCAGCCCTGGTCTTCCCTCCCTCTGTCCGTGTCCTGCTCTGTCACACCAGCACCCAGTAACTCTCAAAAAGTGACCATGAACCCGATGGCAGAGGCAGTTCTGTGATGCCAACACTTTTACAGGAGATTGGTGACCTTGGCTGCCCCAGGGTCAGCATCTGAATGCAAACCCAGCTTGTTCTGTGAGATGAGTCATTTTAGGAGGTCTCAGAAGCTAAAAATCACCCCTTCTGCTCAGCCAGAATCTTGTAAGCACAAGCAACAGCCCTAGAAATCTCTTCCTACAAGGCATTTTGCTGTAACAACAGGATGAGTTTGAGGCACATAGAGATGACAATTCAGAAATGAAGGTACCCAGCTGGGAATGAGAAATACACTTGGCTTAAAACCCAGCAGAGGGTAAAAATAATACACAAACCAACCACTACACCCATTTTGTGGTGTGACCGCAATATTTTGCCCTCTCAACAGTTTCAGTGAACCCAACATGAAGCTGGACGAAATCAGAGATTGCTGCGGCCAAGGATCTGAACAGCAGCCAGGGGACCCCAGCACACGCTAAGCTGGAAGGATGGCAAGTACTTAAGTGCCAAAATGATCGCCCAGAATCCCACAGTCAAGCCTCAAATACCATCAGGATTTAACCACAGAAGGAGAGAAGAGAAGCTAAGATGCAGCTTGCAGCAACCCCCTTCTCCAGGACCTGGATATTGCCCCACACCTATGTGTGTACAGACTGAGGGTGCCCTCAATCCACTTTCCAGCACCTTCGCTCTGTCCCAAGCCACTGCCCCCCCCTTTCCAGAGACTGCCATGTTACAATGATGCTGCCCCTTTTTTCTAAGCTTGCTGGACCCTTTGAACTAAAGTAAAATGCATCTCTCAGTTTAACAAAAAGCTCATCTCCTTGAACTGCTTAAGAAAGGGAAAGTTAAGCGGCAACAAAAAAGCCATCAAACTTTGAGGGCTCCTCACTATCAGAGCCTACTGTGCCTGCCCGATTCCTCCCAGGGGCTCCTGATATTGCGAGCAGAGATAAGACCTAAATGAGAGTGCCACTGGGCTCTGCTAGTGCTGCAGAGCTTTCTCCCAGTTGCTCGTCAGCACCGAGGGGATTAAAAGACTTACCAAAGGAGTGATTGATCACTTCAAACAAGGCGAAGTAGTTTGCGGTAATACTGTCCATTCCAACTTTCACAGCCACGGCCTAAAGAGCAACCAAATGGGAAAATGGGGTGAGCCGAACAGGAGCCAGTAGCTGTCTGTCCGCCTCCAGGGCAAGGCTGGCTACATACAGGTTATTCCCAAGTCTTCCCTAACCTGAGGTGTTAGTCACCACAGAAAACCTGAATTTTACTCTTCCAGTAAAACCAGGTGTTTTCTTACGCAAGGGCTTAGACTCTCCTGCCTTCACCTTCCTGTAAACTGCTCTAGATTTTAAGTGCCCCTATGGCTGACAATTAGGTCATCTTTTCTTCTGATGCCTCCAGCTTCAGTTCCTAATAGAAGAGGTGTGCACACTTCCCCTAGGAGTTTTCTCCAACAACGTTTCCATCCTGCACGCTAATACCACAGCCAAAACTCACAGACCTCAGCGCAGGCGACATGAAATTCAAGAGGCTGCGTCCCAAACACATCCTGCACTGCAAATCCCATCTACCCAAAGGATTCTGCTGTGCAGATCCGGAGCTCCTGAGAGCCTGCTCTTTTGCAGCCCTCTGGGGCTCCCTTGCTTGCAGCAACATTTCTAGTTCCCCTTTCAAAAAGGGTCTCCCTTGCATCATCTTATTCCCCCTAATCCATTGACAGCTTCCACTTTTCCTCCTGCAGTGCTGGTTGATGTCAGTTCTCATTGGTTTTCTACTTAAAGCACTGGGCCTCTGGCCACTTGCAAACCTGTAATCTGGCCAGAGAATCCCCCAAAAGGGTCACTACCCTTAATATTCAACTTGCTGTCCTGCCACACAGCCACAGTGAGACTCGTGTGTTGGCTGCTGGCAGCTCTTGGATCCAACTCCTCCACCGCAGCCACTGAAAGCCATAATACACAATCTGTCTAGTGCTTAGAGCCATCCGCCAGCTTTAAGATATTATCAGTGAAAATTAATTCAGCGATGACTGTCCTTGCAGCCAAACCTGCCAGCAAAAATGCTGCTTCAGCACAGCATAAGGTTAGAGTTCTCTAGCATCCCTATCCTCTCTGCTACAGCAAAGCAGCATCACTGATGCCCACCTGCACTCGAGAGGAGCAGAGAGAAGCAAGTGGGTGCCAGTAGGGTCTTGGTTAACATCCAAATCACGTTAATCTTCCGGTCAAGGCAAAAAAAGAAATAGCTCACCTGGTACACCTGGTCTGTAGTGCTGTTCTTTTTGACTCTTACTGTCACTGTTGTTGTATCTGGTAACGCTACTCGGAGCTCCACGTCCGAGACGCCGTTGTAATTCTGAAGGAGGGAAGAAGAGGGGACAGAAATCCGCGTCACACAAACTGAGCCCCAAGCTCTATTTATTGCCTTGTGCTGGCTGATTAAAATGGTCACTTCTAACAACCAGCTGCTATGCAAGCCTCAGGAATCCCATTCCAGTCTGCACCACAGAAATTCTGAAAGAAGGCTCTGCTCTGAGACAGGAAGCTGAGCAAACAGTTTCAGGCCACAACAGGGTAGGATTTTACATTCACAGGTTTGCCAGTGAAGAGCAAGAGAAAGCTCCGGGACACAGCAACTTCATGCACCATGGGAAGGTTGGAAAATGAACAATAGTTGAAGGGCAAATATCAACTCACTGCTGCTGCCTGCAACTCAAATCTTGGGAGAAGCAACTCAGACTGGTATTCAGAGTGCCTGTTGCCTTTCTGGCCAAAGGCCGACAAATACAAACAGCTGGGCTGTTTGCAAAGCCACCTGGGCTGCCACCAGCACAGAAACCAGCAGGAAAGTCAGTGAATATGTTTTTTTTTTGCTGGGTCTCCCCTTGCCAGAGAGCCAGGGTATGCAATGAGGCCTCATGGCTGGTTCTGCTCTGTGCACACCTTCAAGAGCAGCATCAAAGCTGCTCTTAGCTGCTGCTATGGAGAAAATGATTCCTATGTGCAGTGACAGAGAGCAAACTGCGGCCTTGATTTTCTGCCGTGGTTTTCTATTCAACCAACTGAAGCTTTGGCAGGGAACACCTTTGCTCTCTGGTCCAGTTTTACCAAGCATTTATGGCCTCTGTACAGGGAAGATCATGGCAGAGCTTCAGCGCCGTCACCTCCTTGCCTACCTCATCTGACTCCGACAGGAACTCCTGCATGATGTCGCTCTCCCCAATGACACGTATCGAACACACTGCAGGACAGAGAGCGCAGGTTAGTGGGGTGCCCGGGGGAAGAGGGAGCTCTCTCCTCCCAGGACCAGCCCAAAGGTGACACGGAAATAACAACTGTCTGTTCTGTTGGCGGCATGAAACAAGGGTGGTATCTCCAGCCCCCAAAAACCTTATCAAAGCAAGTGCTTTCCAGGCTGTATCAGGTGTCCTGGCACAAATACTAATCCAGCCTGAATCCCCTGCAATAGCAAGTGAACAGTGGTGTTGAATAACTCACTGAGATATTCCCCGTGGGTGAAATCCAGGCCCCAGGCACATGGCCAACAGGAGATCTAGACTATACTTAAAAGTGGGCAAGAATTTCATAAATAGTACTTTTGCCTCAAAAAAACCCACCTTATTCCGGAGGGACTGAAACTATTTGGGAATTTAGGCCAAGTTCAGCAAATAATTTGGACCCGAACTGTATCATGTTGCCTCTAAGATGCAACCAGTCTGCCCATTCCTCCAGCCAGCTGGTAACCAAGGATGAAGATGAACGAGCTCAGCAAGGCAGGGCTGAGATATCAGCGGGGTGGGGAAAACCTGACCCATGTCCATCTTATGGGAGGAGGGGGCTTCAATCCCAGATGCTGGCAAGGGAAAAGGCTGTTAAGCTCACACAAACTAACTGAGCTGCTTCCAGGCAACTAAGATAACACAGCATCACAGGATGAGGGGTCATTGCTCCCTGAATCTCATCTACAGCCTCTTCACTGCAAAGTGCAGGGTCAGATCTTTTAGCCAGGCACCCTGATACAGAGATAAGGTTTTGCACCCACTTCCCCACCATCTGAACTCAACCTAAAGGAAACTCCTGCTGCAGGTATTACAATTCTGATTAAAAAGGACCAAAGCGGTCAGCTGTGAACAAGCTCAGGTTGAGCTGAGCTCCCCGATGAGAACAGCCTCAAACACAACGTTCTCCCTGCTCCAAAGCTTCCTTCCTCTGCCTCCTGCCTGTGCTCCCTCATCTCCAAGATTACTGGCGAGCAATATGACACTATAAAAAAAGGCTTGTTGTGTGTTAAAACCTAATTACACATTGTGTTGTTGGAAGGATACTGCAAGCCAGTAACACATGCATCATTAAGCTGTGGCAAGTCTGAGCTCCCTCTCACCACCTTGGCCATAAAATCCCATCCAGCTACAAACAAGCTTCTTTCCCTCACAGGTAAACAAATGCCTGTGAAGTTTTGGACCACCCGTGGAAGGATGTACCCTGAAGATTTGCTTCCCTGCTTGCGAGGAAGGTGGCGTACAGCTCCCAGCTCAGTACCTTTCTCCAGGTATTCCTCCAGCCCTCGCCGCCGGGCATCCAGCTGCTGCTCCGACAAAGAGAATGGCCACTTCCCTGGGAGACGTGGAAAAGTGAAGTTGGCAAATTCCCGTTTCAGGTTCTGGTGCAGGATGGCAAACTCCCGGTACCTCTTTGAGCAAAGCTGGCGGCCCGCCATGTAAACATTGTAGACCTGCAGGGAGGAGAAGAGGCTCACTGGGGTGAGAAAAGCTTTCCAAATCCAAACTGGCACAGCTCTGCCTTCCCAGACCCACAGGTAGCACAAGGCTAAATTAGGAGGGTTTGAGCTAGAATGAGAAACTGGTATGAATAGTTAAATACACCACTGCTTATCCCTGGAGCTGGGGGATGTCCCAACTACTGCCTCATTCTGACAGCAGCTGGATCGGCATGAATTCAAGGCACCTTTCTATTCCAAAAGCAGAGGAAAAACAACCAAACCCTTTACAAAAGGCCCCAAGCCTGATGCAGCCATCACGGCATTCACCTGGATCATGTCCTGCACACAGGAGGGTCCCCAAGATGCACCACCAGATGGATGTCACAGTAATACTGTCCTGACTGCATCAGCTGTTTTCAGCAACAGGAGCCTCATCACCTTCCAGATGTGCTTGACACTACCACTGAATTTCCAGCCTGTTGCAGAATTGAGCCTCTCATTGCAGCAAAAACTCCAGAGCTCTGGGCTCAGGTTCACGGCTACTTCCCTGAAACCCAGAGAGGTCCCAAAGCGAGCAGGAGGCTCGGTTTGTGTTTGGACACAGCCCCTGGCAGCCGTCAGGCATCAACCATGGGGCAGATCCCAGGGGAGAGGCAGCATGAAATCTTTTAGGAACACTCCATGTTAACTAGTTTTTTCATTATGCTTGCACTCTTCCAGTTTCATTCTGGACACTGTTAAGGAAGTAAGACTCTGATCCCAAATAGGGGAAACCCAGAGCAGAGTTACAGTCACAGGACATTTCTAAGCACTGCGATGCTCTTCAGGGAATTCCCTTCCCATTCATTAACCAGTTGCCTCCATTTTTAAAGCCAATCTGCTCAGTCTCGCAGGCAAGTTAAACAAGCTCTTATCTAGGCATTGCTAATATGCCCTCAGTGATAAGGAGGTCCCAAACTGCAGCAGTTACCTCAATTAGCTTCACACGAGTAAAGGGATGCAGTGGTGAAAAGAGTACGTTCACAGTTTTCCGTGTTGCACTAGGGAAGTGTTTGCAATGACAACCTTTCCTCTTGAGGAGAGGAGCATCACCCTCCACTGTCCTCCTGAAGCCAAAGGGCTGGCAGAGCACAGAGGTGGAGTGTAGCAAGAGGCACATGCCAAAGATGCACCGAGGGTGGCTTCAGCAGTGTTCAGAAGACTCAAAACCCCAATCTGCTCCCCAGATGACAGCTGGGAGCAGTCCCAGCTCACTCACTCTCCACGTCTGTGCTCCAGATACCTGCCTGACAACCTTCACAAGGGAAAAGTGCTCCAACAAACCCATGGGTTTTTCC
The DNA here is from genome assembly GCF_964188355.1 of Buteo buteo. Taxonomy (NCBI): domain Eukaryota; kingdom Metazoa; phylum Chordata; class Aves; order Accipitriformes; family Accipitridae; genus Buteo; species Buteo buteo. The sequence goes on from NC_134181.1 coordinate 24,417,536, forward strand.
TTAAAAAGAAGCATGCATTCAACCCTTCCAGTGTCACCTCAAGAGAAGGTGCTGGGATGGAGCTGGATCCAAACAGCAACAGCTATTGTCAGTCCAGAGAAGAGGCTCCCTTTGACCCCCTGCCCTGCACTGCACTTCTTTAGGAACCTCTGGTTTCTAGGACCCTTCTTCTCCTGCGCCATATGGCACACCTTATCTGACAGCATCCCACCAGGGCTGGGAGAGCAGGGTGCGGGGAAAGCATGCGCTCCCCGTGAAGCTGTGGATCTGGAAGGATCCCATCTGTCCCCTTCAGAGACACGTGCCAGGGTGACACGTTGAAGCGACATGCTTTGCACAGGAGCCTGACTCTTCTGGCGAGCCGAGCGCTGCTGAACCCTTTCCACCCTTCCTCTCACACACACACGCTATTTCTGCAACACTGATGATGGCTTGTGTCTTCATTGGGAAAATGCCTCAGTCCTCAGCTGGGAGAGGAAAAAGTGATAAGCCAGTTTGTCATCTGTCTCCTGGCACTTCACACGACGAAGCAATCATGTCCCAAGGGCAACTGCTCCAACCAAACCTACCTCCCAGTCTGGGAGGGTGAAGGGACCCAGCATATGGCACAAATCTTCCAGCCATGAGTCAAAGCAGCGGCATAACTAAAAAGCCCTGATACTTGCCATCTCGTCCCAAGGCCCTCTGCCTCATCGTCCACCCCCACTGATGGCCACACAGTTCCCTGGCTCTGGAAAAACGAAGACAGCACACAGAGCAGAAGAAAAAACATGGTCTGGACATGGGTAGGACTGTGCTCCTAACAATAAGCAGCTATTTGCATGGGGAAGAATACTGCCCTTGTGGCAGGCTTCTGTCTCTACCAGTCGCTGATTGAAACTCAGAGCCAGCTGGGGTTGGGCTGCAGGCTCTGCTGACCCTCACCGCAGCTCAGACCCAAAGCATGCTCAGAGCAGCGGCCAGCAGCGAGACACAGGGTGCTGGAGGACAGGGCAGTCAAGGTAGTTTGCAGGCAGAGCACCTGTGAACACTACACAGCCAGGCAAGGAAGCAGAAGAGCCAAGCAAGGCAAAGCCAATTAAGGAGGTTAAATACACCCCAAATGTTGCAAAAAGAAACAGTTCTGCAGACGAGCGTCTTTGTCCAACCTGTTTTGGGTCCCTCTCCAAACATTTCCTTACCAGCCACAGACAGCCGTCCCTGATGAGCCAGAATCAACCTTAAGCCTCAGAGGATGCACCCATATCGGGTACTTAAATGACAGATCACATCAACTAGGAAAATGACTGCCAGCCTCCCCAATAAATGCAACAGAAGAAGCAGGGAACCCAAAGGAAAAAGACTTTTTACAGCTATTTCCCCCACCGCTCCCTAAAGGGAAAAGAAATTCTGGAGATGGGAAGCTACGCTTCAAGACATCTGTTCCCTTTGCTTTTACATCTATCACAGATGTCCTTAACACTTGGTGTAAAACAGGAGATACAAATATGAAAGCTTATATGAAAAAAACAATAGCTTCATACTTAATCTTTGTAAGAGATCAAGCTATTCCAGATATATTAATAAAAAAAGCTTCTTAACACATCGGAGATAGCTGCAAAAGAATAACCAAGCACAGTAAGAGTGAAGACAGGCAAGCCTAAATAAGACAGTGTCAAAAACAGTCAGTAATAAATTAACATGCCTCCATCCTGAAGACAAGAAGAGAGTGTTGCCACTAACAGCAAGGAGCATGCCAGCTCACGGCGCAGATACCCAGAGATATCCAGAAAACACTGTTCAAGCTGATACTTACCACAAACTTCTCGCCATTCTGCTCCACGTGCTTGTACGTGGGGATGGAGATGGGCACAGCTTGTTTTTCTGTGTAGTCATAGAATGACTGCCCCAAAGAGTCATCACTCGGATCAAGGTTATCTGCCTCATGGGGAGGCACTGACAACACTGTCAGAATTAACTCCTTCTCTCCTGCACGAATCAGGTCCACCACTTGCTTGTGTGTTGCTCCTTCAACATTCACTCCATTCCTGTGAAAGAGAAAGCAGAAAAGCCATAAGCAAGGCAGAGGTGACCACAGAGCCTTCAAACCACGCCAGGACCAGCCCAGAGATCCATCACATATCTGCTTCCCCTGAAAATCCCTCCAGCCTCAACTGCTCTGGTTGCTCCAGTTTCAATCTGGTCTGAACTTCACTCATTTTTCCTATTGATGATTTCTCAGGTTATTAGTTACTGAATTATGTTTAATGACTACAGACACAGCTAAAACTTCTTTAGAAGGTTCATGTACCCCCTTGAATATTTAAAACAAGTTTTGTGGTTTTCACCATTTCTCAATGATATGACATGGCATGTTCATACCCAGAAAGCAAGCCTTTTCCCATCAGCTAAAAGCAATTACAAGGAGACCAGAGAACTGGGGAAGAAAACACTGAATGCAAAATACATACTAGTCTGCTAGGGCAAAGCCCATCTCCTGATCCTCTACAGCTCCAAAACGTAAGTGGATTTCCCTAAATCTGAATTGAAGCTTCCATCTGAGCAAGAATGAGAAAGCAGGCAAGGAGGCTCAGAGAGCAAAGGTAAGCAATTTCAGAAGCTGGTGTTCCCATCTGCCAAGACACAGCACCCATGAGCACACCTGCTTCAGTGTGACATAAACGAGATGTGTGTTCGTTTCAGTTACTGCTAGGCAAACTGCTCTGCCTTGTCCCAAACAGCCCAGGAGCACTGCTGCAGCAAGTAACACGTTTCTGCTTCCTAAGCTGCTCCAACCTGATCACAAGAGCTCGTCCCAATTATGCCCAAAGCCCTCCAGGAGCCCCATGGAAGCTCTGAAGACCCAAGACATACCCAAGCCACCTCTAGAGCATTCCGGCCATTCGTGCTCTCCCTGCAAGCTCAGTTAACCATCACCTGGCTCTTGCTTTGCCCAGAAGATACAGACCAGACCTCAGCCAGCTTGGAAAAATGCTGGACCTATGACTTGATTTCAAAGCAGAGTGCTGTTAGGTTCTCTTCCAAATCTGGGAAAGGACAAGTCTGTTTTTCCTCCTGATAAAAGCTAAATTTAGTAGCGAGTCTCCATAAACTCGCAGTCATTGCAAGCGTCTCTGTGAAGAGTTTGGTATCCGAAACATTCCCTGTATAAACAGGAACAGGCAGAGCTTCACCCACCGCATCTCTACCAGTCAGCCTGGCTGCGCTCCTGCAAGGCTGCTGGAGAGCCCATGGACCATCGGAGACGACAGGTGCCCTTCACCTCTGCTTCCAGAGCAGCTGCTTGGGACGAGCCTGGAACAAACCAGCCAAGGAGTTTCGTGCCACTGCTGAAACACCGGCAACCATCCCTCAACCCCAATTTGTCTTCACTCACACCTAGGAATTTCTCCACCAGAAAACCCAACGTCACCCTTATTCTGCACTGCTGGCTATGGCCATTACCTGATGCTTCGGAGGAGTACAAGAGGAAGGCAGCCTGCACTTTCCCAGCCACGAGTCCTGACCATGCAGGGAGAGAAAATTACTCCTCCTGGCAAGTCAGCTACTCCTTCCCAGAGCCTGGGAACAGACTGTCATCATCTCGCCACCAAAGACATAGTACTGGTCACAGAATCATCCCAGCTTGCCTTAAATCAAGCACAGGATTTAGCTTTCAATCCCCAGCTCTCAAATGAAAGAGAACAGCTCTTACTGCTTCACATCAATCATTTTTTATTGAACTTTTACTTAGAAAAATCACCCTGAAAAGATCTGATCTTGACTTGCAAGTCTGGGTGAGAGATCCCACACTCTGAATCAAGTTTAAAAAAGCCCCAAGCGGTGCTTGTGAGCCAGAGGCAGTACTTGTGCTTTGCCAGGAGTTGGACAAAAAAGCTTTCCCCAGCTTGGACACTACCCACGGTTATCAGCCCTCTTAGAGCTCCCATATCATTTCAGGGAAGGGATAACCCTCGGATGCAGCCCCTGGGCTCTGTGCGATAAGAGTGCTCGAAGAGCTGTATGCAGCTTTTACAGCAACGAGGCTATTAAGTTCAGGAAGAGGGAGAATCCCCTCCTCACCAGCCAGCTCTTTCACAGGGCAGGAACATGGCCTCCCAAGCAGCAAATTTGGTCACAGAGGGCAGCCCTCATTACCGAGTCGAGCCATTAGCCACCAACATCGTCACACTAAAGTGACATTCGCATTTGTTCCACCTGACTGATGCTCACGTGCTGCTCACTTATCCCAGATCCCTTCCACTCGCCTAGAATAAACCCAACCTGCAAAGTCCTACAGCGCTGCTGCCCAAATATGATTTTTGGTGAATGGGGGTGAAAAGCCAGAGACTCCAGTCATGTGGAGAAGGCTGCTGTTTGCCTGCACCAGGAAGGACGGCAGGCCAAAAGGACTCTCCTCCATGCATCCCAGTCCCACACTGAAGAGAGAAGGACGAAGGCAGGGGAGTATAGTCACCATCCCACACTCGACCTCGAGCCCATCTCCAGCCAGTGACAGGCAGAGCTGCCTCCAGCTGGCAGCAGGGGCTTTTGGATGACCCAGACTGCAGGATGCCCCGCTTAGTCTGCAAAAGTCAAGGCTGGTTTCTAGTTACTCAGCCCCAGCTAGGCTGGAACTAGGTCCTCGGCTTAACTTCCCGTCAGCAAAGACCTCAGACACCGTGCTTTCCCTTCTGCCAGCAGACCGAGAACAAACACACTGCCGGCTTCCTCCTTTTCCTCTCCTTAGCCCCTGGTGACTTCTGCTGCCACCCATTTCCTTCCCAAGTCAACACCAAACCCTGGGAGGTGGCGAGGACAGGACCTGGGACTCCCGACAATAAGACTGCAATACACCATTTCATTCACAAAAACCCGGTAACACCCACTGCCAGCTCTCCATCGCTCCCAGCAGGTCTTTCTAAGATCAGATGCTGCTTTAATAGCAGCCCTACTCACCCCTTTGCTCTGCGGCGCAGTAGGAAGGAGCAGTCAGTACTGCAGGCGCAGGGGGCCGAAGGACTCGTACCTTTGCAATAAAGTCACCATAGCAACTCAGGCTGGAATCATCATTGATGAACCAACAAAGAAAAGGAATGGTAAATCATACGACATAGGCAAATCAGAGCAGCTGGCAAGGTGAGAGGAGCACAGCTGAACAACATGCTGTTTACACAGCCACAGACCTGTGGGTTCTGAGAGCTGAATGCACTTTTCCAGAGACAACGGGACACTCAGGTATTTTGCTCCTCAAGCTTCTGCCTCCATATGGAGTCAGAAAAAAAGATCCAGGCATTACCTTTACCCTTCCAGGGGACGCGCACGGTCCCAGAAGAGGGCTGCTGAGCTGACCACAGGGCTGGGTCCCTCCATACCTTACAGAAAGGATGTCCAGATACAAGAGTGGCGGATGACAACCAGATCCAATGAATCCTTCCCTCCACAAAGGAGGTACCGCAGATGGCAAACAGCTCTCTTCTGTGTGGGACGGGAAATAGAGCAGAACTCTGCTCATGGCAGAGCAAACTGCTGCAGGATAGAGACCGCAGCCGGGCACACGCAACCCCCAGCCAGGTCTGCCAGACTTCAGCAGCACTCAAAGAGCAACTTCCTCCAACAAATCACTTCTCTCGGCTGTCTGCCACCAAACGTGGATGTGGTTAAACCAGGAGCACGAGGTTCTGTCATGTTCCACTGCAGCACAGTGGGTGAGTCTTCTTCCCTCAGTGCCCAGCTTCCTCTTCGTCTCACTGGGGATGTGAGCTGCCTCGCAGGAAGGTTACCGCGGGAAAGCTCTTTACTGAGTAGGTAGAAGCGATGCTGGAGCTGTTCAGTGCGATGTTGGACTGGGCAATGTGGAGCCTTCTCATGCTGTCCCCCTGGCAGGGGCATCCCCACCTAAACAGGGCTGCAAGGGGCTCCCAAATGCTCTTGCCATCCCCCCAGTGAGCTGGGAAGAAGCTGTTTTCCTCCTGGTGCTGGGTAGGGTCGGTCTAGCTCAATACTCACCATGACTAAGGGCTCATGTTCGCTGAGCTGAGGACAACATAACCCCAAAGCACTCGTTACCACGTCTCTGACGGTAATAATCTCACCGCAGCAGAAGGAACACACGCCTGCACCGCAGTCCGCAGTCCACAGTCCAGCACGATGCCCAAGACACCTGCCAAGACAGGCCTGGGCTGAGACTCCGGACTGTGACCCGAGGCAGCCACATGCTTTGCTGCCCACTGACACCACTGCGAGGGCAGAAACCCTGGCACACGCGGGGAAAGATCAGGTGCCGCCAGCCTCGGCACTTGCCCATCAAGGGCTTGCCTGGTGCTATGGGGGAAGCCAACCTCTGGGAATTATAGCAGGTTACGCTTAACAAAAGATCTTTAGTCTGTGGTTCAGCAAGCTCCTGCCACAAAAAAATACATGCTGGGGGGCAGAGCAGACTGGTGTTTGTTCACCGTAATGAATTCAAAAGCTTCTCTGAGACTGAGTTTTCAAAGTACTAGGCCAAAGACAGTGAGCAGTGGCTGCAGGCTGGCACGGTCCCCTGGCTGGAAAGAGGATGAGCTGCTGAAGCACCCCGCTCGCTGCCCCAAACCTGAAGTCTCTGCCAGCACAGTGTGGAAAAGGTCTCACTCAGCAGCTATGTTTGAACCCAGGAACACCTATTGGCAAGTGTTCTCGGCAAGAACAGGAACTTCTGGCAAACACCAGGAGATCCTGAGGACAAAGCATGCAATTGACAAAGCAAAATTCCCCATCATGCCGATGCTAACGAGCAAGATCCCCAAGACACAGAGAAGAACATTTCACTTCTCCCATTTGTACACTGAATGACTCACGTTCTGCAAAGACTTCTTAAAATTTCCCAACTATCTGTCTGTCAAGAGATGACAAGGAAATTTACTGCAAGAAAGTCTGCAATAAGCTTCCTGGAGATTCAGACCACAGCCTGTCTTTGTGCTTCATTCAGGCAAAGTACCGACCCAGCTGACATACCATCCAAGGAAAAACACGCCAGAAACAACTCAAGTCATCTTTAAGGCTTTGCTTTTTAGCAGATGAGCACCCCTTCAGCCATCCCATGCTATCTGCAGGGCCACCATGGCAAAGCACAGGTCAGAGCTCTCCCACCATGGTGTGACAGAACCAGGCTGGCAAGAGCCTGGCCACGTAGATGTGGCCTTGGAAGTAAGGCTGGCAGCAGCTATTCACACCACAACTTCACATGTCACTTGTCTCTTAGTGGGGATGGGCTGCCAAGTCCCCATCTCCCCCACCCAGTGCTTTGCATCTTCCAGCTCCTGACACTTGGCTCAAAGCCCATCTGGCTCCAGCTCTGTCCAGGGCTGTACGTTAAGCCCATAAAATTCCGTATGTCACCAAGAAGCTCCCTGCGCTCCTGCCTCTTCTGTAACACAATAGTTCTCACGAATATTCAGCTGCAGGAGAGATTTTAAGTGCGGTGCTGAGACAACAGATTACTCTCTGCTCTGAGAAGGGCTGATGAAGGAATAAGAGTGCTGAAGATGAGATCCAGCAACAAGGGCAGTCACCACAGGGATCAGCAGCCTCCTTGGGAGAGGCTCTGGAAATAAAGATGAACAGCTAATGAGCTTACTGGACACAGTAGCGTGGGACAGCTTCTCCAGGCTTGCCATAGCAGCTGCAGAAATGGGCGCTTCATCATCTTCATCCCTCTCCTTTCTCAAATCCAGCTAATGCCAAACACCAAAGCAGCTCCACACGACACTACCACCAATGCCTTATGGGCTGCATTTGCAAAGGGGCAGCCACTGCAACGGTGCTGGCTCCCTTCCACCGCTCCTCAGGAGAGCAACGTATTCGCCAGACCAATCCACAGCTGCTTTAACAGACCCAGCAACTTGCAGCTTATCCCAGAGGAGTGTTAAGTTTCTCAGTTGCACGATACACCCGAGACCATTCAAGCTAAACGGTTTCCCCAACAGGCCGTGCGTTTCCCCCACTCCAGCCCTGAACTGCTCAGTCCCCAAAGCCAGACAGCTGCGAGCACAAGCCTTCCTAAAACTGAACCATGCCAGGGCTGTTCAGCTGAGGCTGAAGCAGTATTTCCCCATTTCTAATCACCCAAAAGAAGGGAAGCCAGCCTTCCTCTTCTACAGCTAAGAAATCCAGACTCTGTCCAATATTATTCCACACAGATAAAAAGAACCCACGAAGACACTAACAAGTGCAATTCCAGTGACCTTTCCTATTGCTCTTACATGGGAGAGACTAGAAGAAGGTTGAGATAATTACCATTTTCACAGAAGCCTCTTACAACATTTTAAGGAAGTTTTAACGTCCCTGTGCATATTGACATGCTTTGCTCTTGCAAACAGTGCAACTGCCATTCACCCACTCCAATCATGAAAGCAATGATTCCTTGCAAATTACTACTTCTGAAACACCCTGAAAGAAGACAAAGAATGTTAACATTTCAGAAGGTTAAAAACTAACTACTACTGAAAAGCAAACAAGCACTGACTCAATAGGTGGAAAGCTCTTAGTCTTGCTAAAAAAGGAACAACATTTTGGATGCTTCAGAAACCAAGTCTGTATCAAATCCACCCTGGAAACTCAGGAGCAGTTAACAGCAATCAGCTTCTACACTAGCAATAGGAGACACAATCTAGGTCAAGGCCTCCTTGGGTTTTCCTTCCCTGAACCATCAGCAAAACCACCCTGAGAAGACCAGAGATGGACAGGGCTGCTAGACCACAAGCCCCGGTGCTAGCACAGAGCTGAACTTTTAAGCATAACCTTTCTGACCAACATCAAAGCAATGATTCTTATCTGTTCTTTTTGTAGACCCAGATTCTCCTCCAGCTCTGTTCAAGCTGCTGACCACCAAGTTCAAGCCTGTGACAGTGGCTTTGGTTTCCCAGCAGCGCCCTTTCGCAGAGCTCCGAGCGACATCAGTGAGGCCCTGAGGACTCTGCAGACCACTCGCTGAAAACCACTGTCATGAGACGCTCCTCCAGAGATGTCAGTGAAGAGCCCGGCAGGGTCTCACGCTCCAGCTCTTTGAAACAGCATCCCAGTCTAACAGCAGCCTGGAGTATGGGTGTTCACGAGGCCTCTCAATGTTTCAGTCTGCAGCTCGCATTTTGCAAGCACAGGTTTGAATCCCAGTAAAAGGAAACTCTCCCCCTGCCTTACCATTTTGTCCGTCGCTGCTTCCTCAGTGCTCAGACTGGTGAGCAAGGAAGGGTAACTATAGGTACAAAAAAGCCACCGCAAGACGCCAGGCACCAACGTCCAGCACATCCCCAGCAGCTCTTCCCCATCAGGAGAGGGGCGGACGCTTCCACTGAGCCCACGGAGTCTGACCCATTTGCTTCATTATCTCAAGACGAACAAAGCAGGAGCAGAGAGCACAGGTGGCAGAAATGGGTTTAAATTTCTCCAGCTTCAGTCATCGTGCCCATTCCTAGGCACCTATAGAGTTCTGTTTAAGTATACTGCAAAGTGTTAAACCAGGGTAGATAAAAAGGCTCTCGCGTATATCTAATTGTACACTGAACGGAAAACCCAGCACACGAGGGTTCTTCATTTACCCACTGCTGTTATCTCTCAAGAAAGAAAAGACACATTTGCAGTTTTTCACTCCAACAGCCAACGCCAGCCTTATTGAGCACACCAAGCACAGGCTGAAAGGCGCAGTCGGGAGACCCGAATTATTCCCAATTCTAATCTACAGCCTTAACCAGGCAAATCCACTCCGCCTCCTGTGCTTCAGCGGCCCTGTTTGTAAGAGGGGGAGAGATGCTGACCCACAGTAAAATGCTTGGAAAACACGTGCAGGAAAGCAAGGGATGGAACCTGGAAAGGTTGGGGTGAATTCAGGAACACTACCGGGAAGACGGTGTGTTTAGAGGTGGGTGAAGGAAAGACATCTATCAGCTGGTGATTAGAGGGTTTTTAGGTTTGCCAGGCTGCAAGCCAAACTCAACATGTTTCACGAGTTCCTATTGCTGCAACCACAGCAGAACAACAACCCACCTCTGAATCAGCCAGGGGGCCATGCATCCCCATGTCTTCCACCTTCTCACCATCCAGGTATGTAAGATAAAGCTTCCAACACTGATTCAATCCACTTCCTAAACTGTCTGAGGTTAAGGAAAGAGACACCCTTAAAAACTTTGGCCAAGGTAAGGCCTGCTGACCACTTCGTAAGGTGATTTTCTGGCAGCGTACCCTTTGTGCAAGCAACAAAATTCTGTGAATAAGCAGAGCACACCGCTGCTGCCTCCCTTTTACAGACCATTCTGGAATTTTCCAAAGCAGAACCAGCTTTTTATGTCCCAAGTCAATACACAAAATTAGACTTTAGACCAAGAAGAGATAAAGAGTTTAATCTCCTGAGGGAAACACCTTTACCCCGCAAACTGGAGTCGCTCCCCATGAGGGTTAGGAAGAAGCCCTCTCCGTCGGGGGTTATTCCATCAAGACCTGTATCAAGGCGTATGACACTTTCCCTCAAAGCAGAAGGTACTGTAACCATTTCAGACATTTCTGACACAGGAATGAGTGATGGAGACCAATTCTCTGGTCTGGTGGAGTACAGCACCCCCCTACCCTCGCAACCATGCCTAGATCAGACCAGGTTTCTGCTGCACACAGTTCAACGATATTGAGAACAGATCCCTTCTTTATCTGTTCAATTATTTTTGAGCGAGCTTCCCTGCTAGCAGAGCAAACGCTAGTGAGATTTTCTTCCCTGTCAAGATTAGTTATGATTGTCATTCAGGGTGATAATCAAGAACTAAATTAGCTTTCATTGTCTGTCTCCAATGCCCTCAACACCCACAAACACAAAACCAGCTAAGAAGATTAGAGAGCATGCCATAGCTACATTGCAAAACCAGCCTTTGAAAGCAAGAGGTCTGAGCTAGATGCTAGATACAGGAGCGTCACGCAGTGAAGGATGGCAATAAAGGACTTTGTAGTGAGGACAGGACTCTAAGTAAACCCTTCAGACAACACTCTAAACATCCTTTGGTTTTGGATGAGGACTGAGAAGCAGGTTGTGCACCTGGAAAACCACACTCCCGTCACTGCAGCTGGAGCCCTCAGCCATGCAGGGATGGAAGGTCTGGGGGTCTTCCAGCACCACACATGTCCAGAGCGAGCTGGGGAAGAGATGTCTGTGGGGTCTGTCACCCCACAAGTTACCACGTGCTAAATACCCCATTACTCTGCAGCAACAGCCTCAGTAATTCCATCAAGGCCATGCAGTGGAAGAATCTCATCTCTCAGGCTCTTGCTCCAAAAAACTCTCTCCCAGGCCAGTTTGCTTGGAGTTGCAGGAGGTGGAAACAAAGTCCTGCTTGGAAATAAACAGCCTGTTCAGAGAACACCTAACCTGCATGTGCTTTCAGCACTCAAACACGACATGAGATCTGCAAAGATGCCGAGCAGTCAGCAGTTCCTCCCGAAGCCCCATCACCCAGCTCCAGACCCACAGCCCGGCCTTCAGCAAGTTCACTGCAACTGCCAAACCAGCTGTGGGTCCTGTGGGCAGATGAACTGGGCGCCGGGGCCAGGGTCACTGTGCTGGGGAGGTGGCGGCAGCGGCAGATGGGCCCCGTGCCTCCCAGGGAACCCCACCCCCACCATTGTGTGCAGGGTGCTGCTGTGGAAAGGAAGGGAAATCAGAGCTATTTTTGGAGTCTTGTTTTATTGTTTTCTACTCCAAGTCACAACCGTGCTAAGATTTACTTGCAGGAGTTGGATTTTAATAGACCCAGGGAGAACGAGCGTCCTCTTGGCAGAGTGTGCAGAGACACAGGGACTTCACACCGCCAAAATGTGGCTGGTACTGCGTAATATTTTTCAGGCGGATTTATGCAGCCAGGTTAACAAAAGCAATAGCCGATACTGGAAAAGGGTGAGAGCCAATCTGGCAGTACTACAAGAAGATACGTGTGCAAATTAAAAGTGACTTCTCCTGGGAGATGAGAAGTGGCAGATAACGCAATAGGAAATCCCCCATCCTTCCAGCCGCAGTTGCTCCCTGCCCTGTGGAATGGGAAGCCATGGGTCCAGAGAGCCACAAACAAAAACCCCTCGTGCCACCTCATTAACTGTTGTTATCTGCAGGCCTTAACTCTTTCAAACACCGCTGCGGGGTTTGGCAACAGACTAAAGATCGGGCCTTCGCCTCGCGTTGGCCAAGACGCTAGGGACCGAACCCCGATTCCAGCACCGGCCTCAAAACCCACCTCTGATTTCAAACATGACATTTTAAGTGTTTCCCCACAGCGGGCAAAAGGGAGAATTTTAGTTTGGCACCTTGCAAGGCATATGAAAACATTTCCCCTCAGTCAATAAACGTTGTTCTCTCAAGTAGATCTTCCAGGTGCAGAATTCACCCCCCGAACAGTTCTTCTGCACAGAAAAAAATCAAAGCGTAAAGTATTTGGGTCACACGGGAGAGAGCCAAATCCCAACAGCAAGCTTTCTGCAGGGCACGGCCAGCTCTCTAGCCACGGGCTAGTCAGAACAGATCTTCTCTGCTGGGCCCAGACACATGCTGTTGTCCTTCACACACTGCAGCCTGCAAAGACTGGCAGCAAAGCATTCCTGCTGCTGTGAAATCCCTGTAATTAATAAGTAATTGAACTTAACCAACTCAGCATGAAGTACAAATACGTAAGGATCAGGAGGTATCGCACAGCTCAGCACGGGCAGAACCAACCCCAAGAACCACAAGACGAAGGGGAACATGCTGAGAAAAATACACCTCAACAGGCTGAGGCTACAGAAAGCCCTGAAAGAGATTTAACCGATGTCAGTCCGCAAACATGGGCTCAAAGTCTAAGGGTTTTTTTTTTTTTGGGGGAGGAGGGGGGAAGATCAGTTTCAAGACAGCTGAAGCATTCCCACGGAAAGATGTTTTCAGGCTCACATTACGATTCTTGCTGTCGAGAAATAGCTCCTGCACAGCCCTGGACAACCTGCGGTCCCAGTGACCAAGAGGACAAAAAACCAAGCAGCCAGTCCCATCCCTGAGCACGCATTTCCACATCTGTCGCCTTCTGCAAAGCTGCATGGCTGCGGGGTGGAAGGCAGGCCACCAACTCCAGAGAGCATCCCTGTCTCATCCCAAAGGGGGTTTTTTTTTTGTCCCCCTCCTTGCCCAGCCATGCCTGCAGCAGCAATCCTGCCATGTCAGATCTCCTCCTCTCTCCACAAGCATTCCCCTGCCCTCCCCAGGAGGGTCTCCACGTTGAAGACTGAGGGTCCCACTCACTGGAAGAGGGTTTGCACCCTTGCACACCTCATGCTGGCCCATGCCGGCTCTCTGTGAGGGCACCCACGAGCTCACGCAGCCCAGTACCTGTTTGTGCCAGCCACAGGCCCTTCCCTCTGCTCTCCCCCCTGGAGACTTTCTCAGGGTGAGCTCCCCCTTCCTTCCAGCTACCTCCTTTCACACGTCCTAACCTACTTCCCCTCCTTACCAGGGATCTCTCCTGGGAACAGCTTTTCTCCAGGAGCTCAGTGCCACCCCAGGCAAATTCCCCACTGTATCCACCCCCTTCCCAGCCAGGAAGGCAGAAACATGGATACAGCTCCTACAGGTATTTCTGCTGCTTGTGAGTCCTTCCTGCTCTGCAATCCAAAGGATGCCCCCAAAAACAACGGCGGGGGGAGAATCTCCCCAGGGATGAGCTAGTGAAGGGGATGCCCTGATTCACCCTCCAAGGGAGGGGCTCTTTCCTGCAGCTGTGACCCTCAATCCCTCCACACAGAAGGGGATCCTCTAAAGAACCCCCTGAAAAATGAGTGCCTCACCTTCAAGGAGATGGAGGCTGTGTCCCTCCACCCCCAAAGGGGTCCCCCAAAGCCCTCAGGAAGGACAATGCTGATCCGCATCCCCCTGTAAGAAGAGGTACCCTAAAACCCTCAATGAGGGGATGAAGGCAGCCAGCCACACCCCTCTTTGCATAAAGGGGTCCCTGAGGATGAGAGGCTGGCTCATAAGGGGTCCCCAAAGCCCCTAGTGAAGGGAGGCTGGACCCCCTAAGGGCTTCCAGTGAGAGGAACTTGGGCCAGCCCCCCCAGTAAGGGTTCCCCCAAGCCCCCAGTGAGAGACCAGACCAGGCCCCCTCATCAGGGGCCCCCAAGCATCTGGGCAGACTAACACAGCTCCTCACAGGAGCCCCCCCTAGGGGCCCCCCAAAGCCCCTGAGGAGAGTAGAACAAACCAGCCTCCCCAAGCCCCTGGTGTGGTCCAGCCACCCCCACAAGCCCCCCCACATGCGCAACGAGGAGAAGCCGGCCTAGCCCCCCATTACAGGCTCTCATAAGACCCCCTCCAAGCTCCCAGCCAGGCTCAGCCCCTCCTCACGACTCTCCCAGCGAGACTCAGCCCTCCCCCCCCAAAGGATGCCTCAATCCCCCGGCCAGGCTCAGCCCCCTCAGGACTCCCCCCAAAGCCCCCAGCGAGAGGAATACACCCCCTCAGCCCCCCCCGAGGCTCAGCCCTCCCGCAGCGGAGGGGGCGGCAGCGGGGCGGGGGCGGGCAGCCCCCCACGCCGAGCCGGGCTGGGCAGGGTGGGCGGCAGCGGGGCGGCGGCCCCCCCGTACTCACACCTCCAGGATGCGGTCCCCCTTGCGCACCCCAGCGCGGTCGGCCGCCCCGCCGCCGAGCACGGCGCTGACATGCTGCAGCGGGGCGTAGAGCTCGCCGTTGATGCTCCGTAGCTGGCCGCCCTCGCTCACTTGACCGCGTACGTTAAAGCCGTAGCCGGACTCCGACTTGACGATACGGACTACGCGGGGGCCGCCCGGCCCCGCCGGGGCCCCCTCACCGCCGCCGTTCCGGTGCGGCGCCGCCGCCGAGCGCGGCAGCCCTTCACCCTCCTCGTCCGCCATCTTGGCGAGCAGCGCCCGGCCGGCCCGTCACGCGACCACCGCCGCGCCAGCCACCGTAGGACACCGCCCCCACCGCCTCTGAGGGGGGACGACGGGAAATGTAGTCCCGAGGCACTCCCTACCCGCGGGCGCGGGGGACGCTGGGGAATGTAGTCCGGCACAGCGGGAGCGAGGCCTTCTGGGAGTTGTAGTGCCGCGCCTCCGAGGCAACGGGGGGGGGTGGGGGGGGCGCTGTGCCCGGCGGCGCCGTTCCGTGATGTCACTGCTGTGACGTCATGCGGCCTCATAAGGCAACAGGTGGCAGAGAGGCCTTACCACAGGGCTGGGGGCCAGGCCTTGGGCCAGGCCTCACTGCCAGGCCCAGGGGGCCCACAGGCCTCGCCAGCACCCCAGCCCCGAGGGAGCATGGGGCAGGGGAGGCCCCTGTCCCCAGGGAGGACATGCACCCCGGCAGGCCCACGCTCTCTTTGCCCCCACTTCCACCACAGCAGGGGCCCCGGCTACCACAGAAGTGGGTGGCACAGGCCACTGTGTGGAGCAGGAGCACCAGGGAGGCACCGAAATGATGCAGGCTCGGGCCCAGAGCCCAAGTCAGCCCCCGTGAGGGGGGCTCTCCAAAGCCCTTGGAGATGTGCCATGGGGGTGGCAGAAGTGGAGCAGCTCTGGTTCTGAATCAGAAAGCCACATCTCAACCCGGGCCTGGCCACCTTCCCCTCAGGCACTGGGGACAGATTGCGTGGAGAGGGCAGCCATAGGGGACTGTTGAACTCCAAGCCAGAAGCAGCCAGCTGAGCCCCTGGCCTTCACCACCACCAGAGTCAGTGCTGACGGTGTTGGGCACAGCATCAGCTCACTCCTGTAGAGCACAGGAGAGGGACGTTTGTCAAACTCGGCCATACCAGCAAGAGGAAAAAAAAGGGGGGGGCACACAGCCACCTCAAGAAGCAGGGAGCTCAGCCAGCACAGCCAAAACACCAAATCCACCCCCCCCAATCCCAGTAAACTTCCACTGTTCACATCTATTCAATTGACTACAGTAGGAGGGATTAAGGCACATATATTTTTGTATTAACACAGTCAGTACAAACACCAATGACTTTCCTCTAGATGTACCCAAACTCCCTTCCTGAGCACAGGCGCAGACAAGACAGGTAATAACTCGCAAGCCCAGAGGAAGCTGGTTGGTATTTTCCAGTTCAAACATGGGACAGGCAGTCCTCAACTGTGCTCCTGTGGAGGTGGACAGCAGCAATCATGCCTGTCACCACATCAGTGGAAGACACCAATAATTTATTGAAATAAATACAGGTAACAAACCAAACAGCCTCTGGGTTTAAACACTACACATACATTGGGTACAATTTCTCTACGCTCTTGGGAAAAGCATGGTGATACACTGACTTTTGGCTACGTGAGCCTTTGCCAAGTCCGGAGCAGCCAGATATGTGCTGGAGATCAGAGGTGGAGGCTCCCAGCTTGTCACGCATTGGGCTTTGTTGTAGGAAGGAGTCCGGTTTCAGGAGGATTTCTTTGTTTGTAAGAGTGAATCTTTTTTTTTTTTTCTTTTTTTTTTTTTTTTAAACCAAAAAAAGGTTAAACCCCAAGTCCATGCTGGCAAGCTGCAAGCTGAACAGGGGGCTCTGTTCAGATGAGGCCCTTCAGAAGCGAAGGCTGCTCTTGCAGAACAACCCCAGCAAACCCAGGACTGACCAGGGAAAGCGAACCTGGCTCTCCAGCCAGAGAGCCACCTTGTCCATGCCAGGGCCAGCTGGTCCCAGCCTCCAAACTGGCATCCGTGTGACCTTGGGACCCAGTGGGGACAGCAATATGGACGCTTCACAAACCTCCTTCCTCTGCCAGGACCACCCCGGCTATGTCTGTCCTCGGCTGCCAGTTCTCCAGGGCACAGCCCTCTGCCAACAACTCCGGGGAGACTCCGGGAGCACAGAGGCCAGAGGATGGCAGTCAAGCAGGGAAATCCAGTCAACGATAACAAGGGGAGAGTCTTCAGCTCAGACCGGCCCTCGAAACTCATGTTTCCACTACTCGAATGAGAGGGAGCGGCTTGGGGCCCGTCAACCTTTTGCTGCAAGAGAGAAAGGGTTGGTTCAGCCAGATGAACTGGATGGGCTTTGGGGCGAAAACCTGCAAGAGAAGGTCCTGCCCCAGCCCTGGTCGGTGATGTCTCCCCCCAAAACCACCCACAGGAGGGAACCCTGCTCCCCTGTACTCCCCTGAAGGAGGGATGCAGGAGTGGAGACCTCTCTGCAAACAGACAGTAATACAACACCCTTCCAGAAGAGCATCTGTGCATCCAGCATCTCCTGCCAGACTGCAGCTCCCTCTGCCTCAGGTAAGACATGGACCTGCAGATGAAGCTGCTGAGCAGCCAGACAGGCTGGAGGGTGCGTGCTCCCCTCGTACCTGCTCACATACTCCGACTTCGAGCGTGCTCTGGAGCTGTGGCCACCCCGACTGACTTGCTTCTCAATCAAGTGCTCTATGCGGTCATGCATCTCCAGGTTCTGCAAAAGAAGCAGCCACAGTTAGCGATGGGCAGCTGGGCACAGGCAGGCTGCAGGCACACAGATCACTTGCCGAGGAATTCTCCAGTATAATCTCTTGCCATGTGTCAGCTTTTTCTTGAGGGAAATGAAATCTAGCCCTACATAGTTTGGGCTGAGGCCAATCATACGAAGTTCAACAAGGCCAAGTGCCAGGTCCTGCACTTCGATCACAGCAACCCCATGTAGCGCTACAGGCTTGGGGAAGAGTGGATGGAAAGTTGCCTGGCAGAGAAAGACCTGGGCATGCTCGTTGACAGCCAGCTGGATATGAGCCCGCAGTGTGCCCAGGTGGCCAAGAAGGCCAATGGCATCCTGGCCTGTATCAGAAACAGTGTGGCCGGCAGGAACAGGGAGGTGATTGTTCCCCTGTACTCGGTACTGGTGAGGCCGCATCTCCAGTACTGTGTCCAGTTTTGGGCCCCTCACTACAAGAAAGACACTGAGTTGCTGGAGTGTGTCCAAGAGAAGGGCAACCAAGTTCGTGAGGGGCCTGGAGCATAAGTCTTATGAGGAGCGGCTGAGGCAGCTGGGGCTGTTTAGTCTGGAGTAAAGTAGGCCAAGGGGAGACCTTATCGCTCTCTACAACTACCTGAAGGGGGGTTGTAGTGAGGTGGGTGCTGGTCTCTTCTGTCAGGTGGCTGGAGATAGGACGAGAGGAAATGGCCTCAAGTTGCAGCAAGGGAGATTTTGGTTAGATATTAGGAAAAATTTCTTTACTGAGAGGGTTGTCAGACATTGGAATAGGCTGCCCAGGGAAGTGGTTGAGTCACCATCCCTGGAGGTATTCAAAAAGTGAGTAGACAGGGTACTCCAGAACATGGTTTAGTGGGCATGGATGATGGTTGGACTCGATCTTGAAGGTCTTTTCCAACCTAAATGATTCTATGATTCTATAGGGACTGCTTGCCAAAGGAGAGCCAGGATGGTTTGTAAGACCTGCCGAACACCCAACAGGGAAACCCACCAGCATGCAATCTCTCTCGCTGGATCTATTTCCCATGTGGGTTCACAGCAGGCTGTGCTCACACACACTGTCCCCATGCAGAAATTAGCAAAATAAGTCACCAAGGAGGGAAGAAAACACTAGAAGTGCCGATGCAGGCTGTTTTTATTCAAAAAAAAGGAGAGAAGGTTGACGCTTGTTATAATCCTAGAGGCTGGAATGCAATTTTAATTTCTGACACGCACACATTCAGCTGCAGCTTTGTAAGCAAGAAAGGTTTTGCTGCCAGAGAAATGTGCTTAATGGGATTATTTGGGACTCTGCTTGAGTTCACAGCTGTTCCAGCAACCCCAGCTGCATTGGAAACCATCACACCAGCTTGGGGAACCAGCACAGCCCTCGGGGCTGTGGAGGGCACATTTTTCTATGTGAAGCAGGTGTTGGTGCCAGGGAAAAGCTTTGCTGCCAGCTGCTCTGCCCAGAGTGAAGCTCATTGCTGTGAGGGAGCCCAGCCATGACCCACAGGCATGCACAAACCAGTCACACAGGGAGGTTTCAACGAGAGGGTCTGAGCTTGGAGCAGACCCTGCGCACCCCCCCAAAATGGCCCCGTTAAGACGCACCTCAGCCTCCAAGTAAGCGACTTTCTCCTTGAGCTCCTGGATCACGGCATCTTTGGCCTGAATCACCGTCTTGGAGTTCTGGAGCTATAAGAGAAAAGTTCACAGTGGCTGAAAATCCCTCTCATGTACGGCTGGGCTTATTCTGCCTGTTAATACCCACAACATTAACTCCAAGGTCTGCATAAAAACCAATCAAAAAAAGCCTCAGATTAAGTCTGTGAATTAAGCCCCAGGTGAAGGAGCCTCTGCTCACACAGTTTGAGATTTAACTCTTTCAGCAGGCCAAGCTGGGTGCACAGCACTCCTTTTACACTCCTTTTATTACCCTCCCTGGGCCAGGGCAGCTTGTGCCGCAGCACTTTGGGGTGTCACCATGGGGTCAGTCCCCGCTGCAGGACAGGGCTCTGGGCTGCCTTTGAACTTGTGTCCCTTTGGTTTGCAAAGGGACTCAGCCCCACAAACCAGCAATTCTTTGCTTCCAAGCAGCTTAAGAGATATCTTCCCCACCCCCCCCCCCCTTTTTAAAGTCCCCTCCAAGTCCTCCCAGGCTCTCCCTCACCCGTCCTCCCACCCCAGCCCCACTACTCTCACCTGCTCGATCATCTGGCGGACTTTGCGTTGCTGGCTTTTCAGCATGTCATCCAGATGATGTATCTTCTCCCGTAGCATGGCCACCTCCTTCTCCAGCTGAGCGGACCTGGGAAAAGGAGAGCAGACAAGAGTCCAGGAGCCATCGGATGGCTTCCCAGAAAGGGAGCACCCACCCAGCTATGCCCAGAGCAGCTTTTTATCAGCCAGGTCTCCTCTACAGCCGCACAGATCTTGAAATATTTTGACTAGACGAGGTAAGGAGAGGCAGAGACAAAACCTATTCAAGCAGGAGCCACAAAGACTAGCAACCACAGACTGGAGGGACACAGGAACATCAGGAAGAGTCAGGCCACAAACAAGGCCTTCCAGAAACAAGCCATTGCCAATTAGCCCCTGGAGCACAAGGATACCAGCTGGGCAGAACAAATCCAACATTAGAGGGAGAATCGGCTGCTCTGGAGGCTCCCCAGGACCTGCCCCAAGCTCCCAGCCCGCAGCGAGGCTGCTAGAGGTCTCTGGGCAGCCCAGCTCCGGATCTCTCAGAGCAAAGCAAAACTGCGGGAGGTATTTGGAGATTAGTCAGCTCTTGGGAGTAGGGTGCTGTTTTGCAAGCCAGAGAGCAAGCACACCCTTCGCAGGAATGTGCAGTCATGCCCCAGCGAGCTGACACCCCGACCCAGCGGCATGGGCTTGCTCTGGAGTTGGCAGCCAAGCCAGAGGCCAAGCCTCACCGGTCTTGTTCAGCAAGCTTGTCACCTTCCACGCTTCTCAGCCTCGCCAGCTCTGCTTCTCCTTCTTTCATCTTCAGCAGCAAACTCCGGTGTTCCTGCGGCAGAGCGAGAGGCTGAGTTACATGCACGGAAACAAGTCGCAACACATGCTCCTTGGCCTCCGCTGCACAGCGGGGAGCTACAAACACCCAGGGAGCCAGGCATGCTCAGCTCAGCCTCCCTGCTCAGTCTGCGGGTTGTTTTCATGAGCATTAAATTTACATGCGAGAGACAGACAGACAAGGGCAGCCGCAGAGATGACCGACAGCAGATGTCCCGCTCCTTTACCCCTAGGTTACAGGCAAGGCACCAACCCATCTCCTTCCCTGCTGTCGGGCCAGGGAAGGCAGTCCCAGATCACTTCATGCTCATACTGCACTGTTAGATTTATGACTTTAATGTTATTATGAGCAGACCACAGCTGGAAAAAGAAAAAAAAATCAAGGCTGGAGTTTGTGCTAAGCCTCCTGGTTCTTCTCATGGGGGCATGTCTAGACTGTGCGCTTGTTTCCAGGATACCTGGAAGAGTTTGCACAGACCGACCAGATCTTCTAGACCTGAGAAATGCAAGTCTAAATCAGCAACAGTCAATTTTGAGCCATTCCCAGCAGTTGGCTTTGCCCAATGCTTTTGGGTTAAACCTGGCTGGGAAGTCAAACCCTCTGTATGGTGGGTACCCTGCAGCTGGTCCAAGATGCTCTGCGGGGTCTGCACTGAACACTGCCAAACTCATCACCACCAGGCTTTCCCATTCCCCCCACTAGCAGAGTGGGACCAGGCAGCTCCACTAATCCCATCAGTCCCACCAAGGCTTCAGGGTCAGTACCTTCTCCATCCCTGCCAGGAGTCTCTGCAGCTCATCCACCTGCACCTCCTTCTCCACCACACTCTGCTCTGCTCTCCGCAGGGCAGAGCTTGTCTGCTCCGCTTCCTCCTGGTACTGTGACACCGTCCTCTGCAAACAAGATGGAGATACCTTTACCCCCGACCCTCACATGCCTGGACACCAGAGCCACTGGAGCTCTCTCCCAAGCATTGTTCTGAAACTGCACCAGTGCTCGGAGCCTTGGCAGGCAGATTTTGCTGAAGGCAGCCGGGCGTCTCAGCAAACAGCCCGACATGCTTCAGAGAAAAGAGCTTCTTCAGAAAGCTCCCCGGCTTCAAAGCACTTCAAAGGAGTGAGCACTTAAATGCTGTAGCAATAAAGGCTCCTCAAATGCAAGAGACATGTTCGTTCTCAGCCACACGTGCTCTGGGGCTGTTTGCAGGCTCCTCTCAGGCCACTTGCCCAAGGAACTGACCTCAGCAGCCAGCCCCACACCTGCATCACCAGCTCAGGAGCTGAGAGGGGACAAGGGTGTCCCTGTGGGTCCCCACGACAGCTGGAGAGCAGGCTCAGACAACAAGGCACACATCTGGGCAGTGCTGGCAGGATCAACAACTGCTGAAACACCCATCCCTGCCATCCCCAGGATCTCCATCTGGGCTCAGAGCCTGCAGTCAGCATCACAGCTGACCAAAGACCCCAAAATGCCACCAAACCACACAACTTCCTACGCTCAAGGACAGACATCCTTGGGGCACTTGCCCCCGCTGTGGGCAGGTGGATTCCTCCATACTGGAGGAAGCAGTCACCACTCGAACACACTTCCCCAGCAGACGCTGTCCCCCATCCTGCTGTGGGGAACCCCCCAGGCTAGCCAGGACCAGTTTGGTCTGCGGGACAGGATGCGAGCCGGGACATCACCGCTGCCACCAGCGCATGGAGCTGCGGGGTGACGCAGTCATGCCCAGCCCATCCGGGACATGAGCAGTCACTAGAAAATAAACCGAAGAGGATCATTAATCACCAGGGCTGAGGAAGGGAGGGAAGCGAATGCAGCAGCTTTGTCAGCACTGCTCGGCAGGTGAGGAGACCCGTGCGATGGGTCCGGGTGCCTCCCAGTCAGCTTGCCCCTCTCTACAGCAAACAGCCCTGCAGGTGAAGAGGCTGAGCTCCAAGAGAGACCGCAACGGCCAGCATGGCCACAGCAGCCCAGCACCATGGCTGGGAACCCCAGACTTGGTCTCTGCTCGACCTGCTGGGACACCCTGGTGGTCCCCACTCCCCATGAAACACCCCTCTCCTACACCAAGCCTGGCTACGGTCAGGAAGGCTTGGCAGAGTTTGGGGGGGACCACCTTCCAACATGGCTGATGCTTTTATTTTATGTGACTTTTAACTGGGAAAGCATTTATATCTTCACACTCCTCTGGGCAACCAGGGAGGCAGTTTGCTGGGGTTTGGCCAGGTCTGGACTCCCCGGTGTATTTTAACAGCACACACTGAGCCCACTGCTCTGCAAGGAGAAGCCAGACACTTCCGGCAGCCCAAACTCATGTGCTCATGCAGCTCCTCAGACTTCCAAAAAGAAAAAAATAGCAAAATAAAATAAAAATCACACTTTCCCAGCAGAGAAGTGCGCAGCGTAGTCACCTCAAAGGTTTTCCTTTCCAACTGGTGGCGCTTTTCAACCTCCTGCAGCTTCGTGAACAGCCTCTTTGCCGTCTGTCGGATCTTTTCCACGTCTTCACTTGAGCAGTCCTCCTCCTGTGGAGACAGTAACAGGACAGGATGAGCAGTTGGGAGGTATCAAAGGAGCCCTCCACCCCAATGCGGGCAGCACTGTTGGTGACAAAGCCTGGTAACATCATTTCTCAGCTTGAAAAAAAACGAAAGGCGCTCCTGTCCTCACCTCCCACACTTGGGCGACAGCTTCCAGCCCTCAAGATAACAGGCACAGTATCCTTTGGTTGGCTTCCAAGCCCTGTTTGCAGGATGCCATCCTGATCTGCGCTTGGACAACCCAAAACCCCGCAATGCAAACCAGGTCCACAGCAACCCAGCCTGAAACACCAGCCCAGAGCATCTGCCCCAGCCAGGAGAAAGACGAAGAGCGGGAGAAATATTTACCAGCTTAAGGTTCCTGTTATCCCTTCTGCTAAAAAGCTCTCATGTGCAGAGGTTTAAAAACCTATTATGCACACTTTTATTGCTCTAAGAGAGCTGCACTCCATTTCTGATCTGACCCTGACAAAAAGACTAGAGTTTGCCGCAGGAGCGCCTGATCATGTGCTGAACAGGTGCAAAATTACCTGCTGGGAGGAAGACTGCAAACTAAAACCAGTATTTCTTTCCATAGTGCTGAAATCCCCCTCTTTAGCTCCATACCTGGTCCTCCCAGGAATCAGCATGGAGCATCTCCGGGTACAGCCAGCTCCCGTTTTGCTTTTCTAGCACAACCTACGTAAGCAAAGGACAGACGGACAGGGATGTAACACCAGCTGGCACAGCTGCTTGCACGAGAACACAGTCACATGCAGACAGCTAGCTCTGGGGCACCACAGCAACTTGAGACTGAGGGGTTTTTTTGCAAACGAACATGCAATAGAGCCTTTGGCCAGCCAATGCATTTTGCTTACTGACTCCTCGTTACGTGCTTGCATGGGTTTCGAATTTTGCCTGTAAATGGTGCCAACATGGCTTTTGTTCGTCACAAGCACCTCAATCTTTAAGGCCCCTTCTATCATTTTCCGGACCCAAAGATGACATCTTTTTAATAAGTCAATGTCATTTAATGCCCGAGAAATGCTCCCGTTACCTGTGCATGCTGTTTATCTCCTTGTCTGTTCTCAAGTTTACTACTTAAGTCTTCCCGCAGCTTCTTCAAAGAACTTCTAGCCTGGCAAAGGCAAGTCAATTTAGCTTGATCTGCATGGACAGTATCACTCAGCCTAACAGAAATCAAACGAAGGCACGGCGGCTGCTACGATGCCCTGCGCTGATACGCAATCGATGGCTTCTCTTCCAGCCTGACCCTCTGGTTTTACTACAGCCCTGCCTGCAAGCAGCACCATCTCTGGCAGATATGATCCTTGCGAGGCAGCTGTCCCACACAATCATGGGAAGAAAAAAAAAAAAAAAGCAACAACCTGGAGACGCTACTCATTTTTCATGCATTAGTCATTGACTTCACCTTTGAAGTGCCAAGAAGACCCTTGCTGTTCCCCAGCTCTCTCTTTGCCACACTGCAGGACGCTGACAAGTACAGTCTTGACTTGCAGCTACTCGAATTAGTCAGAGCAAGTGAGCCAGAGGAATGATTTACAGGCTTTTACAGCAAACGCTGCTCCAACGCTTTTCAAAGAAAAGCTTTCTCAAAGCATTAACAGCGTGGCTTCATCCCTACCCCTTGATTTTAGATGCCCAAGGCACTCAGGTGAAGCAGTTTGCTGGAAGCCGGGCAGTGGCAGGACAAGGGACAAGGCAAGAGCACGATGTGCAGCTCTCAGGTCAGCAATCAAGCCCTTAACCTGGGGACAGCGATCCATGACTTTGATCCAGGTGGATCAAGACATCCCCAGGTTTTTTACACCACGATCCAGTGCAGGGCACTTCTCTTAGATGCGGACAGACTGGTACTGCCACCATGACTTACTGGTTTAGCTTATTCTCTGGTTTTCACATGCAGGATTAAGTTGTACTGCACAGTTATGCTGCTTCAGCTATTCTGACAGGGCTACGTACAGCCTTTGCAGCCAGACAAGGTCTAAGTCCCGCTCTACTATTGCTAAGAGGTCCTTTGAAAACCCAGCTCCTGTTTCCACCCGAGCTGTGGGGAGCTATGGGAAAGCTCAGATCAGAAGAGCTGAAGTCGAAGCCCCAGGAGTGGGAAGGATCATGAACAAAAACTGCAGCATCCAGGTGGCTGTGAGATAAGGTTTGGGTGAGCAACACCCCCGGAGCACTGCAGCCTTGGGCAGGCGGGAGCCAGGCAGGTCTGGGTTGCAGGCAGGAGGCAGTGGGAACAGGCTGTTTTCTTTCAGGGGGAGAAACACGTGTTTTGGCAGAGGAGTCAGAAGGATGACGTAAAAGATCTGGAGGCCGCCCTACCAGATCTACCCCTCGCTGCTCCCTGGGGCCAGCACCCAGCACAGAAACTTGCCCATGAGAGCACACCCAAATTCCCCCTCCTCCCCGTTTCTCTCTCTCTTTTTTTTTTTTTTTTTTTTTAAGGCCAAGCTGCCCAGGCCAGAACATGCATGCAACCACTTCCGTGCCTTGCAACCAGCTCTCCAGAAATAACATACCCACCAGGAGCAGAGGAAAGGGTTAATCTTCTGAGAGCCTCATCATCCAGTTTACTTTGGGAGATGAGACATACCAAAGAAACTGCCTTTTAACAAGAGGCTCTGGTTGTGCCGCACCCAGGCATGCAGGGGACAGCCTTGGGGGAAAGTCATCACGCAATTCTCTTCAAATTCAGTCCATATAGCAGAGCAATTAGTCAGGCTGAATTAATTTATGGCGCTTGATTAGACTACTGCCCTGTACAGGCAAGTCAACAAACTGGAGAGTTCAGCTCTGCTGCCAGTTTGCCAGAGTGGTTGGGGCTCAGCCGGGGCTTGAGTGCCGCAACTGGTGCAGGCATCACCACCCGCTTGCATGAAACCCTGCGGGATGTTCCTGGGGGAAGCAGAGCACCCCGGACCCTTGCCACAAGCCCCCATGGGTTCAGGCAGCAGCACGCAAGCCAGAGCCCCTCACAGATGTTAACTACCTCTTGAATGTAACGAACTTCACTTTTCAGCTGGTTGACGTGCTCCTCGTGGTTCATGCTGCCCTCGGCCCGTGCCTTGAGATAAACCTGTCCAGGAGAGATGGTGGCAGCAGGTCAGACCGTCCCAACTCTGGCCAGCCCAGTAATGCCAACAGCAACCTCAGCTCCACAGGGATCAGGACACTGGATCCCACTGCTTCCCAAGACACATTGTGCATGGGTTTCCCCTTTGCAGTGAACCTTCCATGGTGTTTTTTGAAGCTGCTCCTCCTCCTGTGTGAGCCTCACCCTGTAGAGCCACCGCAGCTGCCCCGGGTTCTTGCTGCATCCCCCCAAAGCCAGGGAAGCCCACCGAGCTGGTGCTGCCAGCCAGCAGCACTGCACCAGTCCTGCCCGCACAGTCAAGAGCTACACTGGGGAGATTTTTGCTGGTGTAGCTTCAGACAAAAACTTTTTTCAAACCCCAGTTATTCAACAAGATCGCTTTGCAACAAAGCCAGGGACCGTACCTTGATGATCTCCTCATCGCCGTCATTGGATTTGATGCATTCAGAGGCCAGGGAGTGACTGTTGCTGGATCTGTTGGCCACCATGGCGAAGGCTTTTCCCACCGGCTGCAAGAGACAGAAGCAGCAGGGCTTTCAGAGAGGTGAGACTGGCTGGAACGGTTTGCCCAGCTCCAGTCAAATGAGCATCATGCACTTTCACAGAGGAACGTGGCACCGAACACAACCTTGGGAAACGGCACCAAAACGCTTAACAGACCAGGAGTTGAGTTTTCTAGCTGACGAAGCATAAACCGACTGATCCTCCACCAAACGCCCATTCCCTCCACCCTAAGTTAACTCACAAAGTTGTATTTTCAACTCCAAACCAAGCCACGGGGGAGACCCACCTTCTGCTTCACTTGCTCACGCCTGTCACCCGGGAGGTCATTTGGCAGAGTCAGCCGCAGCACCTTCACGCTCTCCTAAAACAAGAGGCGGGCTTTAGTTTTATAACTCCCTGAAAGTCTTTTTACATCCAGCTCTGGTACAAGTTGAAAGCCAGGTTGGTATCACTGCAGATGCGCGGACAAGCTGCCTTCCCCCTCAGTTTGAGCTGCAGCCTGCGAAGTAACGCTGGGATTAAAATGAGTAATTGTGAGCGCACGGTAACTACATTTATCAAACCCATCAGGGCTTGGAGGACCCGTGGCCCAGCCAAGGCTGAGGTAATGCAGATGGGCAGGAGAAATGATTGCCGGGCTCATTTTCGTGCATGCCCTCCTCTGCCAGGAGTCACGGCTGTCATCTGTCACTGCAGCCAGCTATGGCGGGGCCGATGCATGGCATTCAGTAGCAGCCCTGGAGAAGGATGAAAGCAGCCATTCCCAGCTCGTGTGCCGGGACCTTGCCAGATTCATCCTTCTCCCTGCCCTACCGCGACAGCTACACACCCTCACGGCTCTGCCCGTCCTCTACTGGCACAGCCCTGGCTGAGCGGAGCCCGTTTTGGCAGCAGCCAGCGAGACCAGCAGCAGAGCGTTCCCCAGCTCATGGCCATGAGCATCCACGGAGGCCTTCACTGCTTAACTCCTCACCCAAAGCCCTCCTACCAGTGACACCCACTGAAGAGGCATTTCAGCTATGTCCAGCACCATGCAAAGCTCAGCAAGCTCTCGAGGAGTTGCCCGGAGCGCATAAAGAGCCCTAAGGCAGTGCGTGGAGACCCAAAACGCTCCACGGAGTTGCCCGCTCCCCGTCCTCAGCATAACACCAGCACTGTGCACCCACGGCACTGTACAACCCCCCTTTCCCAGACAGACCTCACCGGCACCCAGGCAGCCGTCGCTCATGGTCCTTATTAAACGCGACCCTGCAAGCAGGAGCTGCTCGGTGTGTGACAGCCACGGCAGTGGGCTCTTGGGCAGCAGCACAGTGGAGCCAGGGTAGGTGCCCGCGCAGCACCAGGCACCCGCCCCTTGCCACACCCCAGCCACGTCAGCCTCCTGCTCTCCAAAAGCAACATCAAGGTATTTCTGCCTCCCTGCTTCCAAGCACTCTCCTCGCTACCCAAGTCTTGACAAGCCATCTGTTTGTTTCCAAAATATTTTGTATATGCAGCTCACACAAACTCTGTCACCCTGGGAAACGAGGAGCCCTCCTACGGATCTCAAACACGGGGCCAGACCCCTTTGTTCCCCCGTTAAGACAATTATCTAACAGAAACTTCACTTGAGCTCTGCTAGCACTCAGCAGCACAGGTTATTTAACCAGATACTTGTCTGCAACTTTTACTCCAGGGAATGTTTTCCTTGGCAAGACCCAAGAAGTTGGAAAATTCGGTCAGAAAAACTTCAGAGCAGCCGGATGTAGTGTGCTCCATGGTTTTGGGAAGATGCAAGAAGCACTCAGGGTTTTACAGCAGGGAAAATGGCTCATGGCAGTGCCTGCATGCAAAGCATCACTCATCATCTTCGTGCTGCCTAAAGCAAACAGGACACAGGGAAAGGCCGGGGGTCAGAGCACGGAGCAGCCCGCTCTTGCACAGGCTGCCAACAGCAGGGCAGAAGCCTTGGCACAACGCGAGCCCGGCAGAGCCGCCAGCAGCACATCGGTCCCTTCACGTGTCCTTACTCGCAGCTTTGTTTACAAGCGTTGGGATCTCGCATTTGCCATCCCCGTCCCGTCAAGTCCAGGTGAGGGCATGAGGCTGCCAAAGAAATCGCTTGCCTGGGGAAGATTTGCTGCGATAAGAAACAAGCACCAGCCTATTTCCAGCCCCGCAGCCAAAACTACCTGGAGTTGGCATGCGGGTTCTTTCTGTCCCAGTAGATCCCCCAAAAAACCTGCTCCTGGATAAATCCACCATCGAGCCGACACAAACCAGCTGTGGCAGGAAGCAAAGAGCAGCCGGTGCCTTCCCACCCAGCACTGGCGCTACCAAACCTCAGGTCAAACAACCAGAAAACCACCCATGCAAACGCCAGGGGGGGAAGGCTCCGTCGTCTCCATCCTCCACACTGGGGAAGCATGGGGGAGGCAGAGGGATGGCGAGACACAAGATGGACATTTGAGCAAAGCCCTCTGGACCACCAGGGGAGACAACCAGCTTTTTTGGTACAGGTATGCTCTTAAGGAGGCTGAGGCAGGTGCAGGAGGCAGAAGCCACAGCCAGGTTAAAGCAAACCCCTCCCTGCCCAGCTTGTTTGTCTGCAGCAGCCTCGGCTGTGGTGAGCTGTGCTTGATCGGGACCGGGCGGACGGAGGAGAGGATAAGAGGCACTTAATTTGGCTCTCGTCTTGTGCACCGCCGGCACGCCAATCCCTGGTGATGCTCTCGCACGGTTACTTTTGGGCTTTGCTCTTACTGTCCCGCAGCCAAAGTTTTCATCAGCTTCTTGCCAATGCCGGGGCTGTTTCCGGGAGAAGCAGCTCCTCTGATGCAAAGCCGGAGCAACCCAGAGGGATGTCACAACCAGCACACGCTGGCCTCCCTCTCCAAGGTGCCAAATTCAGCTGGGGCAGGAAAAGCAGAGCCATGGGGACTCCCCTGCCCTGTTTCTTTACCTCCTGGCTGGCATTAAATCTGTTCTGCCTCCTGTTTACAGCTCTGGAGTGGAGGGGGCAGTGGGTTTCAGGCCCCCTCTGTTATTTTCTGGGGAAGGCAGGAGGGTTTTGCAATGTGGCCAGTGCTGGGAAGAAGATGGAGTGCCTTGCACTTGCCTCCCGCTTGGAAAAAACCCACTTTGTAAAGAAAATGCTTCCTTAACACCCCAACCAGGCACCCCAAGAGTTACTCCAACCTGGCAGTGTTTATGGCTTTTACTACCAGCCTTGGGAATTAACCGCCATCAGGAGAGCTTGGCCAGCTTTGGGTGATGGCTGCAGCAAAGCACAAGCAGTTGGAGGCTTTTCGGCAGGATGGCCGTGCTCCCGTCCAGCACCCTTCGAAGAGGCGTTCCCAAAATCCCAGCGGCCCTTTGGGTCCAACCACCCAGCAAGAGCCGGGTCCCCTGGAATTGAGGGCGAGTGGTATTGGCTAGGATAACTAGGGACCAGCTCTTAGGGATGCAGAAGCAAATTTTAAGTCTTTTGGTCTATTTTGTGTCATCCAGCCCAAAAAAAACCCACTGGGGAAAAGCTTGGCTGCAGGGAGAGGGACTGACTCCACTCCTGGGGAAGAAGGAACCACGCAAATCACAACCTCATCCCAGGCAGAGGAGAGGCGGCACCATCGGAGGACCCACAGCCGGCGATCCTGACGCCGGCATTTTGCAACCATGGGGGAGGCACTCCGTCTGTCCCGACTGTTAAATAAGAACAGGCCTGACCTGACCCAGAGGGTATTGCCAAGGATCAGCAGCAAACAGCTCTGGTGTTTGGAGATCACCAGTGTTACAGAGGCGCTTATCACCGTAATAACCCATTAACCAAACGAGCCCAACTCTGCAATCGCTCCTTATAAGGCTGGGAAAGCTGCGGAGAATTAGGACTCTCCTGAGGAGACTCAGAGCTGAGTCACCCAGCAGGGCTCAGGCCGTGGAGCCGGGCAGCCGCTGGCACGGAGGAAGGTGGCCGAGCACCAGCACGGTTCTTCTGCCGCCGCCGGTGCCTTTGGGGGAGCCCTCTGGTTGCCCAAACCTGAGCAAAAAGCCGAATCGCCAAGTACCACCGCTGGCTTCGCCCCCGTCACAGGGAAATCGGGGCACTGCGCCGGCGCAGGGCCGGCTTTGCGGTGCTGCCAGCCCCACCCAGGGCCCATCCCTGCGACGATGGCCTGGCTGCTGACGGCGATGAGGAGAACTCAACGATAAGGAAGGGAAAAACGCAAGGCCCTGCTGTAACCGAGGGAGGAAAGTGCCAAAACAGACTCGCTGCTGGCTGCTCCCGCCGCCGCAGCCCCCGGGAGCCGCTCGAAGGGTGCATTACCCCCAAACCCCACATTATTCTGGGACAGCTCAACAGCTGCATGGGACTATGTGCCAGCCAGAACTCCCAGGAGTCCCCCGTAAGCGGGACAGAGGATGGCAGGACCCCAACGCCGACAGCGGGGTGCCCCTCAGTGCGCTCTGCCATCCTTGTCTGCCCCAGCAGGGTTCACCTGAATGCCCGTGGACCAGCCCAGCGATGGTCCCGGGAACGGGATGGCCGCGGACCCTGGCAACTGGGGGTCCCCCAAGCCCTCTGGGACAGAGAGGGGCCGCAGGGCCCCCACAAACCCTCGAACCTCCCCACGGCTGCCGGGCGAGCCCGGGCACAGGCTGGGGCAGCGATACCGGGTGGTGGGTGGGCGCAGCCCCACTCCACCAACGACGCTTCCCGGGACCCCCCCCACCCCTGCCCCAACGGGGCACCCCCGCGGGCAGCAGCCACCCCCTCAGAAGCACCGGGAGAAGGAAAGGGGCGGCTCCCGTGGACCCGGGCATGGGGGGGGTCAGAGGGGCCCCGGGGGGGGCTCACCGGGCTCTCGCCGTGGGGCCGCACGTCCAGCACCGCGCACCAGCCCTTCAGCCCGTTCATGGCCCCGTCGCGACTGGCAGGACGCGGCGCCACCGCCCCTTCTATATGGCCACGCCCCCGCCCGCGGGGAGGCACGCCCACCGACACGCCCACTCTCGAGATCCACGCCCTCTCTGCTTTAACCACGCCCGTCCGGGTTGGCCACGCCCGCGGCGTGCCGCGCCGTGCCCGGGCAGCGTGAGCCGTGCCAAAGCCGTGCCGGGCCGTAACAAGCCCTGCCGGGCCCCACCCGAGCTCTGCCAAACCCGCGCCAAACCGAGCCACGGCCTGGCCGGCAGCGTCGAGCGGTGGGATGCCGCGCCGAGCCTCGCCAAACCAGGCTGCGGTGCCCCGAACTGCGCTAGGGATCGGATCGTCTCCCCGCACCTGCGGAACGTTTAGCCCCCGGGGGGCCGGCCCAGCCCGGCGGGAGGTGCCGGGGGTGCCCCCGCGCAGAGCTGCGGCGTCACCGGCCGCACGCCGGGGTCGAGCCCGGTGGGTGCCGTAGGCCCCTCGCCCGTGCCGGGGGTCGGGGAACCGGGCCGCTGCCGGGGCAGGTGTCGCTGTGCCACGCCGGGTGGCCCGGGCGTGCCGGCTGCCTCCTCTCTGCCGGGCGGGCGCTAATTGCCGCATACCGTTGCGATGAGCTCAGCCGGCCACCGGCCCCAGACCTGCCGGCCGGGGCCACGCTCCAGCCCCGTGCAGTCACCGGGGCCACGCTCCAGCCCCAGGGTGGGGACACCCAGGCCCTGGGGGGGGTTGAGGCAGCAGGATTTTCTGCAGGCTGGAGGACGTTGCTCCCTCCGGGCTGCCTGCTGGTGCCAAAGCTGGGGACCGGCAAACTTTTGGTCATGCTCAGCTGTGGGAGCCGGCCCCTCTTCCCCCTGGGCACTCCACGGCCCCCAAGCCCCCCATCAACCGCTGCAGTGCCTGCAGGAGAAACCGAGGAGCAGCTGGGCCCCTGCCGCCTCGTCAGGCCAAGCAGCCGCTGGGGAAACCGAGGCACAGGGTGGGGACGGTGGTTGACCTCGGCTCTGACACGCGTGTCCGGGAGGAGCTGAGGGCAGAACTGGTTGTGCTGGCCCGGTTTAGCCACAACGGGGACGCTGTGGGTGCAGGGCCATGTGCCGGGCACGCTGAGCCGGGCACAGCCCTGGGTGGTGGTGACGCAGAGACGTGGCCAGTACCGACCAGAGAGGGGACAGGGTGTCCCTGCTATTGTCACCGTGTCCATCCCTGGAGGCTCCATCCCGGTTAAATGTTACCAGGGCGCAGGAGGGGAAACTGAGGCAGCAGGGATGGGGCTGGCTGGGTTGACAGGCACTGTCCCAGCCCCACGCTAGCTTGGGGACGGAGCCAGCTCGGCCCTGCTCGAGGCCACGGAGGGGAACTGTGGTAACCACCTGCCAATCAACGCAATGGTGCTAATTAGCACTTGGCAAGACTCCCATCCTCGTTAATTAGCGATAACAAGGATTTATCTCCAGGCCAGATCCAGTGGAGCAAGGAAGGAGCTGTGTTCCCTGAGTCGGGCAGGAGCCTGGTGCCACACAGCCCAACGTGCCAGAGCCTGCGCCATCCCTCCAGCCCCAGATGGACGATGAGCTGCAGGCCTTAAAATGCTCCATTTTATTTAAAATAGCACTTGGAGAGGAAAAAGGGCGGGGGGGACACGAAGGGCAGTTGCATATAAAAATAAACCAGGGTGGCTGGAACCGTGGGTACCCCCAGCCACTCCAGTCCTGCTCTCTGGCTGCCTCCATGGAAGCCTGATCCCCTGGAGCCGTGTCTTGGACCCCAGGGCCATGGTTTCCCGGCAGGACCCAGTCACCAATGGGGACACTGGCTGCGGCGAGCAGCTCCCCTCCTGGCAAAAAGCCACAGTGCAAACGCAGCCTGAGACCCGTATCAAGATGAAGAGGCAAGACAACATCTGGGGTGAGTTCCCCATCCCACCGCTTTTTGAGCGGCACCTTCCTTCACATCGTTGGTATTAGAAGAGTTTTTGCATTGAGTAGTGACATCCACGGCTGGTCCCTCGCCTGGCTCTCAGGACATGGCTCTGCTCTGGGATGGAGCAGCTGGGGTGGCGTGGACAGGCGTCAGCAGGAGCTAGTCTGGAGGTTGGCCTCATTGAGCAGCGAGGCGATGGAGGAGGGCCCGTAGGCGCTGTCGAACTCCTCATCTGAGCTGAGCTGGTCATCTTGCAGGGAGGAATCGGTTGCTGAGCGGGCAGCTTTGCGCCTGGAGATGGAGAACAGGGGTCAGCCCTCACTGGGGCTAGGACCACCCTCCAGCCTGGGGCTGGGACCCCATTCCAGCCCAGCATCCCCTACCAAGCCTCTTTCTCTAGTGCCTTGATGCGGTTCTGCAGCTGCTCGTTGAGCTCGTGCTGCTCCTCCAGCTCCCGCTGCACCTTCTTGCGGGCGCCCTCGAGCCGCTCAATCTCCTCCTCCGCCTCATCCACTTGACGCTTCAGGGCCTTCACCCGCAGGCTCAGCTGCAGGGAGACGGGGCAATTCCCATGGGATTAGGAGGGCTGGTGCAGGACAAGCGCCCAAGGGTCCCTTTGGTGGGTCCCGAAGCCGCTTGGCATCTCTGAGGGCTCCCGTCCACCACCCACCTGGTCCTTCTGGTCGCTGACGTGCTGCCGCTCATCATCGATCTGTATGGTCAGCTCCTTCACCTTCCTCTCCAGCTTGCGGTTGGAGGACAGCAGGATGCTCTTCTCCCTACGGAAAGGCAATAGGTCATGGGCAAGCTGGGCTGGCACCCGGCGAGGGCGAAGGCACCCCCTGAGGCAAGGGTCTCCATGGGCAGTACCTCTCCTCTGCCTGCAGCTTGTCCTGCAGCTCCTCCACCTGCGACTCCAGCTGCGAGATGTTGCTGCTCGGTTTCTGCAGCCCCTCCGAGCTGGTCAGGCGGCTCTTCAGCTCCTTGTTCTACAGGGAGAGAAAACCCCAAAGCCATCCCCGTCACCCCCTGCAGTGTTCCCAGCTGGAGCAGGAAAGGCTCAGAGCCTTGCTTATGTAAATCCCAGCCGCGAGTCAGGGCCCAGAAACCCTTTCCCAAGGAGGAGACATAACGAGCTGGGTTATATAATGGCAATTAGCTGTGCTGGCACCAGCCAGGGCATGAGGTGATACCAGGATGTGCCAGGGACCGCTGGGTGCAAGAGCCCCTGCTGGCTCCATGACACTCATCATCCCCCAGCTCCCCAGTTTCTGCTCTTAAACACCCTCGTTGGCCAAAAAAATCCCCAAAAGCACCAGAAAAAACAGCTCCTCTCCCCGTCCCACACAGCAGCGTCACCCCAGCCTCGTCAGCTGGGCAGCGGTAACAAAGGTGGCTGCCGCTGGGCTGGGCCCCGCGGCGTCACCAGTAGGAGTCCCGTGTTTTTCTTGGCAGCTGCAATTCTGCACCGGGAACAAGAACAGCTCGGGGAGCTTAGTTCCCATTGATCTGTCTCGTTAAGAGCCAGCTCAGGGTTAGGTAACGAAGAGTTTGGAGTGCAAGCCCAGGCAGGCTGGGGAGAACTGCAAGGAAAGGGGGGATCCTGCAGGAATGCCACCCCAGGGAGATGCCAGACAGCTCCAAGGATACTCCAGCCAGGGATGGGGCCTGGGGAGGACGGGGATGGGCCGTATCCAGAGCAGGGAGGAGGCAGGGGGGAGGGTTTTACAGCAGGAAAAGCTCCTTGGGAACACGGTCCCTCTCCTAGGGGTGCTCTAGCGAGGAGTGGGGCTGTACCAGGATGCTTTGCCCTGCATCCCTCACAGGACAAGTGGTCCAGCTGCCCTCCAGCTCTGCCCATGGCTGAGAGGTTAGATCCGTCCCCTCTGCAGCTCAGCCGTACCTGCCTCTCCAGTGAGACCTTGTCACACTCCAGGTCCTGCCGGCTGGAGCGTTCCTGCAGCAGCTCTGCCCGCAGCTGGTCAATCTGGGGACAAGGACACAGTAGGAGTTGGTTTTGCCACGTCCTTCGCCACTGTGTTTGCTCGGTGAGAAGTGAGGCCACTGCAAGTTCTTCCCATGACACCAGTGCCACAGAGCACGGGTGGACTCAGGGCACCCAACAGCCACACAGTGGCCATCCCACGGCACACAGCCGGTATCAGTAACACCAAAAAACCCCAACGAGAGGATTTTGTTTCCTTCCTAAATTAGTTACTGCCATTCTGGCGAGCAGCCCAGAGACGAGGGCTGCAATTTTCCACTGGAGGGTTTAAACTGGTTGGACTGGGATTCAGAGACCCGGCTGCGCTCCCAGATCTGCCCAGCACTGTCAGGCACGGCAGTGCAGCCATGCCGGGGACAGGAATGGGTTTGATCCACCGATGGAGCAAAATTAGAACCACCCCAAGGGCCTCTTTTAGGTTGACCGAGGTGAAATATGCAGCTTTGTGCGTTATTCTAAAGCAAAGGAAATTGGAGTTTATATAAAAACTTGCTTGAATTTTATTCAAGCAGCCCCAAAAGCCAGTAGGGCCACTTCCGAGCCAAACCCAGCTGTGGTTTCATGCACATTGCTGCTCCGCAGCTCCTGTGCTTCAGACACATCCAGGATTCACTGGAAAAGTTTCCCCTGGGATGTGCCCATTTCTCAGATGGAAAAAATAGGAAAACAACCCATTTCACCGGCTCACCATAGCCTGAGGGGTGGGAATTCCCTTTCCAAGCCCCAGGCTGGATGCTGGCGGGGCAGGAGGCAGACAGGCTATAAGCGGAGAAGCTGCCAATCCTGGGATCCTGGCAAAACCCAGCACTGCTGGATCCTGGGAGGCTCGGCAGGCAGTTCCTGCCTGCTTGCAGAGCTCAAACACCAGCTCTGGCTTTGAAGGTAATAAGCAGGTGGGTTAAGAGGGAGGGGAGAGCCTGGAGACTGGCGTAATTTAAGCCCCAACTTCCTGCACAAACACAAACCTCACCCTGTAATTTCAGGGGATTTTTTTTTTTTGTGCCAAGCTCGTATGATTTCCGTTTGTGCCCGAACCAGCTTTTCAGACGCCGTCATCTCGATTGTATTTAGAGTGATGGAGGGCTCCAGGCTGCTCGCTAACGACTCATTAATGGGGTTTTAACTCTGGTGACCAGTTGCACCCGAGGATCCAATTTATCCAGCGCTATTTTACCAGAGCTGAGGGCGGCTCTGCCACTGCACCAGCCGGGTTCAGGGCGGCACCACTTGACCTACCTGGTCTCTGCTCCGGTTGACCCTCTCCGTCAGCAGCTCCACTGTGGTCCTCTCTTCATCCAGCTCCACCTCCAGGCGTTTGGACTTTTCCTGCAAAGAGAAAGGACCAGAAGGGTCAGCACGGGCCTCGGGGTCCCTGTGGGCAGGGGGACAGGTGGCAGGAGGGGCTCAGGCTAGCCAAGGTTGGTGAGCTGGGATGCTGGAGGAAGGGAGTTCGCTCCAACAGTGCTTCCAACCCAGCAAAACCCAACCAGCCCGAGAGGCTCCGACACAGCCCGGGAGGCAGGAAAAGGGAGATGCCTGGATATGAGACACAGCAGCTTGATGCTGTGCAGACCCCCGCGCACCCACCACCCCATCGAGGGACAGTAATCCGCAAAGCAACAGCCTGCGGCAAGCCAAGCCACGGGGCAATGCCGGACAGAGCCGAAACAAAGCCAGCTGTGCTGGCAATTAGTAAATATTAATAGTACCAATAGCACACCCCCCGCAGCGCTGCCAGGCTGCGTAACTCCTCTTTCCCAGCAGCTGTGGGATGGAGGATGGCTGGGTGAGCTCTGCCCCTTGCTGTTAGCACACAGCACTGCAGGAACGGGATGAGTGGTTTTGGGGCGCTGAGCAGCGCTCCCCACCTCCAGCGTCTTGACATGCCGCGAGCGATCGTCCTGGGAGCGCTTCTTGGTCTCTATCTCCTGCTCGAGGTTGTGCAGCCGCTGGAGCAGCACCTCCTTATCCAGCAGCACGCTCTCCCGCTCCGCCTGGCTGTCCTGCAGTGCTTGCTTCAGCCGGGCAACCTGCAGCATCAAGGGCAGAGGCATCTCCAAGTGAGACATGTCCCCAGGCTCCCTATAGAGGGACCAAGAGGACAGCGTGGGGACCCACAACGTGCCAGCCCTTGCCCTACCTCGTCCTGCAGCCGTCCCATGTTGAACTGCATCTTCTCCACCTCGGCGCCCCGATCCTTGGCTTGTTTCTGAGAGTCCATGATCTCCTTCCGCGACTTCTCCTTGAACTCCTCCAGCTGCGACTTCAGCATGGCCAGCGAGCTATGCGACTCCTCTGTCATCTTCTCCAGCTGCAGCAGAGCGGGGACTGCTCAGGGGCTGGGGACCAGCCTATGCACCCTGTCCTGAGCCGATGGGACTCGAGGTGGGAGAAGATACCCGTGGGGATGGGGGTGACATTTCTGCTCCGTGGGCTCAGGAGCATCATGGCAAGGGGTGCAAGCCCTGCCAGAGCAGCCTGGATGTCCCCAAGCTCTGAGCAGGCACCGGGCTCTTGCAGGAGCCGCTTGGGGAAGGGTAGGGGACAACACGGCCCTAGGACACCAGGGGAAGCTGATCCCTGGGGACAGCAAGGTTTTAGAGTCTCCCGGGACATCAGGAAAGGATCGATCCCAACTGGCTCTGCAGGGAAACAAGATCTGTACCCAAAGTCCCGGATCCCTCCCCTAACCCAGCGAGGTCATCATGGAGATCCCCATCCCGTGGCACAGAAAGTGGGTGTCATGGCACCAATGCCCCATGGGACAGGGGTCCTGGGGGTGCAAGCAGTCCCAGAGGCACCCGGACACCCAACCTCTTTGTTCAGCTTCTCCGTGGTGCGGTCAAGCAGGCGCTTCTGCTCTTCCAGCTCACTCTTAGTGCGCTTGAGCTGCTCCTTCTGCCTCTGCTCATCCTGGTAGGACGTGCTCAGCTCCTGGTGCTCCTGTGTCAGCCGGGCCAGGCTCCGCTGCGCTTCCTCCAGGCGGGTCTCCAGCAACCGCTTGGCCATCAGCAGCTCCTGCTGCTGCTCCGTGGCTTCACCCAGTGACTCCTCCATCTGCCTGCGCTCTGCCTGCAAAGATGGGGCTCTTCAAACTCCTTCCTATGGCAGGAGAACAGCTCAGGGCAGCTCAGGAACAGCTGCAGCCCCAGTACCTCCAGTTTGGTGACCTTCTCCTTGAGCCGCGCCTGGGAGCCCTCCCAGTTCTCGCCCAAGCGCTCGTACTCCTTCAGCTGTGTCTCCATCCCAATGGCCTTCCTCCTCAGGTCATCGTTCTGCTCCTGCAGCTCCCGCAGGCTGGACTCCACCATCTTCCTCGCCTGCTCCGATGCCTCCCGCGCACTCTCCAGGGATGCCTTTGCCTGCAATGCAGCCACAGCATGGGGTGGACCCAGGGCCAGCCACTGACCCAGGAGTCTTGGGGGGCAGTTTGGGCTTGCATCCATTGGGAGGACCCCACAGCGGGTGGATCCAGGGCTGCAGGTTTGCCGCACCGCCCCACGGCTGCGAAATTTGGGGCTCACAGGAAGGTGCAAGGGCAGCCCACAGTGGGGATCGCTCCTTGGCTTGTGGCTGGGTGGGGGCAAACCCTTTCCCTTAGCGCTCACCTTGGTGGCCTCGTCCCGCTCCTCCTGGAGCTGCTGCAGATCTCTGCGGTACCGCTCCAGCTCCCCGTCGTGGCTGGACGCTTCCTCCTGCATGGTGCCCTTCAGCACAGCCAGCTCCTGCTCCTGCTGCCGCAGCAGCTCCTCCCGGCTCTGCTTCTCTGCCGTCAGCTCCCGCTGCGCCTCCCGCATCTGCCGCAGCTCCTGGGATGGAGGGGACGGGGCGTCAGGGACCCTTGGAGCTGGACGCGGTCCTCAGCACTGCGTGCGCCTCCTCCCTTGTCACCCACCTTCCTGAGTGCCTCCAGCTCACTGGGGTCCACTGTGCTGCTCCGTGCCTGGTCTGCCTCCTCCCGGGCGGCTGTGAAGCGCTCCCGCAGCTCCCGCAGCTCCTCCTCAAACTCCTCCCGCTCCAGCTTCACCTGCAGCAGCCTAGAGAGGGGCAGGATGAGGCCACCCAACTCCATCCCTGCATCCTTGTGTCCCACA
Source organism: Buteo buteo (assembly GCF_964188355.1). NCBI lineage: Eukaryota > Metazoa > Chordata > Aves > Accipitriformes > Accipitridae > Buteo > Buteo buteo. The sequence continues at coordinate 24,457,044 of NC_134181.1, forward strand.
CCCCCACTCCCAAGTCCCAGCATGCCTAGAGAGCAGCACCCAGCTCGGCTATCACCTTCCTCCCTACATGCCCAGGGGAGGAGGAGAACCAGTCCCATCCCAGCTCCTGACCCATTTTAACGGCGTTTGGAGTAAAGATGCCAGATGGTCGCGAGTGGCTGGACCTCCATGAAAGCTGCTCGTGCCTCCAGCTCAGCCGCAGTGAGGGTACTTACTCCTGCTTGGTGTTGCGCAGCTCGTCCTTATTCTTCTGGAACATGTCCCGCCAGTGCCCCATCTCCTCCGTGCTCTCTTCCAGCTCCCGCTGCAAGTTCCTCACCACGGCATTGATCTTCTGCCTCTCCAACTCCAGGTTAGCCTGATCCTGCATTGCAATGTGGAGTACTCAGCTGCAGAGCATCCTTGCAGGATGCTCCAACAATGCTAAGGTCCTGCCGCAGCTAATGCCCTCCCGAACCAGCGCAGGGAACCCAGGAAGGGATCTGGGAAGACTCCACACCTCTGCAGATCGGCTCCACTCACCCCACAGGGTCTCCGCCATGGGGCAGAGAGAGCTGGGGCAGACGGATGCTCTTGGGGCAGGACACAAACCCCATTTCCAGCTCAGGACCATTTAAAGAGGGAATTCAAGGACATGACTCCAAGCAGAGACCCTCCCCAGCTGCAGCCAGCATGTCCCCATCCACCAGCTCTCCCCAGCAGCCCTCCTCATGGCCAGACCTGTGAGATGTCCTCCATGCTGCGTCGCAGCTGGTCCATGTCGCTCTGGTACTGCTGCCGGACACGGTCGAGCTCCTTGTCGTGGCTGGCCACCTCCTCCTTGAGGGCTCCCTTCAGCGCTGTCAGCTCCCGCTCCCGCAGCCGCAGCTGCTCCTCCTGACGCTGTTTGGAGCTAAGGGCCTCCTCCAGCTCCTCCCTGGTCTCCAGCAGTTCCTGGGTGAAGGGGACAGCTGGGCTCAGTGCCAGCGAAGCGACACAGGGGGATGCTCACGCCCCGGTGCGACCATCACCATACCTTGTACAAGGCTTCGCCATCCGGGGACACACAGGAGCCCTTGTGCAGGTCGTCGAGCTCTCGGTGCATTGCCAGCAGCTGCTCCTTGCAGTCACCCAGACAGGTCTCTGCCTGCTCCTTGGCTGTTTTCACTTCGCTCAGCCTGGAGGGCAGCGCAGAGTCCTTCACAGCACAGGGCACGAGACCCCGGCCACATCTGCACCCCAAAGGGCCGGGGCTGCAGCCCTCACCCATAAGCATCTACACTGGTGGGCAGCTCATCCCGGTGTGGCAAAGGGGACGGGGACAACAGGGGGGACAGCCACCCACCCTGCACTCCCCCAGCCCTCCTTGCATTTCCAAACGCCCCTGCCACCCTCCCACCACCCTCTGTCTCCCCCCACCGGGGACAGACAAATGTCCCCAGCCCTGGCATGTTCAGCAGTGCGACTGCAGCTCTTACTCTTGCAAACTTCTCTGCAGCTCCTGGGTTTTCTTCTCCAGGGTCCCCCGCAGACGCTGGCTCTCCCCTTCGGCCTCCCGCAGCCGGGCTTCCAGCGCCCGAGCAGAGCTGCTCCTCACCGGCTCCCTAGTCAGCTCCAGCTTCTGGCAGAGCTGCAGGAGAAGCGGGGGAACGAACACCAGTTACATCCCCTCCTGGGGGCAGAGCAGCCAGTGATGCTCCCATCCCACGTCTCCAGCATCCCCCCTGCCGGGTCTGTTGGGGATGGGAAGGACTTCTGCACCCCCAGCATCCCTGAGACACCCCAGAGGGGTGTAAATCAGACCAGGAGAAGATTTGGTCTTGCCTGGGCTCCCAAGCCCAAGTAAAAAGGGGCTCACAGCAGGGACCCATTGTGCTTGTCCCCCTCCCAGGGATGTAAACTGTGACCCCGTGTCTCCCTAAGCCCCTCAACCTTCTGCTTGGCCTCACCTTGGTCTCCTCATTGAGCTTCTCCTGCAGCTCCTCCACCTTCCTGGCCAGCTCCCTGTGCTGGGGCTGGGAACACGCCACATCCTTGGCAGGTGCCTGGAGAGACCCCCCCCCCAAGCTCACTCAGTGGATTCAGGGTGCTGCAACCCCCCGGGACCACAGCTCCGTCCCCAGCCACAGCCTTTCAGCTGCACACTGCCGTGGTCCTGGCATGCTGGGACATGGTGCCAGGAAGGTAGGACCCTCAGAGGGGGGCTTGGGGAGCAGTCTCCCCCCAAACACCAGGATGGCCCCGACTCACCGCCAGCTCCTGCATCTTCTCAAACAGCCGGGCAGCTTTCCTCTTCAGGGAGATTTCGCTCTCGCTGCTCCTGTGGGCAACAGAGCCGGGGGAAGCGTTTGGGGATGGGGGGGGTGGAGCGGGGGCATGGCTGAGCCCGGGGTGCAGGAACATCCCCAGCGCTTTTCCACTCGCTCCCCAAAAATCCTGAGCACCAGCTGGTTACAGGGGCATCCCCACTCCCAAACCAACCCGCAGCATCCCAGCCGCAACCACTGGGACTTCCAGAAAGGGGCAGGGAGCAACAGGGGCACTCAGGGGGGATTTGGGGGGCTCACCCCTCCTTCAGGATGCTGTAGATGAGCTCCTTGGGGTGCTCAGTGCTGCCGGGCTGGGTGACCTCCCGCTGGTCCCGCAGCAGGTCCGGGGTGGATTTGAGCTGCCGCAAGGGATAAAAAAAAGCTCATCTCTGGCAAGGGCACGAGTCCGCCCACCAGCCCTCCAGGTCCCACTGCTCTGGAGGATGCCAGCACTTGCCTTGGTGCCAGTGACCCCCTTGGTGACCCTTGTGATCCCAGCAGGATCCGGCCCCCTGGTACCTGCAGCTCTGCCTGGGCTTTGCTCTGCAGCCGCTCAGCCACAGTCTCCTCCACGCCCCGGTTTGCCCGCTGGCTCCTTGTCCCGCCGTCCTCCATCCCTCCAGCTCTGCTTGGGCGGCTCAGGCTGCCAGCGGGCACCGAGGACTGGGGGTGAATGGCACCGGCCTGGCGCTGGGCACTGCTCAGCTCCCTGGCATCCGGCACGTCGCGGTGGGGGACGCGGCTGTCCAGGCTCTGGGAGCGCTTCCTCTCCTCCGAGGCGATCCGGCCCCTCCTGGCCACGCGCCCTCGCTGCTGCACCTTCCTGTCGAATTTGCTGATGAGCGAATCCACCGAGGAGAGGGGTTTGGTGTCCACATCGCTGCCACCAGTGACCACCGCGGCCTCTGTGTCTGAGGAGGGGTCCTTGGCCCTGACGCTTGAGCCAGAAGCTTTGCTCCGCTCCGGTGCGATGTTCAACATGCTGCTGCTTTTGCTGCCGGCCAGAGCCCGGTGCTGCCGGCTGCCACCAGCCCGGGGAGCACCAGCGGCAAAGGGCTCGTCTGAGGCAGCACCAAGCAGATCCCCGTGGGACTGAGTCCTCCGCAGCTCCTCCCCAAGCAGCCGTTTGCCCGGCAGAGATTTGGGCTCATGCTGGGAGGTCGCCGAGATGCCGCTCGTCTCCTCGTCGGAGGTGCTGTAGGATGAGCCACGCTTGGGCTGCCGTCCGGCATAGGGGTTTTCCGGCAGGTCGGAGTCGGAGCTGACAGAGCCAGAGGGCCAGGGGCCGGTGGGGGGGTTTGGGTAGGAGCCCTCGCTCTTGATCTGCACCCCGAAGGAGTCGCCGCCCTTCTCGCCGCTGTTGAGGACGACGAAGGGCTGCCCGGCGATGCCCTGCACCCGCACCGCCACCCCATAGGAGCTAGGCTTGCCCCGTGCCTTGGGGGGTCTCCGGGGCTCCTGCAGGTCATTGATGAAGCGGATCTGGACGCCGTAGTCCACAGGGCTCTGCTTCTCTGCCATCGCGGTGCTCACCGGCCACTCCATCCCCGGAGCTCAGCACCGTGGTCCTGGGCAGGGGAGAAAGGGAGCAGTCACCCTCAGATCAGAGTCAGCACTCAGCGACGGTCCGGCAGCGCTTTCCCATGAGGACAGGTACCAGTGGACACCCGGTGCCAGCGCTGCAGCGTCCCCAGGACAGGACGGGGACAAGGCTTGCTGTGCTGGCACTTGCATCGCCCGGCTGCTCCCGGGAGGACGCTGGGGAGGGCAGGGAGAGCAAACCCCCCCCCACCCCGCACACAGCATCGGCGGCCAGACCCTCACCGTGTCTCCTGCCGCTCGCCCTTGGCGGCAGGACCCCGGGGATGCAGAAGCAGAGATCCCGGCTCTGCTCCTGCTGCCTCCCAGGCGCCTGCGGAACGCCGCAGCCTCGCTGCAGCCGGAGCTCCAGCGTCCCTCAGCATCACTCCCAGCGCCCGCTGTCCCCGCGGCCAGGGCAGCTGCCCAGGTCCCGTGGGGAGGGGACAGATATGAGCAGTGACATATTGGGAACAGCATGATGTAACCCTCCCCCTTGGTCCTGGCGGCACCCAGGGTGATGCCGGCCGGCAGGAGAGCGGCAGCAGCTGAGGACACGGAGGGGGATGAGCTCCCCTATAGGCACCTAGGGGGTTTAAGTGATGAAAAAGCCCCAAATCAGCCCCTGAGCCCCGCAGCATCGTGCTTCCCCCACCCCGAGCACCAGCGGCTCCTTTCTCTGCTGTACATAAACTGGATGCTGGGAGTGGAGTGAGGTGCTGAGCGCTCAGCTCGCACCTGCGTCCCCCGAAGGGTGTCCCGGGGGACCCCGGGATGCAAGGGAACCCTGAGCCAGGGAGGGGGATGCTTAAACACATCACATGCATGGAGAAAAACAAAAAAGCAAACCCCAAACCCCATGCTTTCAGCTCAGGTCTGGATATTGCCCTCAAAGCTGCCCCAGCCCAGAGCGAGGAGCCGGCAGGGATGGAGCACAAATGCAAATGGAGCAGCGGGATGCCCAGCACAGCTGGTCTCTCCCACGTCCTCACGTCAGCCCTGAGCCCACACCTCCTCCTGTGCCCACCCTGGGGAAGAAGCCAGAGCCCAAGCCCTGCTGCCATGGGACACAGCTTTCTGCAGAGATGGAAAGCACCAGAGATGCTGGGCCCAGAGCAGAAGCATGGGGCAGAGGCAGCAGCGGGTGCAGCACAGACCCCGCTGGGCAGTGCCAGGAAGGACAAGTCATTTGCTTCCCCTGGCCCTGCCAGCTCCCCACCACCGCCGTCTGCTCCTTTCCCCCAGCCAAACTTGGCAGGGATGGCTCCTGCGGCTCTTCCATTTTGCCGGAGTCACAACAAGCCCTTTGGGTCTCCTGCATCCCTCCCCAGACCCGGCAGCGAGGGCAGCAACCAGGAGCTGCAGGCAGCAGCAGGCAAGAGACCAGCTATTTATTCCACAGGCAAAACAGCCCAGGAGCCGACACATGGGATGGGAGAAGAGCCCCTGAATCGTGAGCTCGTTATTCCTGCATGGTGTCCAGCTAACGAGATCAGCAACAGACACCAGCCTCTATAAACACACCCTCAGCCCAGCACTCGCAGCAGGAGCCCCTAAAGCAAATCCCATCTGTCTTGTCCCTCCAGGCATTGCAGCATCCCCTCCAAGCCACAGGGACGGCCCCCACCGCTACTGGGGTAGGAACCATGAGCCCTGGGTGCAGCACTTGCCTTGGGAAGACCTTTGGATGGGTGGCAAGGGGTGGCACAGCGTCCTCCTGCAGCATTGCCAGTGGGGCAGGGGCTCACCGAGCAAAGCCCCATCTGTGCCAGCATCACCGCAGCCGGCAAAAGATGCAGCTCTGCCCCACCGCCCACCCCTGCCCTGGCACGATGGGAAGCAGGGGGTGAATAACCACAGGGGTCGGATGCGGTTGGGGATGTCGCTGGGGTCAAACCCAGTCGGCACAGGACCGGACTGGGGAGAGGAGGATTTGTTCTTTCCAAGGGAGCACCAGCTTGAGATGCATGGCTTTGCTCCGAGTTTTGGGGGGCTCTGGAGGCACAAGCCGGGCATCTGGGGAGCTGGGAGGAAGCAGGTGAGCCAGGCCTGGCCAGTAAACTCCCAGGAATGCTTCCTTCCTCCTGGAAGGACTCCAGCTTGTAGATAAAGGGTTGGAGCCGGATCACATTCCTGTGTGGGAGAGCAACACCGAGCCCCAGGCTGGAAACACAGCCCCGGGAGGGGATTTCACTGGAAACCGCAGGGAAAGAGCCTGGAAGTAGAAGGGATAGAGAATTGGGGCTAAAAATAGGCTGGTTATTGTCCCCAGGGTGTGCGCCATACTCCAACACACCTTAACCCTGCCCCAGGTCAGGCTGGCAGCAACCACGGCACCAAGCAATGGGGGTCCCGCACCCGGCCAAGGCAAGAGCAGAGCTGGCAGGAGCAGGCAGGCAGCAAACCAGCAGGAGAGGTCTCTTGCCGGCGGTCACGCACCTCCGGCATCACGCTGCCGGCCGGCAGCGCCGGGGATGGCGGCCAGCCAGCTCCACTTGCCCAGATCAGTGGCACAATAAGCCCTTTGTGCCGACGACGTTAACCCAGAAAGTTGTTTTGCAATTTGCAGGCGGTGCTGGAAAAGGCTCCTACACCGAGCAGGAGCTCGCCCCAGCTCTCCCGCTCCCCTCCAGAGCCAAAAACACCCAGGTGGGAAAGGTGATGGCTGCCAGGTCGGGCTGATCCTCCTCCATCAAGGTCAGGCAGGTAATCTGACCGCGGGCAGTTGCACACTGGGACCCCAGCAAGGAACTGGCCCCATTTTGCATTGAAGCCAGAGCCCATCTCTGGGCCACCTCCGTCTGAACCGAGCAGGTCGGCTTGTGTGGCTGCTGCACCCCCTGAGCACGGGAAGCAAAAGCTGTCGTATTATCCCAAAGCACTTCATGTCCAGACCGACATCGCGGGGAAAGGGCCAGCAGAGATGCACAAACCCGGCATTTCTCCCCCGTCACCTGTTTTTTGGCTCCTGGCACGGTTCAGGCTATTTCCACCGAGGGTTTCCCCAAAGCTCTGCCCTGCCTGCAGCGCTGCTTGCTCAACTGTGTTTGTACGCAGCCCTGGTTTTGCTCAGGGCCAAAGTCCAAGGCTGATTTCAGGTGCAGGCAGCACAAGCTGTGCCTGCGCCCTGCCCACCACCGGGCTAGCCCGCACCGACACCAGTGGAGACCGGCTATTCCTGCTCTCCCGCAAACTCCGAAACCCCGATAAATCCTCGGCCGAGCATGTGAGCCATGCGCTGCCAGCCGGGTCAGAGGAACCCGAAACCAGGGCACCTGCGTCACACAACAGGGACGGGCTTATCATGACATCTACATGCCAGCACTGTGCCAGGGGCTGGAAGAGGGTTGTCCATGGGGGATAAGGGTCGCCCCACAGGCGATGTCCCCTGGGGCTCCCACGGGAGCTGATAAAGACTGAATTCCTTTGTATCCCAGCCCAGCCACAGGCAGAGCCCTCGGGTTAATTATCAACCTAGAGACTGGAAAATCCTGTTCCCTGCCTCTCCCAGAGCCCCATTTTGGAAACCGAAAGCCCTGTCCCTCCTGCGGGACCCTGTGCTCCAACACCGTAGGGTCAGACCCGATGCCAAACTACGCTCTCTGGGTCACATCCGTTACCAAACCGTGCTTTCCACTGTCATGCCGAGGGCAGCACTCCACTGCAGTGCCCCAAAACCACCAGCGTGGCACAACCCACACTGTAACGTGTTTACTGCAGCACCGATCAGATCAGTTTACTGGTTTCCAAGCAAGTTGTGCCTTTGAAACCAGAATTATTTTGATCCACATGCTCATGGGGATAAATATTTCCTGGGGGACACCAGCAGGGAGCAAGGAAGAGCTCCGGGGACATAATGTGGATCCACACAGGTCTCCAGTGCTGCAAGGCTTGGATGCTCTGGTTTCACCCCAAACTGGGGATCCCCGTCTCTTCCCATATCATTGCGATCCCCAGGGCCGGCTCAGGCAGCACAAACATGAGTGCGCAGGCATCACGCTGACCCCGTGGGGACCGCAGAACCTCCGTCCCTGGGGCAGTGCCCTCGGAGGCGATCCTGCAGCTCCCACCCCTAAAAAGACAATGCTGAGGGGAGATGCTGCGAGTACTGCAGCCACGACATGGCAGGCGATGGGCTCTGTTCGGCAAACAAGGGGGCTCCGTTCGGCAAACGGCACCTTGTCTCCAGGGATGGATATGGAAATCCAGCTCCACTCCAAACCAGCTCAACTGGTTGGGGTGGTGGGAGAGGAAAGCCAGCCCTGAGGAAGCCGCAAACACCCTCCCAAACAAAAGCTTGCAACAGCGGTCAGAGGATGGGGACGGGTTAGCGAGAGCCGGTGCATCGGGACCTCAAGATGCAAATAAGTCTCGAGGCAGCAAATAAGTCAGATGGCAGCAGGGATGACACCCAAGCCCTAGATTTTTCTTTCTTATTTAAACAGGCTGCTAAAAATACTGCCCCGGGAGCCTGGTGAAGTAGGGCAGCTCCCTGCATTAAAGCTTCAGGACTCTGGCAGGGCAGGGCCCTGGCCGCAGCAGCCATGTCGCTTCCACGCTGGTGCAAAATTTCCCTTGAACCTGCCAGGTCCAAAAGGCTTTTTCCTGGCTTCGGGATGGAACTTGCCCTCCTGTGACTCATGGCTCTGGGTGAGAAAAGGCAGGGGTTGATTATCTCCATGCTAACGGGGAGAAGCGGTGATGGTCACTGCCGCCCCTACAGAGGGCCCTATAGAGGGATGCTATTGGGTCCCTGTATGGGACTGCTCCTCAAAGGACAAGAGCACCTGCAGATACAACTTCCATAGGGAAATGCAGATCCCTTACGGAAGGGACAGTCCCCACAGACGGCAGGTAAAGGCAGTTCCCGTAGGGGCTACAGGGGACAGCAGGTCCCTGATGGAGCAGAGCCAGCAGAATAGGGACAACCCAGGTCCCTCACCGGGGCAGCACCCTGGGGCTCCCTATAGGATCTGCTATAGGTCAGGTCACACCCTGGGGAGAAGAACCTCTATGGGGACTGCAATAGGGTGGACCACACGACAAGGACAAGGACCCCCATAGAGCCAGCCCCTATAGGATCTTCTAGAGGGAAGAATCCCCCTCTCCAAAGGCAAGCCCATACAGGCCCAGCCCCTATAGGCTCTGCCATAGGGCAGGGCACACCCCAGAGATAACAGCCCCTATGGCCCCAGCCCCTATAGGCTCTGCCATAGGGCAGGGCACACCCCAGAGATAACAGCCCCTATGGCCCCAGCCCCTATAGGCTCAGCCATAGGGCAGGGCACACCCCAGAGATAACAGCCCCTATGGCCCCAGCCCCTACAGGCTCAGCCATAGGGCAGGGCACACCCCAGAGATAACAGCCCCTATGGCCCCAGCCCCTATAGACTCTGCCATGGGGCAGGGCACACCCCAGAGATAATAGCCCCTATGGCCCCAGCCCCTATAGGCTCTGCCATGGGGCAGGGCACGGCCCAGGAAGGACAACACCTATAGACCCAGCCCCTATGGGCTCCTGCCATGGGGCAGGACACCCTCCCGGGACAGCAGCCCCTACGGCCCCAGGCCCTATAGGCGCTGCCGTGGGGTCCTCCGCACTCACCGCCCGCCGTCGGCTCCACTCCCCGCCGCTGCTCACCGCAACCTGTTACCTTCGCCCAGGCCCCTCCCCCAGGGCCGCCCGTTGGACCGCGCCGCGCCCGGCCCCGCCCCGGGGCGGGGACAGACGCCGATCTGCCACGCCCCTGACCACGCCCCCGCCGGCTAACGGGCCGCCTCGGGAGGGAGATCACGTGAGGCGGCCGGTGCCGCCGGCGGAACGCCGCCATCTTGGGGAGGGAGCTGCGTCCAGGGCAGCGGCGCCTTCGTGCCCCGGCACCGCCTCGCTCGCCCAGGGCACGGTGTGGCGGGGACGGTCCCAGGCCCTGCCGTCCCCCCCTGCGCGGGGCCTCTGCGGCCCCCGATCCTTAAGGGACAGCGGAGTGACCTCCGGGCCTGCAGCAGGGCGGGGGCGAGGCCCCCGGCACCGAGGGGCGATCTACAGTCCGCGCAAGAGAGTTCCGCCACACACAACATGGCGCCCGGCGCATCCCTCTCCTCCTGGCTCCGGCCACGCCCAAGATGGCGCTGTGCCGCCTCGCCTAGGCCTACGGCGGCCGGGAGCGGCCGTTATTCCTCCGCGCCTGCGCAGCGCGGGCCGTACCGTGACTAAGATGGAGGTCGGGCGAGCGCGGGTGCCGCCGCCGTTCTGGGCCGGGGGCCCGGCCCCGGGGCAGACGTACGTTCCTGGCGGGCCTGGCCCCGTCGCCGGCGTCCTGCCCTTCACCCGGACGCTGTGAGTGCGGGGGGGCTGAGGGGAGCGGGGATGTGGTGGGATTGGGGATGGGGGACTGGGAGGGGGTGGGCCGAAGGGGGCGCTGGGGAGGTGGGAGGGAGCGGAGGGGCGGGGGAGGGTTTCTGGGATCTGGGATGAGGAGACTGGGGTGACTGGAGGAACTGGGGGGCTGGGAAGAGCAGTGCTTGGGGGGCAGGGGGGCGGCGTGGGGGGAGATGGGGTTGGGGGAGCTGGGAGAGGGCTGGGAGGGAAGAAATGGGGCTGGGAGGGGAAACAGGGGGATGGGTTGAGGAGTAAGGAGCCGGGCGAGTCCGGGGCCTCCCTGGTGCCGGGTCAGCGCTGACATTTGGGTCTTCAGGAGCCCGATGGTGACGGGCACCTCGGTGCTGGGAGTGAAGTTCGACGGGGGGGTGATCATCGCTGCAGACATGATGGGCTCCTACGGCTCCCTCGCCCGCTTCCGCAGCATCTCCAGGCTCCTGAAGGTGAATGACACCACCATGCTGGGGGCATCCGGTGACTACGCCGACTTCCAGTACCTCAAGCAGATCATTGACCAGATGGTGTAAGTTCTGTGCCAGGCTGCTGGGCAAGCCCTGACCATGCTGTAGTTCGTGCTGTGCTGCTCTCTCTTCCCAGTTCTCAAAGGACTGAAATGTAATTAAATGCATTCCCTGAGCAGGGATAAAACTGAGCTGGAATCCCCCTTGTCCTTTCACAATCACTTCAGTACAGGTATCTTCTCCAAATTCTTTGCTGAGCACCCTGGAGAACCGGTGTCAATTATTCTTTGTGCCCTTTGGCTGATTGACCTCTTGTAAGGTTTTGTTTGAAAACAGCCTGTGGGGATTTTGCAGGGGGTGTACTCTGTCCTGCTGGGGGTGCAGCTAGAGGTAGGCTGCTGCTCTTTTAGCTGGGTGGTTTCTAGCTTTTCTTAACTGGGGGAAATTTCTACCTAAATTAGAATCGACGAGGAGCTCTTGGGAGATGGTCATAGTTACAGCCCGAAAGCCATTCATTCCTGGCTGACAAGAGTCATGTACAACCGGAGGTCCAAGATAAATCCGCTTTGGAACACTGTTGTCATCGGAGGCTACTACAATGGCGAGAGGTGAGCAAAGATGAGCGACATGGAGTGCGTGATGGTTACTGCATGTCCTTCCCCGGGGCTGCTTCTCATAGCACGGGATTTGGAGAGGTCTCTGGCTGGGTGCAGCCGCTCAAAAGCCAAGTCCCTCCTTGACACAGCCCTGCCTGTGCAGCTGAAATGCTCACAGATCTGTCCCTTCAGCTTCCTAGGTTATGTGGACATGCTCGGTGTTGCCTACGAAGCCCCTACGCTTGCCACGGGTTACGGAGCGTACCTAGCTCAGGTAGAGTATGCTCTTGCTCAGCTGCTAAAGTGAACTCGGCACGGGGTGAACTGAGCTGTCGAGCTATTGGATTTTTTTTTTTTTTTTCCCTAGCCATTAATGAGAGAAGTCTTGGAGAAGAAATCCAGCCTGACGAAGGAAGAGGCCCGTGACTTGATTGAGCGTTGCATGAAAATTTTGTATTACAGAGATGCTCGATCGTTCAACAGGGTGAGTGCCCCGCTCTGACGTGCCATGACTGGAGAGCTGGTGTGCCTGCTCTGTGCCTCAGGGTGATGTTCCAGTCTTCACCCCAGCTTGTCTTCTGTCCCTGATCTCGGGAATCCTTGCAGTAACTCACTGAGTTGGCAGGGGTGGGGTACATTACGAGGTCCTGTTAGCAAAGCTGTCCTCCATAGCCAGTCTCCCCTTGTGTCCTGCAGCCTCAGAAGAGCTGTTTGAGTCTGAGTGATGCTCATCTCTGGTGTTTTCTTAGATCTGATGATATTTCTCCCATCTCCACAGCTGTAGTATCCAGAGGCTGCAATCTTTTTGCTTTGAAGTGTTTCTGTCTACTACTATCAACTACCTCGACTTGCCTGCCAAGGAAAAAGTAAAATGTTACTGAATGCAAAGCCACGTTAAAACAAATGTGTTTAAAGGACAGCTGTTATTACTGACTTTTACTGATCGGAGCTTTCACAGGGCCCATCTTCAATTCAGGTATGGAATTCAGGCTTTACTGAGAACTTTCAATGTTTTCTCTCCTCAGTATGAAGTAGCTATTGCAACGGAGAAAGGCGTGGAGGTGGAGGGACCCCTGACCCTGGAAGCCAACTGGGACATAGCACACCTTGTCAGGTAATGCCTCACTTTGAGCTCTTGGTCCGTGAGTTGGCAGTCTGGCAAATCCTGAAGGCGCAAAATAAAGTGGTTAATAAAGGCCATGGGATGCGCAGCCGTTGCGGGATAACGTCCCTGCCGCGTACTTCAGTAGGAGTCTCCTTGATCCCCCGCTGCAACCGCAGTCTTCGCATTCCAGGAGGCAGTGTTGGGCTCTGCGCTCTGCCTGGCTGCTCTCCCCTTTATGGCCAGGGCCTGAAGGCATTAGTGCGAGTTCCTTCTGGAACGGGAAGGCTTTTTGTGGATATACCGTCTGCTTTGCTGCCTTTGCACCTCCTCAGAACAAGTGTCGCTGACGGGCAGCACCTGATAAAAGCGAAAGTGTTGATTTTCTTAGTGAGATGCTGACTGCATCCAGGTTGTGTAGTATCCTGACCTTTATCAAAATATCTTCTTGCAGTGGCTTTGAATGATCTCTGAAGAGCTGCTACAGGCTGTGGTGTCCACATTATCACCCTTTATATATGCTGTAAATCGGTTACTCCTTTTGAAGCTCTGATCTGACTTGTTTTGGAAATGAAATAAACCTGTTAAGACAAGCCTGTGTGTTTGTGCTACAGTTGGGCTTGAGTTTGTGGGATGCTCCAGAAGCACTGACTTCAGGAAGTCTCCTGGTTTCAGACAGTGAAGGTCACCAACAGCTGCAAGTCCTTATTTTTGCTAGAGAAGGGCAGCAAGAAGAAAAATGGCTTTTGTTGTTTTCTTGGCTGGGGTGCTGGTAGGTACTGTCCTCCTCCCGTATCTGACCTGGCAGTCCCTTTATCAGGTGGGGATCAAGAGTGGGTGTGTGTGAGCAGGGTCAAGGTGCTCCCTAACTACCTCTCATTAGCGCCCATGGTCTCCTCTCTGCTGGAGGTGACCATGACAAGGATTGCTTTCACCACGTCTCCACTCTAGTAAAGGTTTGTGAGTTGCAGGTTTGTGTTGCTATACAAGACAGCCGAAAAGCAGTAGCTGGAATGTTTTACCTGTAGGACACCAGGATTAGCACTAGTCTTGGCCAGTACCTGTTTGCTAAATCTTAAGTTAAATATGCAAGTTACTTTAAGATTTGCCCTAACAAAAGAACACCTGGAGTTACGCCTTTGCTGACCGACAGCAGGATATCCTGGGATACATGGGGCTCCAAAAATCAAAGACAATGGCCCTGCAGGTCCCTGCAAGCAGCCAGAGGAGCTGCCCCTCCATCCAGTCCCACAGGCTACAGGCGGATAGTAACAAAATGGTGTTACATGTACTTCAGATAGGGCTGAACTGAGTATTTCTTAGCCTTATATGAAATAAATTCATAAATAATATTGAGTGGTATTTATTACTACCCGAGATAAACAACAGTAAAAATATTTATTCAGGAGAGTATTTTATTAATGATTTTTTCAGACTTTTATTTAAAAAAAAAAAAAAAGAAAATCTCACTGGGGAGAGTAGGTTGTTCCATTGAACCTACTGTATAGTTAAAGGGCAGAAGTGTAAATTGGACAGAAGTCTGCCTCAAGTGTTAATGACATGTAAACACATTTAATTACTATCCCATCTCTGGGTTTCTTCAGGACATGCTAAACGACTCTGTGTCCCCTCGCACACAGAGAGGGAACTCAGCCTGCAACCCAGGCACAGCTGAGACATGGCACGCGGCAGGCTCACTCTCGCATGGTGCAGAGGAATTCATGATGCACTTTATATTAAGCATTACGATATCACAAGAGTTAAATAGTTCTTCATAATAAAAACACATGTTTATAAATCCATTTCCCTGGTTTTATTAAATGTTCCACTTATGTACATTTTAAAGATGAACCATTTACAGGTCTGCACATGCTGCCTCCTGCTTTCCTTAGGTAATAGGGAAGGTTCACAAAACCTCTATGGAAACAGAAAGGTGCAGGTGCTTCTGAATTCTGTATGTCAAAATGCTTTCCGTTTATACCATAATACATACAATTAAAAAACCCTCAAACATGCAAATTGTAGAAAAATTTAAGCTGGCAGTGAAAAATAAAAACAAACGTCTTCTTTTTGTGCACGTCACAGTTTGTTTCATTAAGTCAGATTTCTAATTCTAAGGAACGTAGTGTCTGATGCCACTGGTTAAAGCAGGTTTATCAACTACTAGTAGTTAAAAGGTCAACGTTTTAATGGTCCGTACAGTTTTAACTCCCACCTACTGTACAGGAAGATCAGGACAGACTGGACTTTCCTCTTCCACCGTGTACCCTCTGTCAGTAATTCTTTGGAGCAAGGTGGGTGCCAGGTGGTTTCCTGGATGGAGGAGAGGAACCACTGCACCATGTCAGAAAGTCAATGGGAAAGCGAGAGGTTTGGGTCAGCACTGCCCCTGACTCCCTGACTGCGGATCTCCGTTCAACCCCAGTTCAAAGTGTCGTGGCTCCCAAGAAGCGTTGCTGGCACTGAACAGGCAAAATGCTTTCGCTTGTGTATTTACCCCACGTCCAAATTCACAAGCAAAACAATTACTCTTCTTTAGAAAACAAAACAAAAAAACCCCAAACCAAACCCAAATCTTAATGGCCAATTATAGAAGGTTCACACATTAGAGCAATAACTCATCTAAATTTTCCACAGAAACCTAAATCTCTGGGTCAAGTGTTTAAAAAAAAAAAACAAAAAAACCAAAACAAAACCAAAAAAACTGTGTTAAGACAACCAAAAAGATTTATATACTGGTTCATTAGCTACATATTTTTTTCCTTTCTTTAGAAATGGTCACATTGACAATGTATAATTCAAAACATTTCTGCACAATAAAAACAGAAAACTATGATACAGTGAGGTAAAGAAAACGCAAAAATATTCACCCACAATATATTTTCAGAAAATACCAACACAGTGATTTTTCTTTTAAAAAAGCACAAAACTTATAAATGAACAGCATAAATGGCTATTTATCTGAGTGATCGCCTACGAATTTCCTAAACCCACAAATCCACAGGGAAGTGTAATGGTCTCATCCAACATTTATTTAAAAAATAACCCTTTCTGGATCACGATTCGCAGATCAGTGCTCAGATTTCCATCAGATCCAAATCGGCATCTTCAAAGCCATAAAATGATTCAGTCTCACTCTCCCCTTCGAAGAGCTGATGGAGGATCTCTGGGTCTGCAGACTCCTCGGCCTGGGTCCGATCCTGGACCTCAGCCGCTGCCTCCTCCTGCTGCTCCTCGTTCAGCTTCAGCTGCTCCTCCAGGGAGGCAATCAGCTCCTCCTGCATGTCAGCGTTGCGTGTGGGCGAGTTGGCCGTGCCGTCCGGACCAGGCAGCACGCTGGCCACCAGGAAGGACTGCTGCACAAGTTCAGGAGAGTCACTAATGACCTCCAGGACCTCTGCCAGCCAGCATAACACCAGCTGGAGAAGAATGTCCGAGTCGCACGTGGAGTCCGCCATTTCCTTGGCTTGCTCTTTCCACTTTTTATGCAAGAAATTTTTCACAGTCCTTTTTATACAAACATCTAGAGGTTGGATTTTGGAGCTGCAGCCAGCAGGGACAACAGCCGGCAGAGTGCTGGATGCACTCAGCAAGGAAAGTACTTCTTCCGATAGGTGTGTTCGGTGACAATCCAGCACGAGCATGCCCTTGCTGTTCTGGCACTCCGTGTGCTTCTGCCACACTCTGGATGACCACAACTCCATGACTTCATCATCGCTGTATCCGTTCTCCTTCGCTTCCAATATGATAGATTCTGGCACATTGGCGGGCTGCTGTACGTGACCCCTGTAGAAGACCAGTGTTGGGAGAACGCTTCCGTCGGCAAGGATTGTGAGGACAACATCACACCAGGGCTCCCCAGTTCCCACCGTCTGCAAAGCATTCTCCTTCCGGTCATCGCTGCTCAGCACCTCCACATCAAGGAAGAGAGAGATTTCATCGATGGCTGCAATCATGGAGAGAGGCAGGTCTTGAGTGTGGATTTGCCGCTGCACAAACTCAATGAAGCAACTGGCGTTGTCCTCTACATCTTTGGGGAGAGGGTGAGCCACTGCCCTTCGAGTATGTGTGCTGAGGTTGTGCCGTAGCATGAACCTCACCGCCCACTCGTAGGAGATCTTGAAGCCACCTTCAAGGGATCGGCCAATCTTGGTGGCTTTCTGGAAGAGAGTCTCCTCGTTCACAGGCAGCTGCTGCTCTCTCTGTGTGAGGACCCATTCTGCTAGTTTCTCTTCAGCCTCTAAACTGAGGTACTTGCCCTCTGACAACGATGCCAAGTTCTCTTCTTGGAAAGCTTGAAACCTTCGTAGCCAGCGCTTGATCCGCCTCTGAGGATTTCGGAAGTGCTCTGCAGCCTGTTCAGTGTTGCAGCACAAAGCAAACAGTACAACTCGCAGCTTTTTTACTGACAACTGCTCCTTTTTGCTTGCAGGCTCAGGCTCCTTTGTTGGCTGCTCATCTTCTTGAGCATCAATATTTAAGCACTCCTCTTCCTGGCAGACCAGAGGTCTGTTGTAGGCTGTTGGTGCCAGTTCAGGCTCCAGGTCATCTTTTGCAGGTAACATAGACTTTGTTTTCACAGTAGCAGCTTTACTTGGGGAATAGGCAGGACATGTGTTCTTCATGCTTTTGTCCTGGGGCTGAATGTGCCTTGAAGGGAGAGAACACAGGACCTTCTTAACGCTAAGAAAATAAAGCTGTTGAGGGAAAACAAACAAACGGAAAAAAAACCCAACCCCAACCCCACAAACTGAAACAGATGATGGCAGGTAAGAGTTTAGAAACAGTTTACCTGGAATGTGATATCCAACTAGGCCCTGTTAAGAAAAACAAAACAACAAAAAACATTTGTAGCTTAGCCAACAAACACTAAGTCCGTGCAAGCAAACAAGTCCTCTTACAGAAAGGAGGATCAGTGTTCCTCTTGTCTCTTACTCCAAAGCATCCCAACCTGCTGCAGGAACAGCCAATACTCATCCAACCGTTCAAACCCCAGCCTCCTCCCACACCCAAGTACTACCACATCCAAGCCAACAAGTGGAAGCTGCTCAACTGCGTAGAGCCACACTCATTAGCAATCGTTAAAGACAAATGGCAAAACTCCACGTCCATTTGAAATAACATGAGGAGTTTGGTTAGGAAAGCTCAGCTTTGGCCAGATCCCTGCAGGCAATGCCCGTAAGTTTTGCAAGTTGCAGTTATTTGCCGCCAGTGGCTGGAATGCTGCTCTGAGGCTTTATTCAAAACCCAGCATCAGCAGCTGCTTAAGGCCTCCCAGTGTCATGGAGGTACAATGATGTCTCAGAGGAACAGAGGAACTCGCTGAAGCCCTCGGCATTGTCTCTCCCTGGGAAGATCTCATGAGAACAGCAGCGATACAGCTGAGCTCCAGGCAGAGACGGCCTCACTTAAAGCTTAACTCTCCAATCTCCATAACAATGAAGACTCATTCAGGCAGTTACAGAACGTCCCCAACATACATTTTATCACTTTATCAGAACTCAGGACTCAGTAAGTGCTCAGCCCAATGCTAAACAAAGATGTATTTGACCTGGAGTCTATAAACTTGTCCTGGTTTCAGCTGCGATAGAGTTAATTGTCTTCCAAGTAGCTGGTACAGTGCTATGTTTTTGAATTTGGTATGAGAAGAATGTTGATAACACTGATGTTTTCAGTTGTTGCTAAGTAATGTTTAGTCTAAAGTCAAGGATTTTTCAGCTTCTCCTGCCCAGCCAGCAAGAAAGCTGGAGGGGCACAAGAAGTTGGCACAGGACACAGCCAGGGCAGCTGACCCAAACTGGCCAACAGGGTATTCCATACCATGTGACATCACATCTAGTATAGGAACTGGGGGGAGTGGGGGTAGTGGGATCGCCACTCAGGGACTAACTGGGTGTCAGTGGCAGGTGGTGAGCAGTTGCATTGTGCATCACTTGCATATTCCAATCCTTTTATTATTACTATTGTCATTTTATTAGTGTTACTATTATCATTATTAGTTTCTTTTTTTCCATTCTATTAAATTGTTCTTATCTCAACCCACGAGTTTTACTTTTTTTTTTCCCCGATTCCCTCCCCCATCCCACTGGGTGGGGGGGGAAGTGAGTGAGCAGTTGCATGGTGGTTAGCTGCTGGCTGGGGTTAAACCGTGACAGAAATGCACTAATTTTTTGTAACTTTTCTGCTCCTTTTCAAACTCTTACCTCGGAAAATAATGTTACTAAACTCATGTGACGGATTGAAGACCAGATGTTCAGCCATTGCATCACCCTCAGATGTTACAAAGAGACAAGAGGAACAGGACAGCTTTACACCACTGGAAGGAAGGGGGGTGCGGGAAGAGAGAAGTGAGCTTAGCATCAGTATCAGATATGAAAATATGTACATCCCCTCACTAACAGTTAGGAAAAAAACATCACCCTCCAGTGCATTCAGGCAGTGTCCCCACCCTGAAACATTAACTCCCACTGGAAGGCAGTGGGAGTCTCACCATATTGCCCTTAATTCAACATATTTTGAAGGCACATTAGATTCCCAGGTGATTAAAATAAGATAACAAGTTTTCCATTACCAGGCAGTATAGTTTTTAAACAAAGCCAAGTATTTTGGACTCTTCCGAGGAACATGGTTGCTGTAAGACAAAAGAATTTATTAAATGTCAGAATTATTCCGGGTACTTAAACAGCTATAAAACCATGCAAAATACAGCACATTTACAAAGACAGATGCAATCCTGGTTTTAATAATATTTTGTCTGCCACTCATGTGTTCAAGGAAACAAAAACTCTGTGTCTAAGTAAAAAAAAACCCGTACAGTAACATTTAAAAATGCCTGGATTTTGGAGTAAGTGTTCTGCCATCCTGTTCTGTGGTCTATCCACTGTCCTGTATAAAACACAGGCTTGTAGAAGCACGGAATTTTTTTTTTCCTTTTAAAAATTTTTAAATTACTAAATCTGAGAATTTTGTAAGAAATCCTAGAAGCACTGAAAAAATGAGTTTTCTGCAGCAGCATGCAGTACACGTCATTAGCTACAATACTGATGGTTTGGAACAAATCTTAGCTCTTGCACTCAGTTTTCTCATCTCATTCGAAAGCTACCACCCATGTCTGTGCTGATACAGAATACATGTCCAATGTCTTAGAAACCATTGCAGTGAACTGGAATTTTCCTTTCTTACAGTGCAGACAGACAGACATAGAGGTGCTACTGCATTCAGGCAGGAGGAATTTCTACTACAGTGTTCAAAGAATCATACATACTTGATCATGTGGTTGGCGTAAGCTCTGGAGCAGCAAGTGCTGTAGCGACATAGCGAACAGTGCACGTAGGTGGGAAAGTGGTTTGGGAAGTCAGGGATTTCGAAGCTGCACTCCAGACAAGTCTGCCTCCCCAGGACACTCCTGAAGATAAGAGGGACATTTTCATTAGTGTCTGAACAGGTATCTTTGGAGTTATAACAATCATCAGGACAGAGAAGAATTTAATGACATGTAAACTTTCAGAAGTCTCCAGTCAAGCTAGTCTCATCTTGCACCCTAGCTTCCTAGGGTGCCTCGGTGCCAGGCTAAACACTTCCCACTTGCTGTAGTCAGGAATATACAATTGAAAAGTGGATAATAAATTAAAAAAAAGTAAAAAAAAAAAGTATTGAAGACAAGGCAGCAGGACACAGGGTGGGCAGAAAGCCCTTATGCTGATGAAATTCCACTGTTTCTACAAAATCACCTAGCTAATTCTATATTTTGCAGTTTCACCTTAAGGGTTTTCATAACATGACTTAATCCTGGTTTTGTGGGAAGCTAGGCTCTCCTGGCTTAAAGTTTCCTTGGCAACTGGTAAGACAGAGCTGTCCAGTGCCAAGGACCGTATTACCCATCACTGTAGCATTAAAAAGCTAACTACATTTCCTTTGAAAAAATTTTTAAATTTGAAATTTAGCAAAAAGTTCTGACATTTTTTTAACCGCTCTCTTCTGGACGTTCCTCTGGACAGGCGGGTACAGGAAGATGGGCTGGGGATCAGCAGAAGATGACAGCGGAGTGGTTTCCTGTCCAGTGCCCTGCGGCATGTCATTTGAAGATATTGGCACTGTCCGTGGCTGTCCTCTAGATGCCCTGATTGTAACCTGCAGAAAACAGATACACCCATACCTCCTAAAACACAAGGGCAGAAGTGATCTATCCAGACTCCTCTCTTTGGAGTAGTCTTTCAGACACTTAGCAGAGAATAAACAGGTGCTCCTAGGACACAATTCGTCCCACCCAGGGCAGCAGTAGCCTAAAAGAGGACACATAACTTGAGCCCCAGAAGTGCCTGTTTGTCCCTAATGACTACAGAGGGCACCCAGGCAACTAGTTCAGATACCTTCACTTGTAGGTACCTTAGTTAGGAGAGTTTAACCTCTGGCATGCCACTTTCACCTCCTCTCTCTCACTTACTGTTCCTATGAAGTATCTGATTAATAAGCACACACAACACTGACAGAATACAAAGTGCTTTTCTGTCCCAGTGAGCGTGGTTTAAGTGATGGAGATGAAGCAAGTATCAGTTTTGCAGCACTTAATAAATACACACCAACACAGATGCTATGGGTATTTCCTGAAGAAACAGAGGACAGAGGTCTGGTGTTAACTTGGATTTCTTACCTTGGTTCCAGGTTTCAATCCTTCTAATTGTTTGGGCTTTCGGAAAGTTTTGTGGTGCTGCAGCTTGTGTTCAATTTTATCCTTGGCAAATAGGAACTGGAGTCTACACTTGTTGCAATGATAAACACTCTTCTTCTAAAGCAAATGCAGATGATATATATTTCATTTGAGAGAAACAAAAGTCACAACACAGCAGGGTTTTTTGTTTAAAAAAAAGAAAAAACAACAACAACAACAAAAACCTTCCCCCCTTCTTTGAAACCAAAGGCAGACCCATTTTTCTTTAGCATCTGGAAGTCCCCCCCACCAAGCCCCTTATCTTGGGTGTTTTGGTTTTACATTTTTTGTTTGTTTTGGTTTTTTAATTAAAATCATCAGGCTCTGTAGAGACACTAGACCTGGAAGTGCCATGAACAAGTCTTATTCAGCTTGTTTAAGCCGAAGTAAGGCACATGAGCAGAGCAGTGCGTGGGGCAACATTCCTTCAAGAAGCTGCCTTGCCTCTGCCTCTTATGGGAGTCAGTGAAGGACTTCAGGTGCAAATCAACTCAGGCACTTGGTAAGAGTGCTACATTTCTATATTCTGAAAGTACACTTCAGCTACACCCACATAAAATATGTTGTCAATACAGCCAACATATACGGAAACAGAACACTGAGCTACAAAAATTACATTCATTTGTGTGCATACAGTATTATTTACTTATTTATTACCTGGAGATAAGAAAATTTAAAACCCAAATGAACACAGAGCCCACTGTTGGTTAATCATCACATGAAGCAAACACAGTCCAGCAAAACATGCTTTTTTCTGCTAAGTAACAACAATCTGTGCTACTCCCAAAGGAGCAATGCCTCTTCTCTTCAGCACAATCCCTATGAAAGGTCTGGAATGACAGCATGCAAATTGCATTTGTTATGGAGTGAATACAGCACCTACTAAAATCCCTCTTTCAACCAAGTTTTCTTTCTTTCTGTTTTTATTCCAAGCAAATGCTCAACTAATCACATCCTTACTATGCACCGAATCTCTGTGGAGAGGGAACCACCTTAAAAAAAAAAAAAAAAAAAAAAAAAAAAAGAGAGAAGGGCAGGGGGGAGAGGAGGAGGGAGAGAGAGAGAGAAACTACAGCCCTGACATAGTACCTGATGCCTCATGAAGTGCTGTTGGAAAGCATTGCCATTCTTAAAGACTTTGAGACAGTAAGGACAGAGCAGGTGCCGTGTGTCTTCATGGATCATTCGGAAATGGCTATCCACTTCAGAATAGAGGGATGAACGATACTGACAGACCTATAAGAGTGGACGGAAACAATTAACAGTGAAATAATATTGGAATCCATCTCACATCCACCATTGCAACATGGAGATCTTAACAGCAATGCCCAGATCCCCAGAGATACTTATCAGTGGAGTTTAGGAACCAGGTACTAAAGAACCTGCTAGCTTACTCCAGCTGTAAGACACTAAATCAAGCAGTGTATATTCAGAGTAGTTCGGAGAAACAGATTTTAACTACTTGTATGAGAAGAAAGGAGTGACAATTCAAGCTCCAGATCCAAGAAAAAAAAAAAAGGAGAGACAGTGCAAAGCAGTTGGAATATATTAAAGAGCAGTTTCTTCAGTGTCTATGTAAAATGCAGAATTTGGAACAATCTGTTTTAACAGATTTTAGAAGTTTCTTCTTGTCTTTTTCTTTTTGGAGGGACAGTGTTAGGACCTCTGAGTGGAGAAGACACATTCAGAATCGATGCAAGCACAAATCTCATGGCAACAGAGTGTCAGGAAAAGGTATCACACAAGCAACTTAATCTCATCTGCTCGCGTGAGGACAACTCTTTATGGCACAGCAACTTGCCTGCAGGCCCTGGGAGGGAAAAAATATTAGGCTCTGAATGCTACTGGGACTAAACAAACATCTATCACACTGATCCAGCTTCAGAGCACTGGGAACCAGTGGCAAACGTTCAGCTACTCGTGCTGCTCTAATGGCCATTAGACTTCTCCAAGCCCACACCTCGAAAAAAATGCAAGGGGCTCCACAGCATTGTTCCATGGCCCGAGTCTGTTTTGAACCACTATGAGCGACACACTTTCTGAGAAGTGCCAGATTTCCTCTTATTCTCTAGTATGCATTTATGAGGTCCAGCCCCTAAACCACTTTTAATACCTGACAAACATAGGGCATCTCCCCAGGCTTGTGAGTGTCCTTCATGTGCTGTAAGAACATTGGCTCACTCTCGAATGCCCATTCGCAAATCTTGCACTTTGCTGCAAAAGAAAGGAAAACCAGGTAACAGCCGGGGGACAAAAACACCCACCCCATTACAAGTTTCTTTGGTAACAACTGTCCCTTAAAACAAAACAAACACCCCCCCCAAAAAACTAGCCCTGAAATCTTTGAATTTGGTAGGCAACAAAATAAATTCTGAGAGGTTTCCAAAAGGCCACAAAAATTCTCTTAAAACAAAACAATGGGTACAACAAGATGTCCTAATGAGGGAACTTCAAGTGATTTTAAATCAGATTTCAATCTACTGATAAACATTAAATTCTACCATGACATGATTATTGAACTCAATCTTTAAAATACTCTTGACAGTAAGTTTGCAGAAATGTAACTTAGATGGATTTTTCTGGTGGCCTCAAAACAAATGCACTAAGGGACAAGGCAGAACAGACGCTCCTTTCTCAACAGATTTGCAGTTAATACAAGACAGAAACCCTCTTAAACCTAAACAAACAACAGCAGCAAAATCAACTTACTTGTTGACTCATAGGGACTGTGGACATTCTCTAAGTGACACTGTAGCTGAAACGGAGTGGAGAACTGTCTGTAACAATGCTGACAGATGGTGTGGACATCTACCTCTCCATTCTGCTGATCCAGTTCAACATGGTGCTTCATGTGATTCATAAACCTTATGGAGGTGAAGAGAAAGTGTGTGAACAGAAATTCAAACATTTTGCACCTGTAACCCTGAAAGCATTATGAATGCTACACCAGAAGTATTTTTTAACAGCATTAAGATGTTTCCTTCTTGCTCCTCCCATCAAAAGCAAAGTCTCCTTCTATCCTGCAACCTCCCGCTCCCTAACTGTGGGGGAAGTTAGGGAACAGTTTTTGTAGTACAGAGGCTGTACTACTTGCTTTTGAGCACTTCTGACCCCAACTTGGCATTCAACTGATGATGACAAAACATTTCAACTTAAAAGAAAAATCAGTAGTCCAGTTATCACAATAGAACAACATAGTGGCTTGCTCAGAAGAATACACAATTTCATAAAAATATTTTCTTCCTCTGTTGAAAAATGAAATGTTGAGTAATGATAAGAAGAGCAGCTCTTCAAGAATTATTTCCTATTATCTACTAAGACTGGTGACAAATGAGACTTCTCTGCTGAAGAATATAAACACAATTATTCTAGCCATGCAATCTTCTTACAACTTTTGCCCTGACTGAACTGTGTGATGATGGGCAAATCTCTCTCTCTTGTGCTTCAGTTTGGGTCTTAAGCTACAATATGGGAAAGCTGCAGGGTCTGAGACTGATGCTTACAACTCATTTTTACTTCTGCAGATCAAAGGTATTCAGAACATTGTAGACTTTTTGCAGCACATTGCATTCCCTTACCGTATATTGTTCTTTAGCCTCTTGGTGCAGTGTGGACACCTGAAGGAAGTTGGAACCTTGGGGAAGTTCAGTAGCTGGCTCACTTTGCCACCATCTCTGCCATAGTAGAAATCATCTACTAACATAATAAGCTTACTTTGGGATGAGTCAACTACGTTTTCACTTGGCTCTGGAGCTTTAGCAGGTGGGGACAGTGCAGGGATAGGAGTAGAAGAGGGTGGTGAAGCAACAGCTGTAGTTTTTTCTGGAGATGGAGGCTTTGCAGATTGAATATTTGGTTCAGATTCTGGAGATTTTCTTTTCCTGAGGAATTTAACCATTTCAGGGCAGCAGTACTAAAAGGAAAAAAACCCACAAAAACCCCCCACACATTAAATCAGATCTAGGAAGAACTATATACTATTAAACAGACACAAATTAACCAATACTAAAAGACAGAGGAACTCTAGGAAGCTCTTGAGGAAAGAGTAATGCAGAGTCAATATCAGTAAACAATCAAAACAGAAAATCGGATATGTTAAGACTAGAAAATAAATGCATCTCCTGGTACCAACAGGACATAAAACTGAGGTCCTGCCTACTTCCAGTGAGGGATGCTGTGGAAGGTCTTCCAAAGGCCTCTCCTTTGCTTCTCACTTTCTCCTAGTCATATTCTTCCTTTTCATAGAAGTCCCTGATCTAGGGAGCAGAACTGTTCTTTGCACTCAACAAGCATGCACAATTATCCATTAACTGCTCCTCTTAGAATGGTTACTTACACACATATGTCCTCTTAAAGCTTCAGTGACTCGAAACTGAGCATCACATCTTGGGCAGACCTTCCTGCCACCATCTTGCAAATCAAATGTGGGAATAGGAGATGAACTGACTGTAACAGGAAGAACACAAAACAAACCAAGAAAAATAGAATCCTTACACTTCATCTTAAATCTAGGCAATCTTTTTGGCATACTGAAATATTTTAGTTTTGAGAGCTGTACTTTTACCTACTAACTAGACTGGAAGAGGCATGAAAAGGGTAAAAGTATGCAAACTTCTGACAATCTGTATGACAAAACATACCCCCCAGTAGCTAGAATAAGGAGTGTCTCAAAATTAGACTTAAATAAAAAAATAAGAAGGAAAAAAGATCAGCTCAACTCATCTCCCCTTTTTCTTTAACCATTTGTTTGCTTTGGTTTTCCATCAGACTACAATGCCTTGTCTTCACTTCCAACTGTAGTAAGAAACTCAGAATACAGATGACATGTAATGTACCATACATCAACTTTTGGACACCCAAACACCTTAGGAAGGTGGGTTTTTTGGAAGAAGAGAAGCAAAGATTTTATCCTTTTGCCTCCTTGTATAAAGTATTTCAGGTGTGTATATTCTCAAGATAGCAGCACGCACACCAATAATTTTGAATGCAAAATAATGTATGCAAGCAAATATCCACAAACAAAATATATCACTGGATAAAAATGTACAGATAAAGATGAAGAAATTAATAGCAAAGCTTGTCAAGTGTTTATCCCTATTATGAAATCCCAGTAGTTACAGGTTAGCATTTTTTTTACTCTAGAAAAACTTCTGAATTCTCAGCACAATGAACCGAGTTAAGATAGCTGCTACAGACCATACCTTTTAATGATGATGATGATGACGACGACTCTGAAACACTAGATCTCTGGGAACCATGCACAGGGCTGCTGTTGGAAACCACCAGTGGGCCAGGGCTCTGTCCTAACGAAGGAATGGTGTTCAGGGTATTCACTAGCTTAGCAACCTCATTGCCAGGGCTCTGTCCTAACGAAGGAATGGTGTTCAGGGTATTCACTAGCTTAGCAACCTCATTGCTGTTCTCACCAGTCACTCCAGGTCTCTTTACAGTCACAAAGCTTGCAATACTCACTGCCAAGGGAATGGATAATACAAGAACACTAATAAGGAATCAGTAAGATCTGATCCACTGTGTGAATCCCGCCCCCATCTAGTATGCCTTGCCTCTCGCTCTTCTACCTTGAGTCTTCAAAGATGACTAAGCCATCAATTATCCTGTCCAGTAATGCAAAGGCTGGCAAGACTGGGAAAGTAAATTTCCCTAACCTTCCAGATCACACTTTGAGATATGAGCCAAGTCCCACGATGAAGTGAACAGGATGCTGATGGTCACAAAAATTATTTGTATTTCTTTTCTAAATGCAATTGTATATGATTATGGCCACATAAAGCTAAAAATAACCTGACTACTTGCTGTGTAAAGAAGTATTTTTTTCCTTTTTAAATTGTTCATCACTATTCTTGAGCAATCATTTCACTCATGAATTTAGCCAACATTAAAAAAAATAAAAAGGCAACATTGTTAGCTTCTGCTTGTGTTCATCATCTATTTAACTTTACCTTTCAAAAAATACAAGTGTTAACCAATAGCATTTTTCACTTTTGGGGACTTCTAACTGATGGTCTCAGAACATTCTACAAACCAAAATTTAACTAGTTCTCAAACCAAACTGGACATGATGGCAGGATTATCCTCATTTTCCAGGTTGGTAAGAGAGATGAAGCATGAGTCAGTGACAGAGGCAAAAATAGAACCCAGGAGTTCTGACTCAACTTCTGTCTTTTAGCTGCTATGCCGTATGTTTGAAGATCAAATTATAGACAGTGTTATACACTTGAGTCCCCTTGCTTTTCCATGGCAAGTCTTACCTAATTTGGGGTTAGTAGCTTGACTGGACTGCCCTGGCTGCTGCACAGTTAACTGTCCAAGTGCTGTTGGCTGCGTTGCAGTAGGAGTTGTGGAGGTGCTGGGAGTGGACTTACTTTGCTGTTGTGCCTGGGACTGTGGTACAGTGCTCCTGATGGTAAGCGTGGCCGGAATGACCGTAGTGAAAGTGTTGGTGGTGGGTCGGACTGGCATGGTTGTACCTGGTCTCACCTGCGCCATTTGAGAGAACACCTGAGGAACGCCAACTGCCGGTTTAACAAACTGGGTACCTGGGGCTTCAAAAACAAATAACAAACAAGGCAGATCAAGTAACTGAATTCCATTCCTTGCATAGTAATAACTGAGTACAACCTGTTTTCCAACACTGCTGAGCTCCCAAAATTCCCAGCAATTTCAGTGGAAGTTTTAAGAGTTCAGCACCTTAATTTCACTTCCCAGGCAGACTAAAACTAAACATGGATGCAGACAGAGTGAAAATTGTATTTACAACTTTTTTTGGGTAGAATTTTCCAAAAGGCCCAAGTAGCTTATGAGCATAAATCCTGCTGAGTTTCGTGGGGTTCACAATCCTAGCCACTAGGCCCAACAGAAACTCATGGAAGGCTTCTTATGGAAGGACAAGCGTGATCCTACAGTTGCAAATTAGTTTGTGATATGAGGCTTTAGAGATTCATTCTGGGGAGAGTGAAAGGTGACTCATCACTAGCATCGTTGCTTTGTTATAAGGCAGATGTCCGGTGACACACGAGTTCTTAGTCTTTCTGATGGTGCATAACAGGATCTCGTAGCAGAAATTAGTGTTAGAAAAATAATCCTCAGGGTGAGGCTTGGTTTACAGGCAGTTTCCCAGCACTAACATGGCATGGGGAGATTTTGAAAAGAAAGAAGACGGGTAGTCACAGGCTGGTACTTTGGAATTATGTTAACTGAGGAGGCTTTTTGAAGAAGCTAGATTATATGGAGCTCTAAGAGGTAGACATTCCTTCCAGCTGAAGTCCCCTATTCTGCAAAGTGGTTTGTTACTATGATCAAAGGGCCTACTCTGCTACAAAATGACTAGCGGAATTACAGCCACAAATACGGACAAATCTCACCTACTACAGGACTGAACGCCCAGGTGAAATACAGATTTCAAATACAATTTTTTTTTTTTTTTAAATTCTTGGTACTCTAAAAAGGAACACAACAGTGGCTTTAGCTTGTTTCAGTCCTCACCTGGGACGAGGGTGATGGGTCTAACTGTTTGACCTTGCTGTACATTAAGAACAATTCCAACTTGGTTCATCGTGTTTTGTACAGGCCGCACATTCCTCACAGGAAATCCCTGCAGCCAAATAATACCATTAACATACCGAGCATCTTTGAAACACTTTCAATATGAGCTTTCTACCCTAAAAATCAAATAAACAAATTAACCCCCCCACCCCACAGTACTATCATCTATAGATCAATTCAACTATGAGGCCATACTGTTCTTGGCCAGCACCTTACCCAACAGTAGGGCCCCCTTCTTTATACTCCACAACATTCTGATATACAGCCTCCACTCGCAATCTCTCCTTCCCTAAACAGCTACAGAAATCTCCCAGGTCTTGGCAAATGCTCCAAGAAGCCAGTGGAGGTTTAAAAAAAATTACCTACACATTCCCCATGAAAATAAAACAAAGTAGTTAAGTATTCTGCAAGGTCAAATTCATGCAGAGTGGACAGACCCATCTACAGCAGGGAGTCAGGCCCTACTAGTAAGGCTACAAGTGAGAGCCAGCATGAAGTCCCATCAGACCTGTGCTGGCTCCACAGGACCTGCTGAGGTGTGGAACATGGCCAATTTTGTCAAGCGAGATTCAACTGCAGAATGACTAGGAACACAAGCTATTTCCAAACAAAGCTATTTCTAAATCTACATAAATTAAAAAAAAAACCCAACAACAAATCAAAAACCCAACAGATTTCAGCTCAAGTGTAAGATCCACTAAAGTGCACAAGAAAAACTGAACAGGCATCTGATTATTT
Organism: Buteo buteo; assembly: GCF_964188355.1. Taxonomy (NCBI): domain Eukaryota; kingdom Metazoa; phylum Chordata; class Aves; order Accipitriformes; family Accipitridae; genus Buteo; species Buteo buteo. The sequence goes on from NC_134181.1 coordinate 24,486,456, forward strand.
CTTAACAGAGAACAGTCTTCCACGTATGAGTGCACCAGATCTTCTGTCTCATCCATCCTGGCTGGAAGGGCACTCACCTGGGTTGTTATGAAGATGGGCTGGCTGGTCACTGGAGAATTTGTGACATGGTTGGCATTCTGCATGATCTGTACAGGTCGTAATACTGGCTGAGTTACCATTGTGCCCAGACCTGAGGTTGGGTTCTGGGTAAGGATTAGCGGCTGTCCGCTTTGCTGAACAAGAGGATTGCCAGCTGGAAGAAAAACAGAAACATAGCAGAAGTCACATTTGCCAGGTAAAAAAGGCTACTCCTTCTCACACACACTCAGTTGTCAATTTTAGTCCTCAGAATTTGAATGAGTTTTCCAGAGCATGCTTTAAAAGTAAACTTGTGAAAATATCCAACCCTTCTATATGTTGTTTTAATATTCATATTTAGGCTAGGATTATCCAAGCTGCCTAGGAACTAGGTGTTCAAATTCCTTAGCCTTGAGCAACCTCAGAGACTGATTATTCTGGCTCCTATGTGCCCTTTGAACACAGCCACAGCAGCTAAAGAAAATATTTTTTCTAGTCTCATTAAGTAAAAATTCACTTGCTGGCAGATACTGGGAAAACTTATGCTGAACCACTATAACCCCTGGCATAGGATGTGTACCAGAAGTAGAGCAACACTGAAAGTTTCTGAACAGCAGCGACAAACCCAGACCATCATGGACATTGGAGTCTGCCGAGGGCTTCAATTAACCAGGACCAGGAGGTCACAAGAATTCTGAAGTAACTTAAAGTTATCTTCAGCATCCTTGGACAGAAAGAGGACTATGGGACTGAATTTTCAGAATGTGGCAGACAAACTTGAATAAAAGAAGGGAAGAAAAAAAAAAGATATTGAAAACATCTGGATCACACTGAAGTCATCATGTGCAGTCAGTATCATAAGAATATCTTACAATGGTTCAAAGTGCTTACTCTCTTGATTCAAAAGTGAAACATCCTGCTTGAAAAAAAAGTTAAGATGGGGAAGAGACAATAGTTTTATCCACTAAACTCAACATCCTTAGTATCACACAATACGTGAAGTATTTCACACAAGTCATCTGGTACAAGAGCATGTTCATATAATTGCAAACAACTAGGTTACTGCAGCTTAGCAAGAAACCACATCAGCTGAGACCCACTGTGTGTGCAGGTGCTTCTAGCTGGCTTTATTTGGAAGTAAAACCATTCAGCTTAAAGCATCTTTACAGGGTTTTATACTAATGGATTTTATTTAGTATTTGCTTGTTTGACAATAACTTGCACTTTACACTAAGCAGCAGTGATTTGATTCCTTGCAATTGTGCTGATGTACTTGCCAGGGAGTTCTAACGCTGGTGTTACCCACCATCAAGCCCAGAGGGATTTCCCTGATGGATTTTCACTGTGTATGTCTACTACAGACTTGCTCCTTATAGATACAGCTGCCTAGCAACTCTGCCATGAGGTTCTGTCCTCAGAAGGTGCACATCACCTTGTGAAGTTTTGACTGCTGACATCCCATGGCCATGGCCAGAGTTACCAAATGCTTTCCGTTACCTACGGATGAAAAAGGTATCCTACTGCTTTGTGAACTGCTAACTGTATGGATTGAGGTCTGCCTCAATGATTCTCTTTTTTTTTTGTGGCAGGCTGCAACAAGTAGAATTGTTCAGTCATTAAAGAAAAGCAAATTTTGCTTCTTCTTGTGCCTTTTTTTCTTGTAACATTTTCTTCTGCACCGCTGCCCAAGGGCCGTCCGTCCATGATCTCCAACTACCTCCAGGAAAATCCACATTAATCAGCTTCTGGTCATCTCAGTTTGCACCAGCCCAGCAGACACTTACTAGCAGTTGGCTGTGTCCTTCAGTCAAGATCCGATTTGTTCTCTGTGTGCTCCCAGTTCCACAAGCTCTTACTTGCCAACCAGAGCAGACTTGCAATATTTGCACAGAATGACGAAATTCAAACCCAGGAATATTGCCCAATTGCTTCTGGCAACTTGGGGGCTAATGTCACACCAAAACAAAGATCAGAAGAGTCTCCCATCTACTGCCAATGTTTGCTGGCACCTGAGACAGGGAAGGAATTACAAGGAACAGAAGAAAGGATGAGGGAGGAGGTTGTGAAGAAATGTGCTAGCAAAAGATGGGATGGAATGGTCTACAACCACCAAGCTACTAGTTTAGAGCAAACCTTTGCTACTGACAAACATTAACGATGCTCAGCAGGACACTTTTCCTGTCATTCCCCTTCAGTGGCCAGTCTGCCGGAGGATGGACACAATTCTCTGCTCCCACACACCACGCATTAGCTCAAGCGCATGCTGTGGATCAAGCTACAAAGTAACCATAAAGGTCAGCTACTGTAGTTTGCATACACCCTCTGACAAAACCAACTTTAACTCACAGCCAGACATTGTCTTTTCCACAGAAATCTGCCTCACTTTGCACACAAGGTGGCTGATGGTCAGGGAACTAACCAAAGCTATGCGGGAAACAGGGCGGTGTCTGCACATGCCCGACTCTTGCACTGTAAATGATGGAAATATGATGGAGCAAGGGACCATCAAAGAGAGAGGTGTTTTGGTGCCTGAGGTTATTAACCAACACCTGGAAAAAACTGAATCTCATCGCATTAAGCAGTTTAGCAAAAAATTTACTTTTTCCTCTAGCAATCACTACATCTTCATCTCCCAAATGCCTATTACAGGTGACATGGTGGGGTGGGTCGACCTTGGCTGGAAGCTAGGTGCCCACCAAGCCACTCTATCACTCCCCTCCTCAGCAGGACAGGGCAGGGAGAAAATAGGATGGAAACCCCCCCTCCATGGGTCAAGATAAAGACAGTTTAATAAACCAAAAGCAAAGGCCGCACATGGAAGTAAAGGAAAACAAGAGATTTATTCACTGCTTCCCATCAGCAGGCAATGTCCAACTACTTCCCAGGAAGTAGAGCTTCAGTAAGCATAGCAGTTGCTCTAGAAGACAAACATTGTAATAACAAATGCCACCACCCCCTTAGCTTTTATTGCTGAGCAGACATCATAAGATACGGAATATCCCTTTGGTTAGTTTGGGTCAGCTGTCCTGGCTGTGTCCCCTCCCAAGATCTTGCCCAGTTCCAGCCTACTGGCAAGGGGGGAATGTTGGAGTGACAGCCTCGATGCTCTGTGAGCAGCAGCAGCCAAAACACTGGTGTGTTATCAACACCTCTCTAGCTACCAATACAGAACACAGCACTATGAGGGCTGCTATGGGGAAAATTAACTCCATCTCAGCCAGATCCAATACATGTGGCCAGGTCTCAAGACAGCAAGGAGCTTACAACTGCAAGTGATCTGCGCATATAAAATGCATTACTTTTTCCAAATATCTTGGGGAGGGGAAAACATTTTAAAAAAGAAATTAATCAGGCCACAAGTATTTCAAACTCAACACCAGAAAATGAGCAGGATAGTTATTTGGGCTTCAATTCCTTCTTCCCCTGTACCATTCTTCCTCACAGAGTTCAGGTCATTCATGTATTTGTATTTATGCACTACTCAATCACACTATTACTACAATCCATGTCTTGAGGACAAAGAGCTTCCAAACCAGCAGAGAGAGGAAGCTCCGCAGAAACCTTCCCACTGTAGGTTTGCAGCACAATATGACATGAGACTGACAGAACATCCAGATTGTTTCAGGGCTACAAAATGGTCCAATGTTGCTGGAACTGCTGATGTTAAGATGAAAGGGTTGCTGTACCCGAACAGCAAATGTTTCCTATGTAACTGTGTAAATCCAGGAAAAGACCTGCTGCATGCCAAAATGTTCTGACCCACAGCCAAAACAGCTTCTTTTAACGGAAGATGCTTTACACTGACAGTCTGGATGCTGCCTGGCTGGCAATCCTCAGGGTGTATGATTCAAATGTTTTCATGAAGATTATACTAGGTAGAAGCAGTAGGGCAATGGAAGACTAAATCGGAAGGTTCAGGTCCAAGCCACGCAACTGCCTGGCCCACACTGCATCTTGCCTCACTTTTTCAAGCACCTTAGACAGCAAGGGGACTGATGGAAAAGAGACACCAGTTCCCACTTCCACAGCATGGAGGGGGGACAAGGAAGCATCAATCAGCAAACGTAACCTCAAACCGAGGCAGAGGATGGAGGTGCCAAGATGTCATGAAGGCTGGGAGCCTATCTTGGACCAATTTCTTCTTTAGGATCAAAAACAATGAGCACAAACCCACTATTGTCTGAACTCTGTGCATGCTGCCTCCAGTCCCAAGTGAAAAAGGGGACATGCTTCTAGCCTTTTTTGTTTTATAAAGCAAGGTCTCTGAAGAGGGATGAGAAAAAGGTGGAGTGAATGAAAACTAGAGACAAATAGACTGGATTTGCAATCTTTAAAAAAAAAAAATTGAGAGAGGTAATCCCTTCACAATACAAAAAAATAAGATTAAAGAAGAGACAGAGAAGAAAAAAGAAAAAAAAGACTCTCTGGGTAGTTCTATCAGGTTCTGAACATCTACATCCCACCTAGTATCTGATGGAGACCCAAATCCAGAGCATCAGATGATAATTTTCTCTTCCTCAGTGTCTTGATGATCTTACTTGGCTGACAAGGAGCCCACAGTCATCCCCAGATCTTTCAAGGAGTGGGGACCTTGCCAAATGCTGAAGGTCTGTGACTGCAAGTGATAGGTCTTGCATTGCCACTGGAACTTCCATGAGAAATCCTGAAGACTGAAGCTATGATGACCTTGTGGTTAGTATGGAGGCCACTGGGCGATCTCAAGCAGAGTGTGACAGTCAGGTTTCCAACTCCTTCTGGTCCTCCTTTGGAGTTTACAAATAATCTGGGAAGACTTGTACTAGTTTAACAACCAAAAGATGACCTTAGATTTAAGTCTGTTTTAAAGCAGAAACCAGCCGACAAAGATCTTTTGGTCCAATCAGTCCAATGATTTTGACTCTTTTCACTCAGTGTGGACTTGGCAGGTGCCTGCCATGTTGCTCTCCCGAAATGCTATCATTACTAGAAAAAACAATAGCAGAAGCATATATAAATACTCTAATTCCTTACCAGAAACTGCAGATTCTTTTCAATGTGGCCAGGATGGACACAGTTGTATGCCCAATTTTTTTTTTTTTTTTTTTTTTCTCCAGGCTTTGGTAGACTTTCGTAAGTGAGAATGACAAGCCTTCTGGAGTAGCATGTCCAAGAGCATGCAGTACTTCTCTTAAATTGTTTCCAAGGAGGTTTGTAAGGTTTCCACAGGTCCTGGAGCACTTTAAACTCACCAGCCAAGACAGATGTGCATAGATCCACTACTTCATCTAGGGAGAATGAGGAGACCATGGCAGAAATCAGCTGCTGGGAAAGAACAAATTACGTTCTTCTCTCTTCTCCTCCTGCCTTTCAAGTGTATGATTCTCCAAGTAGCTTGCTGGAAATTGCTTAATTGGCTTCTTGGAGGAGGGTGATTTAGACCTAAATGCCAGTTGATGAAGCAAGCCTCCTAAACAGCCCGTTTAGTCCTGGACACAGTGATCCTTGCAAGTCCTAGGCCTCTTTCTACACTTCTTGAACTCCTTCCTTGACTACCAGGAAGGCAGAACTTAAACACATAGAAGAGGAGTTTCTTTATCCTCTCTCTCAGCTAAGCACAGCAGAGATGCTCTCCTCTAAAGGAGAAGCCACTCTTGTTGAGATGTGCCCTGGCTGTTCACAGGAGAGGTTGGACTGACAAAGCTTCTTTAATCTGATACTCCAGAAACCCCCATACAGATGATCTACAGTTCACAACTGTAGATAACCTTCCACGAGAAGAACCCTAGTGCTGAGCCCATCAATAAGTTACTTTGCATTGTGAACAGCCAAAGCGCAGAGATAGGGACCTCAAAGGTAGAGCACACCACACCATTGCTAAGGAGGCCATCAGTGCCAAGGCTCGTACCACTGACACAATCCACGTCAAAATCAGTGATAAATGGTTAGGACTGGTGTCAGCACATCACAATTTAGAGGTTACCATACACACAGACTTTGAATTCAACACCTGGGCACCAACAAAGGTCCTCTCAGGCTTACAAAGGCTAGACTAATAAGCCTGGGATGACTCAATTCCTAGATGACTTTGTTCTCCAATGAAAGGCCCTCAGCAGCCAGCACAGATAGCTGAGGGATGAAAAGCAGCAATGTAGAGACACACTGTTAAGGCTTTAATGGCAGGTGATTTGGGCATCAAGTGGAGCCAGCTCACCAGGGCACTCAGTGAGAAATAAGGGATTACTGGTGCCTGGGGACAGACACTTGTAGGTATCTGAGGAGCCTTCCATCATTCTTAGGAGAAGCTACTTGAGATGGCTCCTGTGCTCCCTGAATCCATTTTCAGGAAGCATGGCAGGTCAAGCACTGCTCCAAGACATATCCTTCAAGAAACAGGAAGCCCAGGGAGCAAAGCTAAGACAAGCTTCTGCCATAACACCGCTCCCTAGATGACAGGCTAGCTGAGCTTGATGTAAACTATCACATAATTTTTGTCAACAAGTGTAAGACAAAAATTATACTAAACATTATATACGGTTTAGGGGAGAGTGGCATCACAGGGCAGTATGCAGAGTAAGCATGCACTGGAAGTGTCCTGTCACACTGTACAGGCAGTAATTTAAACGAGACTAAGTTTTCTCACTTCCCATCCTAACCGGACTTAACCATATACTGTTACACAGTTGCCGCATATTAAATATAACTGCAGTATTTTTCTTCTGTAGTTTCTATATTTTCAGCACAAAAAGCACTTTGTGATTCTTGCGGTGAAAAGAATTGCAGGAATGAGATATTTATCTGATGGTGGAATTATTAAAGAGGAGGTAAGCTGACAGGCTGACATGCACCCATGTGGCACCCACCTCATTTTCTTGTCAACAACAACAATGCTTTTTTGCATACAAGGACTCTGGAAACAGACAGATGTATATGTTATACCAGCTAGCTATGCGCATATATGTAATATAAGAAAGAAATGGTTTGAGTGGGATACAGGTATAGCTAAAAGCAATCAAAGGAAATTAAGAAAAGAAAAAAATTAGGCCAAGTGTCACTTCAAATATATTTAGCTTTCAGTAATTTTTCCTTTTATGTCCCAGTAATTTGAGACATTTTAAAACTAATCTGCAGGGGAAAATTTGGATCCAGCAGAAAGATGGAAAAAAGATAAGCTAAAAGATGTTTCCATCTTTAGTTTGGAAATCCTGTTTCTTGATTTTTGGACATGGGGTTATTTCTATCCAGTCCAGTACACACTTCTGCTCTGTTCATTCAAAGGAGAACTGGTGGTTTGTGTACATCAGTGTTAAGAAGTACAATACAGTTCACTAGAAATTCAAGCCTGTGTTTGTTAACGTATGGTCCTTAAAGTTAGAAATTTACAAACATGGATGCTGTTATTTAAGAAAAAGATAAATTTTAGAAGAAAAAGATAAATTTTAGGTCTCCAGGCTTGCTTAAGTGAATTACATCCTAGAGGGAAAAAAACAAAACAAAAACCAACAAAACTTTACACTGGAAGAATGAATAGATTTAATGGGTCTTTCAGCCCTGGCTTCTAAGTCTTTTTAATTAATGTAAAACAAAATGCAAAACGACAGCCATGAGCATAAAAAACAGATTGCTGAAAGCTGGGATGACTCCAGACACGGCTCATTTCATGAGCACTCCACATAGTCACAACTTAAACTGGGATGTGACCCTCAGTTACTGGGCCAGCAGAGACTGCAGGGACTGAAGAGGTGACAGATGTCCCTGTGGCACTTTGCCACTCAAAATCCTCGCTGGCATCAAGCCAAAAAGGATTCCCCTGCAAGTCAAAGTCATGTCATACAAGCTGGCAGGAACTCAATGAATACAATACTCAGGAAGGAAAAGGCCACGCTGTAGGCTGAAGAATTTTGTTTGCATTGGTCCTGAAGTTAATGGGCTGAGCTATCCTCTGCTGCATCAATGCAATCAAGAGGAGAATTTACTCCACCATAAAAACTGAAGCACTCCAGAGATATGCAAAACTAACCATGTTTCCATATTTTTTCCACTTAACAGCATCCATCACAAAGCACTTAAAAGTATACCACTCAGTGAAGGAGAAAGGCCAAATGACAGTGACCAGGAACACACAACACTACCAACTGCATGTTCCTCACACGGATACAGAGTTTGTTCTATTCCAGCAGATCAGAAAAACACAAATACAACCCACATCAAGCTTACCCCTGAAACATACAGCCCTGTGATGTTGAATACTTTGATGTTGAATACTTTGTTTCGACAATGCTAACAGAGCTGAGGAAGCTGCCAAGTCATAAATTCTGCCGATTTGGAAAGTAACTGTGTCTAGTGGCTGTAAAGGTCATTTCCCTCCCTCCTCTCTTCCAAAGCAGACCACCACACACCTCTGAGATTTTCACATTTTTTCAGCAGTCTAAGAGCAGTTCTCTGATTAAACGTTACTTAAGAAATTCTACAAACCCTCCTTAACATGCAGACTTGCACTGTGGGGCAGAAAGAGATCCCAACACGCCGATACTGCAGCATGAGAAGAGGACAAATCCAGCGCAGTTCCTGCAGTGGTACAAGATGCCAACGGCACATCTGGTAGGGCAATTCCTGCGTGAGCAGGCAGCCCAGCAAACTGCACTCACCACTCAAGTCACTTCCGCAGCGGTAATTTACGATTAGATGACATACTACAAGAGATACACAAAAGAAAAAGGACTATGGAAAGTGATAGATGGAGTCACACTGAGTAACATCCCTACCTGACTTCAGTTTTTAACCGATGGAAGAAAATCTGAAGGTATTACTTCCCCAAGAGCTACCACTAATTCTGTTTGCAAATCAAAATAAAAGAATAAGCATATAAAAGACGATGATCACAGGTAGCTATGCCTATGATTTCATTCCTCTAGTACAGAGTAGAGTGATTAATGCCTAGAAACATAATACCAGCTTTACAGGCAAAGGTTTCTCCAAAGCCTGCAAGGAACTAAGCCATTAGGAAAACTGTTCTGTGTACCTCTGAACTGTACCACACGTATTAAAAAAATATTTCTAGCTAGCCTACAGCAGCAGTGCACAGCAATCCTCCTAAAGCTCTAACACTCTCGCAGCCTGGAGAGAATACAGCAAGGGACTGAGAAAGGAAGACAAAACCATCAATTTGTTTTCTTTTCCAACCTTCTTCACTACATTTTCAAGTCATATGTTGGAGCTCCGCATTAGTTTCCAGAGCTTACCATGGCTCTTGTTTTTGAGACAAGCAAATAAACAATAAATAAAGGAACAAAAAGTTTCCCAGACTGTTGTGATTCTGCACAATCATTTCAGATGTGACAAAGGCCTCTCCAAATTAGATTCCTGTGCAAATCCACCAGTTTTAATGTGATCTGGGAATTGTTTGGATAGCAGATCCTATGTGGGCATATTTGAACTTGTCAGAATAGTATACAAATATTTTACTGATAAATACATTCCTATTAGCAGATTATTTTTTTAGTAGCCGCACTCCTCCTCCTCTTTTTTTACCATTAATCTAATTATAGCACAGTGATATCACCAAGCCTTTATTAATTTCTTGTAATTGATTTAGAACATGTCTCAAATTACTTTTATTAGTAAAGCTATGAAATATTAATCACAAGTGTATTATGTAGTGATATCCAATACATTTGGAGATCAAGATACTTTTAAGACACTCCTAACAAAGATATCGGTTTGAAAGAGTGTATAGAACCTTCCTCATTACCTGCGTGTCTGATTAAGTTTTACTAGAAACAATGCAATGACTTTTAGGCGAGTTTGACAAATCTATTTTTACAGCTCCTTAATCCCAAAGAATCCTAAACCCAGTTTGTATTTCAGTATACCAAGTTATATGGAGAGATTGCTTAAGCTATGTCTGAAACGAAGCACAACAACCCCTTAATAGCAAAAAACCCCCAGAATTATTCACCTTGGAATTTGGCCAACACACCAGTTTAACACATTTACTGTTGTTAAATACATCATGGTGCACCAGAGCGACCCTGAATAGTCAGGACCTTCATTTTTATATCTTACCTGGAGGGTAATACTACCAATGGTAATTTCCACTAATGTGTAAGGACACTGGATTCACTCTCCAGTTGAAGAAAACCAGCTGCTACTCCCTGTAGTCCCTGCAAGGTTTAGCACAACTCCCATTCAAACACTGCCCTGACACCTTCCTGTTCAGCCTGCGAAATCTCACGTGCTCACAGCACATAACAGTGTGACAGCAAGCGAGCCTCGCATTTCCCCTCTGCACCCCAAACCACTCTAAATACTGAAGGCATTTCTGCTTACCATTGTTGTTCACAAATATTGCCACTAGCGTCTTCTTAGCACTGTCACTATTCTGAGCCTCACTGCTACTGACTGACGTGGCTGCAGAGAGATTAGCACCTATGGATGCATGGGCAACAGCTGGCAGAGGGGCAGAAACGGGCTGCAGACTCACTGAAACTGCTAGAAAGGAATGGCATAATTGTATTTAGAAAAATAGAGAAAGCACAATTTGTTTGCAGAGACACCATACTAGCACACTGCTTGGCTGTACTGCCATACTATCACACTCAGTAAAATTTTTAGCTTCTTACAATAGCCCATACTCACATCCAGCTTCTTTAGCTCTGTATTTTCTATCAAACAGCACAAGCAAGAGAAATAAAACTAAGAGTGATCTTGAGTAAGTTGCATCTCCATTCCAACCCATCTATGATGGAATCGCTTTCTCCTTCCAAACACCCTCCTACCTTGGCATTTCTAAATACTACTCAAAGTAAGCTCCTTCTAAATCCTCCCTGGTAGGAAGGCCAGAGGAAGCAGGTGACAGCACTCAGCAGTAGAAGCATACCCTTCCCTAAGCAGGGACAGCTTCATTCTACTCGCCTCCAATTATCAACAAGCCTTCCAAAGCCCCAAGTGTTGAATACTTCCACAAACACACCGTGTTAACCACGAGCTGTGTGGAACAGCTACTGCCAAGGAGTTAGCAGCACTGACTACCAAGAATGCTCCCACAGCACTTCACACTAGGATCCCAGTTTAGGATCGCAGTAGCCAGCAATGTGAGACATGTTGAATCACCATCATTAGTTATACCTGGCCTGTGACAAGACATAGACCAATCTCTATTCTAGATATTAAGCTGATGCTTTGCTTGATTTCGACCAAGAAAAAGTAATTGAAATGGCTGAACAAAAGCCTAATTTATTAAACATGCCAGTCTACTTCACCCACACACATAACTGGGGCAAGAATTCCTTTTTCCACGCACCAGACTCAAGTCTGTGGCAAGAACCAAAGGGACAGTGAATTAAAGCTTTTCTTATTATAGTCATGTTTCATTTACTCCCCCAAATTGTGAAATGCTCATCATCAAGGTTTAATTTGTATAAGTATATGCACAATGGCCCAACTCATTGTGTTGATACCAACAGAAATCAACAATCAGAAAGTACCATCCTTGTATCTTTACTCAGTGTTCCAATACAAATTGAATGATTATATAGCATCTGAAAAACATAAAGCCTCCCATCAGGCAATTATTACTTTTTATGAGTCCAAATTTATCACAATTTGAGACAACTAGTGGATAACAACATACTCCGACCTGCACTTTAAATGCAAACTCTGAACACCAAAGTTACGCATCTTTCCATTTGCAGAAAACAGGCAAAAAAAGAAAAAAAAAAAATCACCACCACCCCCCCCAAACCCTAAGTGAAACTGATGAGATTATATCAAATCATGGGTTAAATAAGTAATAATAGACTAGTTTTAATCTCGCTACTTTGACTACATAAGTTAAGTCACAGGAAATAAAATTCACCAATCAAATACCTGACTTCCTCACTCATTTCGTAACTGCTAGAAGGATCAAAAGTTAGTCACCAATGAATGCTGATACATACTAAAACACTTCGTAAAAGAAAAAGCATCATTTTCTATGTAAATTATCAATTCTCTACTTTTAAGAAACTACTACTTTGGTTGTAGAACATGAATAACTTAGCCGAAGTTTCCTTCTTATTTTTTCAAACAGGCCACCCTTTCCAACACCCACAAAAATCTTACTCCTCTTACACAGAGAAAAAAGCTGCTTCCTGCCTCCTAAACTACTTATTCACAGGACACCTGGCCTTGTGCAGGACCACCATCACGTAAGCTCTACCCAGCACTCAGAAGCTCTGTTCACAACTAGAGAAACTGAAATTTGTTACATTACTCATTAACAGGTTTTTTTAGCTGTCAAATAAGAATACTTACTGGATACGATGTAACCAATCACTGCCGTTTCCCTTTAAATTTTAACACCAATAATGGGAATAATTCTAGACTAAAACAGTTAATTACCTGTAGCAGTTTTATCAACTGAATTGTAATCCTCAACAACAGAATCTTCAATAACATCACTGATTTTCTGCCATGGTTCCAGCTCCTCCTCCTCACATTCCATAAAAAGGTCCGTGTCCGCCATCCTGCAAAGGGAAAAGAAGAGAAACCTTTATTGGAAAACTATGTTTTGTCAGGCAGTGAAAGCCATTCATTATGAGAAAAATTCTAATGCCACAAATATGAACAATGTTTTTATTTCTCAGTATTCCAAAGGGGGGAAAAAAAAAAAAAAAAGTTGCGTATTTTCAGGTTCTTACTTATTTCTCCAATTACAGAGCTGACTCCACATCCTACTTTAATAGGCTGCATTTCCTTTTCAGATAAATCTGTGAAGTTGGTGCTGGAAACTCTTGGTTTTGACTTAAAATTGCAGTGGTTTTGCCTCTCCTGCACAAGAAATCCAACCTACCAGCTTTGAAATCAGAAGTCACTGCCTCAAAACCCAGCACCTTTAAATAAATGAGTAACTGTGACTGAAAGAAGGAAGAATCATGGTTTTTTGTTCTGTTCATGGTTTTGAATATTCTAGGATTACTGCCAACATACGACAGAGATTGAATATCCAAGTTTAAATGAGTAAAAAAATGCATGCACAAATGGGTCAACAGTCCTCAGCTAACCTCAGCCAACCCCCCCAATCAAACCCACCTGTACCCAAACCCTTGCACACTCCCACAGCCCCAGCTCCTACTGATCTTCCTTGTAGCAGGGAATATGACAGACAATTATGAACTAGTTCAAAGAGAAAAAGAGTAAAGGGATTTTCTGCAATTAGATCCATAGTTATTGTCTTTCAACTCAAACGAATGTCCTCTTGATCTCTGGAGTAAAGTACCCAATTTACCTTTTCTGCATTACTCGTTACTGGGTATAACCATTACCATATTTATTTAGAGGAAAGACACAACTGACAATTCCAGCCTGTTTTGTCTCTCCTTATGGATAAGTCTCTCTCCCTGTCACCAATCTCTAAAACTTCTATTTTGGCTATGTCCTTGTGAGACAGGGAAACAGAAACAAAGGCAATTACATAAGCAGGGGGTGTATCACTACTGATATAGCGATGTTATAACATTATAATTCACAGTGCTACTTTCTGCTCCACTATTTACATATCTTCCCACTTTGTTTGATTTTCTGAGCACCACTGCACACAGAACACAAGTTTCTATGGATCTGCCTACAGTGAAAGTCAAGTATTTTCTCCTGCGTTGGCATCTAATCTAGACCTCAATGATGTATAAATCTGTATGTATTTAGAGTTCAATTAAACATTCAGACCATCAAGCCAGAATTAAAAACGAGATGATTCACAATTAGGAACAGTCTCAAGCATCCTAGAGGACATGTCTTCTCAGAAGGTGGTAGAGACCAAAGGTCTCCAAAAAGCTGATTTGCACTACTATTACTGAGATCTAATTGATAGACACATGCATCCAATCACACTTTGGCAACTTACAAGCCATTCAGCCAAGCTGCTAAAAGGAGCTTTCTCCCAGACCTAGTGCATTGTTTCAGGATTTGGCTGTTTCTAAACTTCACTTATAAATGAAGCTTATGCAAAATTTTAATTCTCCTTAATAATACATTTAGGAGTCTTTAACCAATATGACTCATTCTAGAAGCTCAGTTGCATTTTTAAAGGAAATAAGGATTATTATAGGAAATAGGACACCAAAAAACCCTGAATTTCCTAATTTCCCACCTGGATTATAGTAAAAAAGAATCAATCCTTTCCCTCTACTATCAACCACCAGAAAGGCTGGTGAGCAGAACAAGTGGCAGTTTACTACTGTAAGTGAACGGGAATCAAGACATCTAGAAGGGATTTTGCTCTTCTTGATTACATTTTGGTGGCAAGAGAGACTATTATGATTGCATTTTGTCATCTCTACTACCATTTGACAGTCATAAAAATCTGAAGAGAAATGTTCTGAGAAACTGGCCAAAATAAACAGCTTATAATAGGGGACAAGCAAGAAAATAAACCAACTCATGTGCAGACAATCTGTGATTTCAACAGCCACAGAAAACCGTGCTGACCAGAAGGCTTAAACACAGAGCAACGTTTATTAGCTCACTATTGAAAAACTAGAAGAGACATAGCTTTAAAAATATAAGCTGGATTAAGTAACCACAGAGCAATTAGATTATAAATCTCATATCATTAAGCTATGTCTACCCTTCTTATCCTAACACAGTCATAATTCTGGCTGAACAAATGCTGAAACTGTTATAAACTTCAGTTTGTAAATCAGTCTAAAGCTAGGATTTACAGGAGTGGCTGCTAAGACTGTGGGCGCAACCACCTTGTGCAAATGCAGTCTTTAATTTTTATTTGTGTTGTGCCACACCAGCTATAAAAACACCTGAGCATCAGGAATTCTGTGCAATACAACATGAAGCTGAAACAAAATTTCAACAAATGCTGATCCAAAGTAACTGTCTTAACAAGGTAAGCCTCAAAAAAACCAAAAAAACCCAAAACAAAACCAAAAAAACCCACCCACAAAAAACCCAACAAACCCAAAAAACCCAAAATCCTAAAAACTTGTTCATGTTTGCCAAATTCAAATTGCCAGCATTTTTTTTTTGAAACAACACATATCACTGTTTTTCTCTAGATACAAAGACAGCCTATCAGACTTTCATTTATCTGCGTTGTATTTGTCTAAAAAGGATTCCCAGAGCTTAAACTGCAATGTTGTTGTCGCATGATGGTGTTTTACTAAGAAATACTCATTTTAGTTTTATGCTTGGTTATACTAATACAAATAATTCTCACTTCCCAATTATGCTTTTGAAGCACAGTAACATTCATTGTAAGAATAACATAAAGAATGATACTTAAAGGAAGCCCATCGCACCACTCATGTTCAGTAGCTCATCTTCTGTTGTTCCCCACTTTCTTAACATTCGTATTGATAAAAAAGTAATTCGTCTTATCTTGCATACCACCCTGAATGACTAGTCCTGCCACTACTTCTACGATGACACAAAGCATCAGCACTTTTACCTAAACTGGTTTATGCCTATTCACATATACTGCCAACTTGAAATATATAATATAGCTATCCCAATGCCTCACAATTCTGTGTATTTACAGCGCAGAATCTTAAATAATACAGTAAATTAAAACATTTCTGTACAATTTCACTTTTGATCTCTGTGAAATTGGATTTGCCCTTTATGAAGGCCTTTAAAAGAAAATAAAAGCCCCCAAAGTCCAACGCCAAAGTCACAAATAACTTACTCCTACCAAGACTACCTCTTTTAGGGGGACTAAAGTAGATTACTCAAATTGAGGGTGCTCGTGGGCTTGTTCAGCTCTCAGGAAAACTGTTGGTAGAGAAATATTACCTAGCATTGTGATTTTAAAGTATAAAGAATCCTGTTTCTCTGAATGCAGGTAGAACAAGAGATCATTTCTCTTCTCACTGTTTCAAGTCCTTCTCAGCTGACTTTTAACCTAAAAAGCACTCTTTCAGAACTTTAAATGACCTTGCCTCTTCCAGCTGTCCCCTAAGCGCTCTGTTCTGGTATTCTGTCAAGAGATGGGAGCACATCTCCATAGCTGTTTTCTCCTCACTCTTATCACACCTTCCCAGCATGCGTTTAGAGATGAGAAAAACCCAGCAACAGCTCAGGCTTGCCAAGTTGGCCAGTGGATCCACTAGCAAGTTATCAGTAAGCAAAGGGACATTTAATGGTTCCTCATGCAAAATGACATGGTTGCACTTTGCATGCTGTAACACTGCCTGGAGCATAACGATAGATGTAAACCAACTAGAGAGTCCAGAAGAGAGCTAGAAAGTGTGATCTTCAAGAAAAGATGGAATGACCTGGAGTTGTTCAATCTATAGTGGAGATTACTGAAGCACAATAATCTTTAGATAGGTAAAAGGCTACTGCGAAGTGGAAAGAAGCAGTCTGTCCTCTGCATCTGTGATGGAAGAAAGAAATGAAGGGCTCAAATTGAAGAACAGAAGACTCCAGCTTAAGACACCAGAGAGGTTTCTAGGAATAAAGATGAAGCACTGCAACAGGCTGCCTGGGGAACTCAGGAAATTTCCAGTTCTGGATGCCCCTGGGAACGGGCAGATCTGTAAGAGAAGGTATATATACATACACTGTAAGGGAGGCAAGGTGGATTAACTGTCTCGCTGGAGACATCTGAGGCTCCATTTTTCTACAGTATTGTGTAATTCATGAACTAAACATGTATTACCAGGTATTTTTGCACTACTACAAAACAGCAAGTATACTTTAGTTGTTGACACTGAGGCTTTCGCTATAGGAAGCTATTGAATACTCCTATAACAGTTACTCTTTTCATAAATACTGAAAGATGAAATATACTGAAAATACTCTTTTCATCTTGCTGAATACACAAAACATTACTAATAAACGTAGCACATAAACCAATTTAACTCAACTTAATACATCCAAATTCCTGCCCATAAATACTGTATAAAGCCGTAGCTGTTTAAACGTGTCCATCGAACTTTTCACAGAAACATATGCCTAAAACTAGTCTTAGTACAATTTCTGGTAATCAATGAGAAAAAGTAGCCAACTGATTGAAAAAAAAATCAAGTCTCTTACTTGTCAAATAAAATTACACTAGTATATTAAAAAAAATAAATCAAAGAGCATTGTAATAATCCTAATATACAATTAACCAAGTGTATTACATTAAGCATGAAAAAGCTCACATTCTCCATAGCACCCATTACCTGCATGCTTCAAAGACATTACTAGCTTCTTCATTTACATAAAACCTGCAGTGTGTAAAAAATTTTATTAACCTTATCTCAAAGGTGGGAAATGTAGTTCAGTAAAATTAAGTGACTTGCCAAAGATTCTACTAGCAGTGAGTGGTTTAGTCGGCAATAGAACTCAAGATGCCCAGCCCTTGTTCACATCATTGAACATAAACTTCCCCTGGTTCTGTTACAAAAAAAAAAAAATAAATAGAACAAGACAAAAAAAAAAAACAAAAATAATTTCTGAATGACAAATGGTAAGAAAATAGATTCCAAGAAATGAAGCTCTGAAGTACAGGTTTATGCCAGAGATCTGCTTAGCGGGGAAAGCAAGAATCAAAGAGCCTTAAATATTATTTTCTCTGCCTCTTAACATAAACTTTTTTTACAATTACAAGATTTTAGTAAAAACAAGCAAAATCTCATACAAGATATACACTAAGATCTTGAACAGATAGACATTTCAACTGATCAATAACTACATATTTACGATTTTCAATATTCATCCTTCACAGAAACATCTAGAAAAAAATCCTCCGTGAAGCTTCTAGGACAAAGCTTCTCTTCGCTGGCAAAACTGGTGACGCTCACAACACTAACTATTTGTCTGGAATCATATTACTCCACACCAGACAAGTAACAGTGCCTTAATGCTATAGTGATGGGCAGTCTATAAATAGGATAAATAACCTGCTCTATTAATTAAAGCATACACATATGTCTGCCTAGGAAGGTTAGAACTACAGAGGAAGTCTTTGCACACGTTGTAAAAAATATATTATTCAGCACCTCATAATTATTCAAAAGATGCAAAGACAAAATGCTGAAGAGACTGTAGTTACAAGCTTCTTTTGACACTAACTTACATTATGCGCATAGTATTTCATCTGTTCATATCAACTGAACTAAGAAAATGTCTCCTCTCTTCTATAATGTAACAGCTTTGTTTTTCAAAGCTTTGATCTTGAATATTTTTGTATGTAAGAAGCCTTTGCTCAATAAAATGATTAATCCCAATGATAAATACACTACATTTAGCTTTTCAGCACATAGTTGGCAGATGCTTGGTTGAAAATACAGATGCCAAAAAAATTTACAAAAAAATATTACAAAGTGTTCTAGACACACTGCAAGAAATAAAGCCTTTCAGACTGAAAGGTATTTTCTCTCCCCTTTAGCTGGAAAATGGGAGACGACCTTCAGGGAAAGAGACAATATATGTTAGCCTTACACAAATAACTAGCACAACTGTGCAAGATATAGACCCTTTATTTTTTGTCAGCTGATGTGGTTCATACTCATTGTTGCCATACAGGGGAAGAAAGCCAACAGCCATTAAACTCTTGTATTAAAAGGCCAGCCACCTGATTACATTCTCTGATCAATGTGAACACCATTACCAGGGGAAATCCAACAATGAAGATGTTTTATTTGCATACCATTAGACAGATTACCCTGTCTTGAGAAAAGAAGAAATCTTTTTCTTCTTTCCTATGCCTCACTAGCGGGGGGGGCGGGGGGGAAGTGTCCCTTGTAATTTCAACTGAAATTTGGAATCCAAGATCCAATTGCATTTATTTATCAATGAACCACTTTCACCTAGTTAGAAAGATGTCAGCTATAATCCTTACAGAATCTCATTTTTTTTCTCAAGAGAAAAATGACTGAACAGGTAGAAAGGACAAAACATTGTACTCTGGTTTAAAAGATCACTGGCACTTTCAATCTTCAAAAACATCTTAATAAACAAAATAAACACTTAGGCCAGTTTCTCCACTTAAATGAGGTGGCAAACAAAGGACTCGGCTACCACAATGCAAGTTTTAACTCAGCGATTCCACTAACTTAGTGATGCAAGCAGAACGAATCAGGTCCCAAGTGTTTTCTATTACCTAAAGCACCTGTGGATAGCAGGTTTTACATGACAGCTGCAGAATAAGGCAGCTGTGTCTCATTGAAGTGATCTCTAAAAGATGTGTGGTTATATATTTACAGTTTCATTCACAGCTTGATATTATTTGACACAAAGCAAACAAGTTATGACATACATATGCTGTATATACACACACTTTTTAAAAAGAACTTCAAATTAATGACTTGTTCACAGTGTTCTTCAAAATTCACATGATGGGCTGCACTACTCTTGCTATATAAGCTTCGCTTTCTAAGGCTTTTAATTAAAAAAAGTATAAATAAATCAGTACTTGTCAGGGCACCGCTGGTGGCCCAATTTCTGCCTACTGGGTGTAATCATCTGCAACACTATCAGTCTTAAGGGCATACTAGCAGGTCAGAAATAAATACGTACTCCATGATACAGGTGACTTGGTAAAGCAAAAAGCTGAATTTTGTTTGAAGATGGGACAAAGAGGAGGGATAGAGACTACTATCCCAGGGGGACAGAGACTACTACCCAGAATTTCACAACATCCTCCCTCCAACACGACGCTACCTACAGAGGTATGAATATAGCCATGTACTTCGCTGACAGAAAAACAGAAGGAATTCATCAGCCTTGCTCAGATCAAACGTGGGAAGTTTTGAGAGAGCAGTGAGAGACCCAAGAACCTCCACTCCTACCTCTCACTCCCTGGCCTAGACTTGGGCTGCTTGTATTGCCTTTCTCTAGACAGGCAGGAACTCCAGATGCAAATACGTGTACGCTCTGACCATGACAAAACAGCTAGCAAGGTAAGTCATTTTAAGTAACAGATATCCTAACCCTAAAAGATAACATCAAGCCTTCACGAATCCTAATTTAAAGCTTTATTCACATTTTCAAAGGAGAACACGCATCTTCATGTGAATTTACAATACAAAAACCCAAGCTAATACACAGTGAGAATCAATCAAAGTATCAGCACATAGCATTAACATGCTAGTATTTTTTTCTTTATTAAAGAAAAAAGTCCCAGCTGACTCCCATGGGGAACCCACGGTCACAGTTGACTACTAGTGATGAAGGACTGAATGATAGCTGAGGAAATGATGAGGAAATAGTTTATGAAGTTTAAAGACGGGCTTTGCATCTTCCAAAAGTCTATGACTAACAGGTTTTAGCACAAAGGTGACTCCTGCAAGTTCTCACACAGAGCTTCCACCTTATTCACCAATACGACACCCGGCAGCACAGCAGTTTGGGACAAAGCTGGCACAAAGAAGCCCCAGAACAAAGAGTAAGTCCCTGCAATGTATCTGCAGAGGGAATCACTGCAACAGCTCCCAGAGAGAAGACACTGTGGGCTGGCAATCAGGCTTATGGGGAAGGAGGAAATACACCCAGAGCAAACTG